>NW_027397069.1:1279862-1394337 GCF_003265705.2 Callorhinus ursinus
AGCAATTGCACTACTGGGTATTTACCCCAAAGATACAAATGTAGGGACCCGAAGGGGTACGTGCACCCCAATGTTTATAGCAGCAATGTCCACAATAGCCAAACTGTGGAAAGAGCCAAGATGTCCATCGACAGATGAATGGATACAGAAGAGGTGGTATATATACACAATGGAATATTATGCAGCCATCAAAAGAAATGAGATCTTGCCATTTGCAACGACATGGATGGAACTGGAGGGTGTTATGCTGAGTGAAATAAGTCAGAGAAAGACATGTATCATATGACCTCACTGATATGAGGAATTCTTAATCTCAGGAACCAAACTGAGTGTTACTGGAGTGGTTGGGGGTGCGAGGGATGGGGTGGCTGCGTGATAGACATTGGGTAGGGTATGTGCTACGGTGAGTGCTGTGAATTGTGCAAGACTGTTGAATCACAGCTCTGTACCTCTGAAACAAATAATGCAATATATGTTAAGAAAAAAGAAAAAGAAGAAGATAGCAGGAGGGGAAGAATGAAGGGGGGGAAAGTGGAGGGGGCGATGAACCATGAGAGACTATGGACCCTGAGAAACAAACTGAGGGTTCTAGAGGGGAGGGGGTGGGGAGATGGGTTAGCCTGGTGATGGGTATTAAAGAGGGCACATTCTGCGTGGAGCACTGGGTGTTATATGCAAACAATGAATCATGGATCACTACATCAAAAACTAATGATGTAATGTATGGTGATTAACATAACAATAAAAATTAAAAAAAACAGGTAAGAAAATGTCATGTATACTATATGGAAACATTCTTTTTTTTTTTAAGATTTTATTTATTTTTTTGACAGAGAGACAGAGAGAGAGCACAGATAGTCAGAGCGGCAGGCAGAGGGAGAGGGAGAAGCAGGCTCCCCCCTGAGCAGGGAGCCCGATGCGGGGCTTGATCCCAGGGCCGTGGATCACGACCTGAGCTGAAGGCAGATGCTTTACTGACTGAGCCACTCAGGTGCCCCTATATGGAAACATTCTATAAGTAATATAAGTGGTGACATTCTGTCGTGTTTGTCAGCAGCAAATAATGAATTATAATTACTGTTCAGGTTGATTCACTGATATTTCCCAGAACATGTCTCTGAGGGTTTCAAAAACCTTATATACTTTGTCATCATCATCTGTAAAATACTGTCCTTTCCATGTGTGCCTTGGTGTTTGTCAATTGTCAGTTTTTTTTGTTTTGTTTTGTTTTTTAAGATTCATTTATTTATTTCAGTGAGTGAGGGGGTGAGGAGGGGCAGAGGGAAAAGGAGAGAGAGAATCTCAAGCAGACTCCCCACTGAGAGCCCCACATACAACACACAGGGCTCGATCTCACAACCCTGAGATCATGACCTGAGCAGAAACCAAGAGTCAGACGCTTTACTGACTGAGCCACCCAAGTGCCCCAGTTGTATAGTTTTATACATAATGTTAGTTACTTTTTTACCTGGGTATGAAGGAGTAATGTGGTCACCGGTCCTTGAATAATAACAAAATAGTTGGAAGGTACAGGGGAAATAATGGTAAAAGTCCATGGCATTTTAACACTGCTTAAAGTTTAAATTTATAATAATAATTACTTAGGAATAAATCTGAAATGATGAACTATAAAAGGTTAGTATTAGGAAATTTAACAGTTAAAACTGGGTTGTACATTACAGAAACTCTTATTTAAATTGGCTTAAGCCCAAAGGAGATCAATCCACTGCCTCAGGTAACTCAACATTACAGTGTTAGCTGGATGCAGGGGCTCAAACGATATAATTAGGTTTCAGCCTTTTTTCCATCCTGATTTCACTTCTGTGGTCACAAGATGGCAGCCAGCAGATTCCACATCATCTCACGTACTTCCTGTCTCTTCCTGAGGGGGAAGAGCAAGAGGCTTCCCAGTAGATCAATCACAGCTCTCATTGTCTGTCATTGCCTCTGGCGAGCTGAAGCCAACATATTGATGGCTTAGGCTTGGCCATGCCATCCTGGATAATCTTGAAGCAAGTGGACTAGAGGTAGTGGAGAGGGTGGATACCTAGACGAAAATCTGGTGCAGTTACTGGAAGATTTTGTCAGGTGTTCATTACAGTATGTCCTTGGAAAGGAGATATTTGTCCGGGCACCTGGTAGCTCAGTCGGTTGAGTGGCTGACTCTTGATTTTGGCTCAGGTTGTGATCTCAGGGTTGTGGGATCGAGTTCCATGTCAGGCTCCATGCTCAGTGGGGAGTCTGCTTGAGACTCTCTCCCTCTGCCCCTTTCCCCACTCTCTCTCTCTCTCTCAAAAAAAGAAAGGAGATCTTTGTCAACCTCTGTTTCAGCTCACCTCCAGGGTAGTAAAACATGAGGCTGATGAGATCTGGAAATTTTCCTTAAAGCAGGTTAGTTCTTGCGGTTTGCCTCCTCTGTTCCAAGAAGAGGGACTCAGGGTTTGTCCCCCACTTTCTGCTTACCGAGTGAAACTCAGGGAAACACTGTGGAGTGGTGTTGAAGGCCTGAGGAATGCAGGAGGCTGTGGCCACTATTCGGGAGGTAAGTGAGAAACTGGGTCCAACACCAGTGTGGTTGTCCCCATGCATAGAAGGACTTCCACTTGGTTTTTAGGTTCTGTTGTCACCATCTTGAAATTCCCAATTTTTGAACAAGAGGCCCTGCATTTTCCTTTTACACTGGACCCTGTAAATTATGTAGCCGCTCCTGTGAAGGGCTACAGTTACATTGGGACCAGAAGTAAGCCTTGGAGAAGGAATCAGCTGGAGGATCACTGTTACGGGGACTGCATCAGGGAGCATTTACTGCCAATGGCAAAAGCTCGGAGAGGTATCACTTCATGCAGAAGCTGAGGGAGATCTTAAGTAACAGCCAGAGAATGAATTTTTACCCCGTTAAGGGAACTATAAGGGGAGATCTTCATTCGGGATGGTGTTTCCAAAGAACTCACAAATACATTCAAGACAAAAAGAGTTAGCTTTCAAGACCCCAAAGTCGAGAGAACACCGGCGACTGATCAGAACCTCTTCTGTCCTCCCACGTCTCCTTGCTTCCCGGGCTCACCTCAGCCCAGGAAGAACCAGAAGGCAGCCTAGTAGGGACAAGGGTAGGACAAGGAAAGGAAGAGGGCTTAAAACGGAGAAGCCAATCCCTTTTCCACTCCAGGCCCCCACAAGCAGCCCCAAGCTATGGGGGACAGAGAGGCTCAGGGAGAAAAGCTAACTCTAAAAGGAAGTTTGGAATTTTGGCAGGTACCCTGGTTTTAGCATTTAATTGACTGAAATTAGACTATTTTTATTACTAAAATGACTGCAGGACTTTCCTTCTCTGAGAAGGATCATGAATATTAGGCAACCTGCTTGAGATGCTGCCCAAGGGTTGGCACGCTGTCCACAGAGAAGGGACAGAAGAAGTTTCAAATGGGCAGGATGCAAAAGTGAGCCCCGTTTTCTTGTGTGCCATGGAATCCTGCCCTCTCCACCCAACAACAGGGACTGAGGATAAGTTCCTGATTTTACACAGAAGGTAGATTTCTTGATCTTGGTTTTGAAACAATAAAACACAAAGTGAAAAAACATTTAAATAAAAAATTTTATTGACACCATAAAATAAATTGTTGATATTAGAAACATGCTGTATGAAGATGTGGCCTCCCCAAAAGTCCGTTTATGATGATCTGGGGGATTTAGTAATAAAGCAAAACCCACCTTTATGGGACTTAAAC
Organism: Callorhinus ursinus; assembly: GCF_003265705.2. NCBI lineage: Eukaryota > Metazoa > Chordata > Mammalia > Carnivora > Otariidae > Callorhinus > Callorhinus ursinus. Next base: position 1,283,588 of record NW_027397069.1, read on the forward strand.
TAGAGCAATCCCTCCATTCGGCGAGAATTGACTCTCGTTGTGGTAGCTTATCCAATCAGGGGTCATACTCTGTTGTTAAAGAGAGGAAATTAGATGTCCTAACCAGAGAGTCCCTCAAAGTACATTAAGGTCGTGACAGAAACAAATCATAAGGAAATTCACAGCTGAAGCCAACCTTCCTCCATGGACTCAACGGGACATCCAAGGGAAGTGGGGAGGAAGACATCCTGTTGTGGCAGGTATTGGAAGTCAGCCTTAACTATACATTTCCTTGTTTTCATTAGCTTGGGTTACAAACCGAGCATTTTTTGAATGCCCCTTTGGAAAGTGAACTTCCTCTGTTTTTCTTACAGCTTCCAGGGTGAGTAAGAGAACTTCTGTAATCGGTGATCACTCATTTTATTTCTATTTTATGTAAGTTCACAATGAAAGACAAACTTCTCCATTATCATAATTACCTATCTTGTCCTGTGGAACAATGCTTTCTTTGTGCCACAAAACATTCTTCTAAGGATTGGGTAAAACAGGTTTTGCAGGTTTTCCTCTAGAGCAGAAACCATCCCCAGCTAGCTCGGGGGAATGGACTCTCCGGTATTTATTTTCACATAGGAGCAGGTAAATATTAAGTGTGTGACTGGCAAACGTTTCCCCTTTTTTTGAACACTAGAAGATAGCATGGAATTGGTGTTTGTGAATAAAACAAAAAGACCTCGGGCATTTTGTGATCACTCAAGACAGAGAAGCACAATGCTGGGACTCTGAGGCCAGACCCCCTGCGCAGACTGCAGCCTGCATCCCGGCACCCCTGCCTCACTTGCTTCTTGGCAACCTTGAGGTCTACCTGTGGCCAATGGGGCTTGAAGTTTTGGCTCTATTTTTCTAAAACAAACAAACAAACAAACAAACCCCCCAAAACACCAAGACCAAACAAACAAAAAATCCACCAAATGACTAAAAAATTAGTGTGTGAATATTACTGAATTCATTTGTTGACTAAACACTGAAATTACATGGTTTACTTTTTTTAAAGACCCAAGTGAGTATGCAGTTTCCTCCCGTTCTGCCTTCACTGACATTAGTGAAATTGGGAAAGACAGGCATGCCATGCTACTCTAGCCCGCCTTTAAAACTGTTGTCTTGACTATTTAAAATGAGAAAAAAAGGACAGCTAAGTCAAAGTTTAAGATAAATTCCTCAGCTCCTTTTAACGGGAAAGTAACATTTGATCAACATTATTAGATGCTGGTGTAACTCTCATTCCTGAAGCCTCTTCCAAGGAAACAGGCACTCGGAGCTGTCAGTTTTCCGCAGCAACATGCTTAGAAAAAACTTACTTTCTATGCCAAGAATAAAATTCTGGCTCCAAAATATTTGCATAAGTAAACATTTTCAAATTCATATTCCACATACATGCTGAACTTCTTGGTGTTTATAAATGTTTTTGTGATTAGTCTTCAAGTTTTTTTGGACAGATGTGTAAAACCCACCACTGGAAGTGTGGTGTGGGGAAGTAAAAATAAGGAGAATTTTGTCCTTTGTTAGCACTTAAAATTATGCTTGGCTCTTAATGCAAAATTATGAAAAATGAAAGATCTGAGGCAAAAGAATTTGTAATTTTAATTTTACCTGTCTTCAGGTTCATACACCATATTTGTCAGGATCATCTAATTTGTCAGCAGGGCAGTAACTGGCTAAGACAAAAGAAGATTCACCATCCTGGTGAGTTATAATGATTTCTTTTTCTCTCCAGTTTAGCCAGCCTTAACTAGACTTGTTTATGTGATGTCCTGTCTAAGACATTATAGTGAATGCATATGTAGTGAATTAAAACAGCAGTATATAAATACATCTAATTATATCCAACTCCTCCTGAGAAAAAATCCAAGTTCTAAATATCGGGGGAACACAAGAACTTTCTAACAATGCATGATTTGCCTGTTGCAAACTAGAGGCGTATGCCTTAATTCCGTATTGCTTTAGTGCATATGAATTCTACTGCGCAAAGTATTTATAGAAGACTTACCTGAATGATTTCTTGAATAGGAGTCATGAATATCAGTCATCTCAAAGACTGACTTAATTGTTTTCCACAGTCCCAAAGAGAACAGCTTAGTATACATTCCCCGTTCCTTTCTCCCATGCTATTTTTGGGTTTCTCTGTACTTAAGACCACTTAATTTAGTGACCTAAGATAGAGCCGAGCTTTAGTGCTTCTACCTGAACCATGGGGTTCTTCAGAGAAACTGTGCTCGTACGAGGGATGGATCAAGCATGTTAGTACTTATGTCACTAACTCTTTCACTGTACATGCTTCAAAAAATTTCCCCTTGACAGAAAAAAAAATGTTATTTCTGTCTCTGTCATTCTTCAGTGTTTTGTGAGACATGGTTTATTTATTCTTTCATCGAGTATTTATTGAGCATTTACTCTGTGCCAGGTATTTTGCTAGAGTTAGAAACCCCAAGGAAGATAATACATGTCCCCTGGAAGAGCTTATAGTACACTTTTATGCGCTAATAGGCAGCATATTTATGCACTTTTATGCATACATTTAGGTGTGAAATGGTCTAATTTCTTTGTAAAGACTTTGATGTTATGATTTGCTTTTACACCTGCTACAGAGGATATTGTCAGGTAAGTCACCTGTGTCGACATCGGAGATTTCACCGGTGCTAATGGTATGCGGATGGTTCCAAAATCAGCCTTCAGTGTGAATGATAAAGACCTAACTGCTATCGACTGGTGAGTAACAAGGTATTAGATGGAGAAAAAAGGGACAGAAAAAGTGAGGTGTACAGAAAGCCCGAACAATCAAAGTGGTGACTGAAAGGGATGCAATTGTATTTTAAGGCAATTGAAACCATTACCGGTCATCAGCAGAGAAAATAAATTGGCATCCTCATTTTTTAATATATCTTTTAAAAATCAATCAGCACTTACTGACACCTGTCCACCCTTTCACATTTTCCTATATGGGGAGTAAGTTCAGTTTCAAGCTTGGTGGGCATCTATTGATTTCGCGTCTTTGAAAATGAAAGTTTAGATTGGTGTGTTGTAGGATCAGCATTGAGAGGCATAGGAGATGGTTGGTTCTATATTCAAAAGAAAGCCCTGCACTTCAACGCGGGAATGTGGATCTTCTTTAGGATGGGAGGCTGCCATCACTTGGCACATTTCCACGTAAGGTTGTCTTGATATTCCAACTACTTTAACTGGGACCTATTAGAATCTCTGATGTTTAGGAGTATGGTTTTAGAGGAGATGACAATTGTCTCAGGCATGTAATACAAGTTCCCCACACCCTCTGCCCCCCAATTCAGCTCTTTTGAAGAAAAAATCACAGTAGTATCCCACATTTTTATTGAGACCTTACAATAGCTGTGTATTAAAAGTAGAGGCTTTACAAACAGTATTTGAGCCTTTAAACAGGCATGCATAGTTAGTACCATTGTTCTTATTTTCCCAGTTTTGAATCTGTTTCCGAGAGGTCAATGGTTTGTCTAAGACTCCACAACTTCAAAGTGTCAGAATCGCTGGTAAAATCCAGGTGTGCCTCTAAAACTTGGGTTTTCACCATCATTCTACACTACCAATGACGAAATGGACTTTATGCCAGAAACTACACGGCTAGGCATTTTTGGACAAAGTTCTCCATTTCTGTTACTTTCTCATGTTCCAAATAAACCTCAATAGTCACAGCGAAGCATTGAAAGGCTGTGGATGGGCTCAGCTACAGTGGTAGCAGAAGGATGTGGGGTGTCTTGATTCATGGGGTGATCCTTATTCATGGTTGCCCTTAAGAGATTCTGCAGGGTGACTCATATCTAGGAAATATGGTAGCAAATCAAGGGTAGACCAATTTGTTTATCATGGAACCGCTGGCCCAGAAGGGCAGCTTCGAGAGCAAAGGCGGGAGTTCTGAGCAAAGGCTTTCAGCCGTTCGTTTGCCACTCTAATACCTTTGTCAAATGCTCTGTCCTGAGTGGGTGACTTCTTGATAACTCGTGAACTGCTGTAAAATGCTTTTGAGCCAGAGATCAAAGTTGCTGGGTCAGAACTGCTAATATTGCTGGTACATTTGAAGTTATGAACACTTTTATTTTTGATAACTGTTGTTCTTCCCCGATATTGTAAGGACTTAATTTTATCACAGTTTGCCTTTGGACGACGTTTACTATGGATTGATATATTAGTTATTCAGTTTTTACTGTCACATAAAAATTCCCATTTACTCAAAAAGGGACTGTATATAAATCACAAGTGAATAAAATAATGGCTTTAGTGGATGTAATTTATTAGTAGTATGACTTTAATTAACTTGTTCATAATAATGAATATGTGAAGTACCCATGATTTTGCCTGACAGATATATTAGTCAGTGTTTGTTGACCTTGAGCATTTTCCGTGTATTAGGCAACAATGCCAATTCAGTGAGCCCTAGTATGTCTATATTCATGAAAAAATAAAGTTATATGCAAAATAATTGTCAATTAAGTTTGCTCATGATGTACAAGAGAATGTTGTAATCTATTACATGGCTTGTAGTCTGATTTTTTTCCTCCAAGTTCTATGGAGATATATTTTAAATACAATAAGATTCACCCATTTTAGGTACACGTATACAGTTTGAGAGATTTTGGTAATCGATACAATCATGTAACTACCACCACTTGTACATTTTATGTACAAATGCATAAAACACTTCCACTATCCTAAAAAGTTTCTCATTCTCCCAGCCACAGGGAACTACGGATATGCATTGTTGTGCTTCTCATTACTACTGTTTCCATTAAATTTCATATAAATGGAATTATATGATATGCAGCCTGTATTCATCAGGGTTCTCCAGAGAAACAGATTACACACATATATATGTAATATACTTAATATTTAGGCAATACATATATGTAATGTATATATATATATACACGGAGAGAGAAGAGAAGAGAGAGAAATATTTATGTTATTTTAAGGAATGGAGTCATTTGGTTATGGGGATTGGCAAGTCTGAAATTTGCAATGCAGGTCAGCAGGCTGCAAGTTCTGACAAAGACTGAAGAGGTGATACCTCGTAAGCCCAAAGGCAGTCTGGAAGCGGAGTTCTTTCCTTTTTTGAGGGAGTTCAGTCTTTTCTCCAAAGGCCTTCAACTGATTGGATGAGGCCCACTCCTATGATGGAGGGTAACCTGCTTTATTCAAAGTCTACTGATTTAAGTGTTAATCACCCCTAAACAAATGCATTCACAGCACCACACGGATGGTGTTTGACAAAACAACTGGGTACCAGAGCCTAACTAAATTGATTAATAAAATTAATCATCACCCAGCTTTTTGTGTTTGCTTTCAAGCATAATGTTTATGAGATTAATCCATGCTGTTGCATGTATTAACACTATTCTTTCTATCGGTTAGTTGTATTCCATAGTGTGAATATACCACAATGATCTATCCATTTGCCAGTTGTACATTTGTGTGTCCAGTTTTTGTCTAATACGAGAAATACTGCTGTAAACTACGACAGTTCAATGGCTTTTAATGTAACTTAATATAATTTGAGACACATTAAATGTAATCCATTTTACTCTATATATTGCTGTATAGAAATGGCTAATGTTTACACTGCCCTTCAGCATTTAGAGTATGTTTGTTTTTAATTTCTACCATGTAATTAATAAGAAACATGTAAAATAGTGCTTTTTTGTATATGATTTTACATAAACTATCTCATTTAATATTTAGAGCAATTCCGTGACTTAAACATTTTAAGCTCTGTTTTGCAGATGAAGAAATGGAAACTTAGGGATATGTAGGGATTTGCCTAAGATGATGACAGTAGGGAGTTACAGAGCTGGAATTCGGAGTAGGACGTTCTGACTCCAAGCCCGGTTAACCTTGGTAATAGCCAAGGGTGGGCCCAGAAAGTGATAAAATTGCAATAAAGCATTGGGTAGAGGCATGGTCAAACTCAATCAGCTTAAAGAATTACTTTTCCTGATTTAGAAAGCACACAAAGTCTTCACTAATCGTGTCAAATTTTGGATTGGAAAAATCCAGTGAGTGTTCTCCTGACAAGGAATTGGAAGGGTTGCTTCCCCATATAATGATGGCACAATTTGTCTCTTCACTCAGGATCACTCTGCGCTTTCTTGAACTGATATAAATAATTCATGAGGCAATCGCTGGTGTATAGTGGTAATTCAGGTAGGGCACTTAGTGTTTTCCCTTAGCCCTGGGATTGCTCTCAGATGATCTTCCTCAAGGTTCCTTGCCCTTGACATTACTGCAGCCTGCTGTCCTTCACCAGAGATGCTTTCTTCCTGATAACTGGAGGAGTTCCTTAGTGTTGCCGTGAGCAGTTCAGCAGGTAAAGCCTTGGGGCAGACGTCGTCTTATGTCCCAAGATAATTCAGTCTTAGCATAATTCCATTTCATGACTTGAAAATTCAGATTACCCATTCATTCAGAAATACTTACGGAGCATCTGCTAAGGAGCAATGGTATTGTTAGAAGCATCTATTGCTTATTTAGCTATTGCTTTGTAAGTTAATTTTTGATGTGTTTAATATTTTACAGAATTGCAAAGTATATATGATATAATATAAATAATATGTGCTCCCTTTGACAGATGTTCTATACACTGTATTCTAGGCTTCGATCTCCTCTACGGTAGGCATGGATCTCTCTCTCTCTCTTCTACAAATCAAGAAAAATTAAGCTCACTGAGATTAAACACTTTAAGACTTTTTATTTATTTATTTGGCAGAGAAAGAGAGAGAGAGAGAGAGAGCAAGCACAAGCAGGGGGAATGGCAGAGGGAGAGGGAGAGGCACACTCCCCACTGAGGAGGGAGCCCGATGTGGGGCTCTATCCCAGGACCCTGGGATCATGACCTGAGCCAAAGGCAGACACTTAACCACCTGAGCCACCCAGGTGCCCCTGAGGTTAAACACTTTGCTCCAAATGACACACTCATCAGTGGTTGAGTCACAATTAGAACTTAAGTCTGTCTGACTCCAGAGGGAGTCCTTCAATCCAGGGGTCAGCCATTTTTTTCCTGTAAAGACCCAGGAAGTAAATATTTTAGGCTTTGTAGGCTTGAGTCAAAGTTGAGGATGGGGTATAGGTACTTGTGGAGTATATTGTCTGTCAAGACTACTCAGCTCTGTGGTTGTAGCATGAAAGGAGTCACATATAATACATAATAAGCTAATGGTGCAGCTGTGTTCTAATAAAACTTTATATATAAAAACAGGTGGATTTGACCTGTACACCATAGTTTGCCAAAATCTGCTCTAAACTGTTCTGCTGTTGCTTTTATTTGGGGGGAGAAAAGATGTCTTTTTTTTTTTTTTTTTTTTTAGAAAAGATGTCTTTTTGAAGTTAGTTTTAGGTTATTGGGCAAATGAGGGTTTTAACTTAATGGTTCATTTAGCGTGTTTGATTAAATGGCATTGAATATAATTTCATTTTAGTGCCTCCTGTTTATAGAAGTGCAAGAAGATGGGAAAATTGTCATCTTAGACAATGCCAATAGATTTAAGACCTCAGAACGTCGAGTTACCTGAACAGAAGAATAGTTAAAATACAACACAAAGCTCTATCATGTGATCTAATGCCTAAATTGCCTAAAAAAGGAAATATTTCGGCCCCTGTTTGTATAAATCTCTGGTTCTTGTTTTTATTCTGTGAACAGCCCTTTATGCCAATTGTATCAGTTTCCTATGGCCTGCTGTAACAAACTACTACAGACTTGGTGGCTTCAAAGATGGAACTTTACTCTCCTATAGTTCTGGAGGTCAGAGGTTTCAGGGAGCTAAAATCGAGGCATCTGTAGGGCTGTGTTCTTTCTGGAGGCTCAAAAGGACAAGCCACTTCCTTGCTGTTTGCTTCACAGACTGCCCACCTCCCTGGGATCATAGCCTGCCCCCCCCACCCCTTCTCTTTAGTCTGGCCTCCACTACTGTCACATCCCCTCTGACTGTGACCATTTGCCTCTCTCTTACAAAAATGCTTATGATGACATTGGTCCCACCTGGATCATGTAAGATCATCTGTGCCTCTCAGGATCCTTCATGTAATTACATCTGCAAAGACCCTTTTGCCATGGAAGGTCATATATTCATAGGATCGGGGCGTCTTTGGGGGAGCATGGTTCTGCCTACCACATCAGTGATGCTGGGCAGTGGGGGTGGGGAGACCACTTTACTAAGACCGTATTTCCACGGAGGCATGTGCACCCTCCAGATTCCCAAAGCCTTGCTTAGTAAGAAGTCCTGTCAACTGGGGTCTGTAATTTTTCCCCAAGACAAAGTCGTGAGCATTTCTGCGGCCTTTCCATTGTGCTCCTGCTGAGCACGTGTGATGGTGACTGCCACACTGACTTCATCTGAGCTCGCTAGTTTATCAGTTTGTTGGCATTCTCCTTGTCTCTGTTAGCCAAGCAATTTGTACCATTCAAAATGGAGCTATTGTTAAGGAAATGATTTAAAGATGATTCACATGTTAATGGTATTCAGCACCTACTGAAAGGATTTGTTGAATTTTCTTCTTTGCTGGGTTGCATGGAAATATGTGAAGGCTCCCTTTTAAAAGGATTTATATAAAAATGCCCTATGTTATTATGGCTGTAAAAGCAAATGTACCAGGCATTATTTATTCACCCTTATAATTGTTGAGTAACACTGCATTGTTGGTGTATAGATAGGTCTTTCAGAATTTTGTGAAGAACACAAGGTGATGATTTTCTCACCATGAAAAGCAACCATTGGCCGATGCTAGCCTGGTCTACACCAGGGGATGTTAAAGGAAACAGAATGATATTGTTTGCGCAGGCTCATTTAGATGAAGGGAAAGCAGAGCGACGAACCGAACCCTGATTCCAAAGGCTTCCCAGGAGAAGTTCTGGTGACTCTGATATACAACCATCTCTCCTAGTGTTCTTTTTAGCTCTGAAAAGATGGCGTAAGCATCTCACTACCCTGTGGAGAGAACCAAAGAGGACAGTAATGATTGCAGTATTCTATATTATAATGTAGAAATTGCTTCTGTGAATCACGCTGGCTGGCCTGAGATTAGTGGGGAGGTTGGAGCTCATTCTCGCAGTTGGATCCGAGAGCCAGATTGCCTTCCCAAATAGGTTACAATACTATCTTGTGGCTCTGTCTTTGGCTGCAGAAAGTGTGAATAATGGAATTCTATTTTCAAAAGCATCAGGCTCCAGATAGTTCCATGTGTGGTTAATCGCTGGCAGTAATACCTAGGTTGATGAGTAATTTTCTAACTTTAAAATTCCTTCACAGAAGGATGTGCCCCAACTTAAGCACCAGGAAGTAGGATTTAAGTTAGATTTAAGAGCTGACTGATGGAAAGGGTTATTAAATACTGAAACCAGTTATTGAAGGAGATGGTGAAGTCTTCTCTGGAGGTCTTTAATAATGGTTTAGGTGTTGTCTTGCCTGAAGGCAGCGGATATTATTAATGTGTTGAATTTGCATATTAGGGATTTCAGGAGATCTTTGAGAAAGCCCTTAAGATACTCACTGGGGCAAAATGAATATGTATGGGCCGAGTTAAAGCACTACAGCTCTTTGTACCTTCTCTTGGAACAGCTGGTCATGATTTAGACAAGAGCTACCCCACAGCTCTCTCGCTCAGAGGAGCTCTAAGAAAAAGCAGGTCCATTGTAGAACTTTTGAAGAGCAAGACCTTCGGAAGAGGTGTCAGGTATTACCTTGAAAGTTGAGAAACAAGGAAATTCAGAAATTCCTCCAAGTTTGGGCCGTCTCATAAGTCTCGGTTCTGAGGCCCGTTTTGACGCAGTGTTAGACTGGGGAATTTCAGGGTGATAACGATAGCAGCTTGATTAATTGTGCAGAGATCTGAGCTTCCCCCCCTGCTTGGAGGAAAGTTCTGGTTCCTGAAGAACCCGGTCCTGTTTTTCCACCCATGTTGGAAGAGAGGCACATGGCTGTGTAGGAAAGTCAGGCCAACTGCAAGGAACATGTTGTTCCTGACCTTATTCATACCGATCTAGTGAGTACCATCCCAGCAGAAGGGACCCTAAAGGAAAGGGTAGCGACCAGTGATTGTCTCTCAGAAACAGAACAGGTGCTCAGAGTTGGAACTGGGAGGTTCTTCCCTTTTTTCGTCAGGGCCTCCTCCTCTCTGGGCCCTCCTATGTTTTCTTTGGCAGAATAGGCAGCTGTTCATCTTCAAGAACTTTCCCCGTCGATGGAGACCAGTGGACTTGCGTGTTTCTCATCCTTGATTAGAGCCACGCTTGAAGCCAGGTGCTCTTTCACGTTCTTGTTAGTGACTTGAACTAAACCAAAAAAGCCCGTGCCTTGTGGGTTGCACAAAGTTGGCAGCAGTCAATACCGTAGATGGCTGAGCAGGAGGCTAGAGAGCTATGTGAACAGGCAAAAGCAAAAACACAGACCAGAAACAGAAAGATGACGTTTAACGGCATTAAATGTAATGTCTTGTAACTCAACTTTGAACAACTGGTTACATACTGTCCGGCTCTCATCACGGTTCATCCTGTGAGGTCAATGCCATGGGTATCAGATAAAGGAAAAGGGCCTTACCCAGTGACAAAGGCCTTACGTCGAAAGAAGCTGATGAGTTGCACAGCGGTTGGCAATTAGTAGGTGACAAACATTTATGCAAAGATTAAGTATTATACTGAAGCTACAGGTTTCTTGAGAATTCTTTACGGTTCCCCTTTTTTCCTCTCCAATAATATCTGTTCACATTTCCTAAGAGATTTTCTCAGTCTGAACTGATTTTCTTCCCTGAACCTGTTGTGCTTTTGTGTATTTTCCATCTCTGTGGCGCACAGTTCTTATCTGGAGTGAGTTTCTTGTCAGTAAATAACATCATAGCCTAACTCAACCTCCAGGAGAACTTTATTCCCTAAGGAAAATTGTCTAGATGTAATTCTATTTTACTCTGACTCATGATTTTCTTCATTATACACTATGTTCCCTCTATGAGTAGTGACACCAGCAATTGCGTTTAGTTCCTGGTTTGTACTATAATTGTTTACACTTGTTGACACGTAGCTTTATAATAACTTTATATTACGTGCTTGATTCTGTGAGGGATGCAATGCAGAATATTTTGAGGACTATAGTGAACATATCATTAATGTTCATCATAGCCCTCAAATTTTATTCATACATTATTAATAAATTGAGTTCTGTGGAGTTTTTACAATATTGGGTGGGGTGGGGAAGAATGACTCCAAACAAAATCTTAGGTTTAACACAATATTCTGAAATTTGATAACGTGACCTTATTTAAGTGATAGCCATCTTTGGTAAATAACAAAACTTGTCACAAATGTGATAATTATAAACGCATGTGTTGGTTTGTACAAATAATATATTGTAATCGTTGTAACTCTTTGCAGACTGTTCCTTGTGTGCTTATAAAAAAGCATGTTATTCAAGAGCTCCAGCCTACAGGCTTAGAATCTATATCACTCAGTCAACAAAATTAGGACATAAATAAATTTTGGCAACATGAAGGGATTATTTTCTTGGTTTCTAGGTTATGGCTAGGAATCTACAGAGGATATGTGAAGTTGACTTCTTTTTTAAGGTAAGTCACTTGAAATATAAGGAAGGACATCATTACTCTATACGCATATGCTTATGTGAAAAGCAAAGAATGGAGAAAAATGAAAAGTGGCTTAGGAACAAAACCCAAAGGAGCCTCTGGATGCATGGGGCAGACCTCAGAGTCTAGTTTAATCTATGGCTTAAATACTCCAGCCTGGTCTGAATCTGGGTGGCTAGGTGTGTGCCAAAAGCTTGAGGACTTTCTGCCAGCCACGCAGGAGACAGATTAATGGGACAACATTCCCCACACAGAAAACAATCAGCAACGGTGTAGTCCACAGCCACGGCAGGTGCTATGAGGTACGTGAGCACGGAGAGCTCATTGGAACTCAGAGATGGGACCACATGCCCCAACCTAGAGTGATCAGAGGGGCCTGCAAGGGAAGGTGGTGAAGGATGTGGCAGTTGAATTCTGAAGAGCTGTGGGAGTGGAGTGGGGTTAGATAAGAGAGATGGGTGCTCCCAGCAGGGGAACAGCCTGCCACGTAACCCAGTGTGGACCAAAGCACAAGTGTTCATGGGCCTGCAAGGTAGACATGAATTGTGATTGGCAGAATAATGGCCACATGAAAGCCCCGGGACTGTCAGATGATGTGGCAAAGGGGGAATGAAGTTGCAGGTGCAGTTAAGGTTGCTAATGACTCTCTGGAGTTATGCCGGTGGGCCCGATGTAATCACAAGTGGACACGGGAGGCAGAAGTGGCAGAGCCGTGAGTTACGAGAAGGGCACATTTTGCTGTTGGTCTTGAAGCTGGAGGAAGCGGCCAGGAGCCATGGGGCATGGGGAGCCTCTAGGAGCTGGAGAAGGTAAGGGAGTAGATTTTTCTCCTGGATTGTCCAGATGGGAATGCCGCCCAGCTGACACCTTGACTTTGGCTCTGTGAGTCTTGCGTGGGACTTCTGACCTCCAGGAGAGTAAGGCGATAGCTTTGTGTCGTTGTTTGAAGGCACTTGGTTTGGACTGTGTTGGCTCGTTCCAGCATAACTAGCAGCTTGAGCGCACATGAAGACTGTATTCAGGGTGCAGAGCAAGGAGCCAGGGGGCATGAAAGGCAGCCCAGGGTCCAGCCCTGCTCTGCGGTTTCCTCTTTATTCGGAACACAGAGAGGAAGCCAGGAAGGCCTCAGGCAGTGGGCTGACGAGACTGGGTGTGTGTTCTAGAAATAGTACTTGGCCTCAGGAAGGATTAGAGGTTGCGCAACCACCACAACAGATAAGACGTGGGGAGTTCTCGGGTGTGGGGGTAGGCACGGCACCGAGGATGACCCCATGGTGTTTGACAGAGTGCTGGGAGGACAGCAGGAATCTCCCTGAGAAGCCAGCAGCGGAGGGGAGCTCTGCAGTCCATTGGTAGGGAAGCGGACCTGTTGCCTCCAATGTCCTCCCAACCCGGAGAGGGAGGAGAAAGAGCCGCGTGTTGTGGGTGTGGGTAGGAGGCTGCCAAGTGAGAACTGTAAGAGAACACAGAGTTGATCTCCCCTTTGGACAGGAGTTAGGATTTCTGCTCATAGTGAACCTAGAAAAATGGGTGGCCATTCATGAAGACCCAGGTGAGCCTTGGACTTCTGGACGCTTCGCTTCTTTTTTTTTTTTTTTTTAAGATTTTATTTATTTATTCATGAGAGACAGAGGGAGAGAGAGAGAGAAGCAGAGGGAGAAACAGGTTCCCAAGGAGCAGGGAGCCCGAAGCGGGACTCGATCCCAGGACCCTGGGATCATGACCTGAGCCGAAGGCAGACGCTCTTATGCCTGAAAGTGGTTCCTTCCTGTCCTCAGACTGGCAGTCACTAGCTTCCTTTAAATCCCCACCAGGAAGGCCTTTGTATCCCCAAGTCTTCCCTGAAAACATAGGTACCCATTGCGGACACTTGTTAGCCTGGCCTGCCTCGAACTACGTTCTCCTTTCCCGGCTACCTGGCAAGCTCTTGCCCTCTCCATCCTGTCCCCCACCCCAGCTGGGGAGGTGTACCTCGGAGCCTCCCTATGACTGCTGACCTGTGACCTCGGCTGCCAGGTGGAGCTTTTCTCCAGGAACTCCCCTGGATGCTGAGCGTGCAAGCCCCTGTTCCTGGAGTTATGCCAGTGGGCCCGACGTAATCACAAGCAGACACGGGAGGCAGAAGTGGCGGAGACCTGTGGACCAGGTCAGCTTGGACGTGCTAGGGTTCTGCTGGCTTTGAGGGGGCAGCCTGCCCGAGACACAAGGATAAAGCAGGGGGAGAGTTCTGCCAGGACCTGGGTGTTGAAACCCTTGGGTACTAGTCTGTTCTGTGGTACTGGCTTGATTCAGTTTGGATTTGGCTGCTGTCCTTTTCAAGCAAAACCCTTCCCACTAGTCTTCACCTATAGGTTCCTGAGATTCCTTGATGGCACCAGCTTGACCATGAACTGCTCAATTGCTTCTTCTAGTAGTTTTCTAAGACTGCCTTTAAGTACCAAGAATTGGAATTTTTTAAAACAAACTTATTCTCGGTTATGGAGTCTAGAAGTCCCAAAGCAAAATGTTGGCATGTCCTGCTCTCCCTGAAGGCTCTAAGGGGAGAATCTGTCCCATGCTGTTCTCTTAGCTTCTGGTATTGCCAGCAAGCCTTGGTGCTCCTTGGCTTGTTGGGCTATCACTCTGACCTCTGCCTCCATGTCTGCATGGTGTTTTAGCATCTTCCCTCTGTGTCTGCGTCTGAATATTGGCTTTCACATGCCCTTCTCCCATGTCTGTGTCCAATATACGCGGATGTCCAAATCAGCTTATAAGGACACCAATTATTAGATCACCCTCCCACCATAACTTGCATCTTCACTACATCTTTGAAGACCCCATTCCCAAATAAGTTCCCACTCACTGGTACTAGGGGGTAGAACTCAAATGTACCTTTATGTGAGATGAAATTCAACCCATGACGCTTGTATAATCCTCCACAAAGTTGTAGAATGAGAACAGAAACCACATATATCCTCTTCAGCATGGCTTTCAAGTGCAAGCTCTTTGCCTGATACACACAGCTCCAGAAGTCATGAATTCTCACCGACGAAACAGTGCATTGCCAGAGAGGCAAAGGCCAACAGTATCCAGCACTCTCAGAATTTCATGGCAAACATGCACCTGTAAAGCCTCCAGAGGATTAAATACCAGAGGCGTGGTAAATGCTGTGATTTGGGTTAAAAAAAATCCTGCCCACAGCCTGAACATTATGGAAGATGAGAAATTCGAGGCAGGTCCTTTAAGAGCCTTCCCTGTGAGGTGATACAATGATAATGCCGTTGGCGAAGAGTGTATGGTTGAGGTAAGACACCTTAATGTTTGACTGTGAAGTAAGGTTTGAGGAGGAGTTTCAAGATTTATGCAGAGAGCTAGGGAAATAGATGGCCAGCTGACCAGCAGGTCTTCTAAGTTTGGACTGGATTCTGGGGGAGCTCTGGTTGAGAACCTGCCACACCAAGGATGTGGTTCTGATTGGTTTGGGTGCTTGGCCTTTCTTTAGTGGTCCTATTCTGAAGCTCTATCATGGGCCTATAGTCAGATAACCTTTCTCATGAGTTTCCCCTTCTGTGACACAAGGTAGGAATATAGACACCATTTTCTTTGGTCTATATAATTAACATTGAGAAGGCTTTAAAAAATATTCTTTGTCCTATGACTTTGGAATAACACTGAAAGAAACATTCCCCTTGGGAATGTTGTCTATTGAGTGAGTTTGGAGCCCTGTCAGGTGACCCCAACAACCTTCCAGGGCTACAGCTGGCATGTTGGCCCATCAGTTCTGCATTTGGATACCCTTCATAGCTTGTACAGAATTCTATAAGCTCAAAGTTGAAAGGAACCTTGGTCGTCTGGGCAAAAATCTTGACCTCACACCCAAATCCTTCCAGGCTTTTCCTGAGAAGTGGTTGAACATTCCTGGTGATGGGAACCGCAGGTCTTCTGATGACTGCTCCTTTGTTTTCAGATGCTCTAATTCCTAGAAAGTTCTTCTATTGAACTAAAATCAACCTCTATAATTTTTCACAAGGTGATTTGACTTCTGGAGCAATAGAGAACTGAATCCTTCTCCAGTCTGACAAGTCTAAGTATTTGAAGAAGGCTATCCTGTACCTCTCAGTCTCTTCCCTAGGCTAAGCACTCTCAATTTTTCAATGTCACCAGTTTTTTCAACGGTGCTTCAAATGTCAAATTTCCTTTCACTATCTTGGCTGTATTTTTCTTAAACTACCGTATGTTGTCCTATCTTAAAATAGGGACACCAGCGTTAGAACAAAGCCCTCCAGGTATTGTTTGACAGGCAAAATGTAGAGCAGAAAATCCTCTCCATTTTCTGTAATCAAAGAAAATTGCTAGCAATTACACTCCTAGGATACTCTTTTACCTATAAGCTCCTCTCCCCCATCCACCTAGCCTTCTCTATTCTTACCTCAATCTTGTTGTGATCGATTTCTTTGTTCAATAGAGATCTATTTGAGCATGTTCCGTTAAGTATTCTGATGCACGTTGGGCTTACAGAACGGGAGAAACCCGTCTCTGCTATAAAGGAGGGTAGAGTTTAGTTGAGGCAAACTGCGAGAAAACCATACTGAAGGGACAGATGGATCAGAAGGAGCACTGACCGCACTGGAGGAAGAAAAGACCTGTGGTAGAACTAGAAGGTATTAACTGGATGGATTTCTTTTATCCAGTGAAAATTGCAGTCCATGCCAGTTGCTCTTGGCACTGAAAATATGGTAGTGAATGAAAGACTGTGCCTTCTCTCTTGGAGCTTCCAGTTCAATAACAGGAGATGGAAGAACCCCAGATGATCTGTAATAGCCTTCATCTAGAACAGGGGTCTGGCCAAATCTGGCCAACCACCTTATGTAAAGTCTCAATGGAACAGAGCTATACTCAACTGTTTATGGTCTCTGGCTGCTTCCACCCTACATTAAGATTTGAAAAATTGTATGCAAAGACCATATGGCTGAAAATACTTGCCCTGGGCCTTTAAGGAAAATTTTGCTAAAGTCTGATAGAGAATCAGATAAGGGAGTGGTGAGCCCTGGGGAGGGGGGGCATCTTTTGAGAGGTTGGTCAGAGGAAGACATGCTGATGAGGACATATTTGAGCACAGACCTGAAGAATTGCTAGAGCGAGACCCGTAGATGTCTGGGGGGAAGACTATTCTAGGCAGAAAGAAAAGCAAATCCAATGGCCCTGAGGAGGAATTAAGTTTGGTGTATCCCAGAGCACCTGCGGCTGCATGGGGGGAGGGGATTCCAAGATGGGGCCGGGGAGGCCTTGATGAGAGGACAGCCCTTACTTGGGGGACATGGGAACCATGGGTAGGTTGTGAGCAGAGCAGGAATAGTCTTCAGCTGCTCCTACAAGAAGCTGTTGGGACCAAGGCAGGAGGGGAGGGCAGAGGAGAGAACATGGCAACCATGGGGCTGGGCTAGATGCTGTGCTGATGCTACAGATGGCAACGGGAATCAGATCTTGGACATCATCCGAAAGCAGTGGCAACAGGATTTTCTGGTGACCTGGTGGGGAGGGTAAAGGAGGGAAGAATCAGCAATATTTCATTTTAAAAACTTGATTAAAAAAAACTTCAAACTTACAAAATGTTGTAAGACTAGTTCAAGAAACACCAGCTATACCCTTTACCTAGACTTGCCTGTTAACATTTTACCCTGTTTGCTTCATTTGTCCCTCGTCCCCCTTTGATAGACTCCTATATGTATATACACAGCTTCATGTCTGTAATACATACATGTGAATATATGTATGAAATTACCTTGAATCATCATATAATAAATTAATTCTATGGCCCTTTGCTCTAATGGCCACCTTGTTCTTAAGTATATCAGCATATTTCCTAGTGAGGATGTTTTCAAATAAAGAATAAATAACTTCTATGTATTCAGGTATATTTATATACTTTGTCTGAACAACTCCTAGGATGTACTTGCCACTCATTGGATAGGAGGGATACATTAAAGAGCAGCAGGAGCTACCTCTGGTGGGAAAAGAAATTAGGAGTTCATTTTAATGGGAAACTTGAGTTGTCCAGTTGCCCGTTTAACATTCTTGAGGGTTTAATAGACAAGAGTCCGGGGTTCCTGACGTCCAGCTATCTGGGAGATGAGAGAGAACAAGTAAGAGGACACTAAGACAGACTGCCCTAAAAATGAGTGTAGAAACAATCCAGGAGTTGGAGGAAGTTGTGGGGATCCTGGAGTTCTTTATTTTAGCATGGAATCCTCTGTGTCTCTCTACTGATGAGAATCTCAGAGTGACCAGGGGATGATGGAGAAGAGAGAAAGTAATTCCTGGAGTGACCCCCTTGAGTAGGTAAGAAGGGATGGGCTCTAGTACCTATGTGGGAGCCTCAGCCTTCTGTAGCAGTAGGAAGTTCTGCCATTACTATAGGTAGGAAGGCAAAAATGGGATATAAAAGAAGTTGGGCCATAAAATTGGTTGAGAGTAAGTGGAAGTTCTTTTCTGGCTGCTCCTGTTTTTCTCCGAGAAATCAAAGACCCACTGTGAGAATGGAGAAGGTGAAAGTTTACATGTTTGAGGAGAGAGGTCAGTCTTGTAGGAGGTAGCAAAAGAGACGAGCCAACAAAACCTAGGGGGTTACGGATAGCACCAAGGGCCCGCATGAGCTTAGTACAGGTTAAGGAAGACCAAGACCAGTCACCTTGCTTGTGTTCTGTCCACCTACCTTCAGCTATCCCAACAAAGAATGTCCACTCAGATTGAACCAGGACCAGGGTTTTGCCCACAAATGTGAAGGAGGTAGGCAGGACATTCAGGGTTCATTCAAGCAGTGCCCGTGATGAAGGAGCTGGAATGGAAGCTGAGGAAGGAGGGAAGTAAGAAAGTAATGGGGGTAAACCTAAATGAAAAGGTGGGAGATCAGGGGATTATAGGTCCTGGTAGGGGAGGAAGGGTGGTGATGATGGAATTGTTGGGATGGCCATTCCTCCTGGAAAAGGAGGAGGTGGGGTTTAGAGACTGGGCTCCTGCAACTGTGCTTGCATTCGGAGGGGACCGTTGAGGTCCATGTTCTAAATGCTGTAGTATGGTGGCTGGTATCGTAGAGCAGAAGGCATTGTGGGAACTCATGGGGCAGAACACTGTCCAGGTGTGATGTGGAAGGGAGCAAGACCAGAGAAGGCATCTCAAGGAGCCCACATCTGAGCAGTCTTGATATGTATTATGCATTTGACTTTGAGGTTGTCATGGATCCGTTACTACCTTGAAATAGAGTTCAGATGGAAAAAAACATTCCACCAAACATTTTATTTTCACTAACCAGTTTTGTTTCAGGTTTTCTTCGGCTCCTTTCTTCCGTTTGCTCTGTGTCCCAGTTTCTAGGTTGTCACATTTTATAATGTCTCCAGCACATTAAGTGTTTGTATTGTACACTTATGGTGGAGGAATTGCTCAGGCGAAGGGATCTTTCAATCTTTAAGAATCCTTAGTTGAATAAAACAGCACATTATGCAAAGTGCTTTTTAGGCCATGTGTTCACAAATGCTAAAAATAGAGAAATGCAGACTTTAAAAGAAGATGTGCCTCAAACTTGATGATTGAAGACCTTTGACACTGAGACATACTTGGTCAAAGCCTTAGAGCGACACTTTGGTGTATAAATAGAACTCAACTAATCTCAGATCTTCATATTCCGTACTACCAGGCCAGGTAGAGCTCTAATTCTTAAAAATTCCCGTTGAGCAACTGGCAGAGGCGGGGGAGTAAGGTAGGCTTAGTTTACTTGGTTAACCCATTTCAGAGAACCTAAAAGAATGTTGTCATTGATTATAGAGAATAAGACCAGGGGTAAAATTCAATAAAAACACACTTACAACCAATTACTTTTAGGTTTTAATTTAATTTGGTTCTTTGCTTGAAGCCAAACTTTGTCCTAAACTAATGGATAGATTCTTCACTTGTGAAACTTTTAATTACTTAGTAGTTTTCTCAGAAGAGAATCAAGCTCCTGTTTTTTGCTTCATCATAATCCTTGGATAAAGGCAAGCAGGATCCTTTTGAGAGATGAAGCTTCTGGAGGAAAATGCATATGTAATTGGTTGTGTGGTTTGGATGAGAAGGAAAGGGATTTAAAGTTGGTGGGCCTCATTTAAGGTTTAAAATGTAAGTTTTAATCAAGCACGGATCTTAAAGAGCATAAGGGTCGCTGCCAATGATTGGTTGTAATATAGCTCAGAGAATGTATTGCAAATGTTAACTTATCTCTGGAGTTCCTTACTTTAGCCAGATCTAATTTAATACAGGGGAAAATATCCATTGAAACATGATACATTCAGCTAAGGTATTCTTTTCTTTGCATGAAAACGGAATTAACACACCGAAATATCCTGGTTCTAATTGCTTGTTTTCCCACTAAAATAACCTACTTTTATAAAGTAATGTTGTTTGAGTTGTGTTCTTTAGAGCAGAAATGGAATCATTCTTTGTAAATCATCTAGGCTACAATCTTTTCCTCTCATGAACTTACAATAATGTACCTAAAGGATGACCTATTCTTGGTTACCTTAAAGTGTCATTTCAAGATTTGTTCTTAAGTAACTGATTCCTAAGGTGTAAGACCTTATCTATTCAATGTGCATCATTCAGTAGCCCTCCGTTAAGCATGTGCAGTTCCACATCATGTGCTTGCTAGTGGGGATGACCAGGTGAACGCTTCACCTAAGTGAAACCCACAGTCTAGAGGACTGGTTCTCAACTGCGGACAGTGGTCCCCAGGGAGTATTTAGTAATGTCTGTGTATGTTTTTGATTGTCACAACTGGGGTAGACCTCTAGCGAGCTAGAGGTCAGGGATGCTGTGGAACCTTTTACATTCCACAAGACAGTTCCTACCGCAGAGGATTATCTAGTCCAAAAATACCTGTCGTGCCAAGATTGAGAAACCTGGATTCTGAAGGAGCCTGTAACAACTACAACAAAATAAAAGTGCTAAAACAGAGCTATCATGTATAATGTGCTCTCACAGCTCTGAGGAGGCAGCATCTGATCTTGACAATGGTGAGAGGAGGTAGGGTTGTGTGGAAGACTTCCTAATCTGTGTCCTCTTGGTGGAGGCTTGAATGTGGAATATGAATTTGCTTGAAGATGAAGTTAGGTGCATTTTCTAGTGGAGGAAACTTCCTGTGGAAGGTGCTAGAAGCTGAGAGGTAGTCTAGGATGACTGGGGAATTGTGTAGTTAGTAGTTCATATAGCTGATCCATGTGAAAGTGACATGAACCAAAGCTTTGAATGCAGGTGAGGGGTCCTGACGATGGTGAAGGGGTTGGATTGTCTAGATTGGTAGAGGATCACTGAAGAGTAAGCAGGGCTGTGACCTGCTTACATGGAGTCTTAGGTCCTCTTGACAGCTCTGTAGAACATGGTGTGGTACTGATTATCAGAGCCAGTTAATTGTCTAGAGTATATGAGGGAGATGAGGTGGGTGAAGAATCTTTTGAAGATCTTTAGAAGGCAGAAATAGCAGACATTTGTCACAAACTCACTGTGAAGAGCATGGAGGGAGGGAGTCAGAAATGTCCCTGAAGCTTTTGGCTTAAGATGTTGAGTGGATGCTGGTATCATTACACGAAGTAAGAACTCCATGCTGGGAAAGATGGTAAACTCCAGTTGGGACTTAGTGCAGCTACCTGTGGGTCCTCTGGTCAGGATAAAAGGTCTGGGAAAGGAAAGCACAGTTGTCCTGGAGTGCTCGGTGTCTCTGTAGAAGGAGAGGGATTCCGTGACAGGAAACTTAGGAACAAGGAGACTCAAGACCTAAGACAGCCGTAGGTGGGTCCATGAAGGAAACAAAGGACTGACCAGAAGCAGAGGGGAACTGGAGTATTATCAGCGCTATAGACGAGTATTTGATCCTATGAAATCCATGTGTTGAACTTAATCCCTGATGTGTTAACACTTGGGGATAGGGTCTTTGGTAGGTGATGAGGTCATTTGGGCAAAGCCATTGTGAAAGAGACCCTAGAAAACTTTAACCCCCTCTGCCATGTGAGGACATAAGGAGAATAGAGCCATCTATGAACCAGGAAGTAGGTCCTCAGCAGACAGTGTCGGTGCTTTAGTCTTAGACTTTCAGGCTCTGCAATTGTGAGAAATTTCTGTTTACAAGCCACCCGGCCTATGGTATTGTTAAACAGTCAGGGCGTCCAATAAGGACTGTTTCTGGGATGGTATGCTGCTCGGTGTCAAAGCATCAAAGAAGCTAGAAGTCCATTTATTTAGAGCCCATTGATTTGGACACCGTAGAGGTGGCAGGTCATGCAGCAGGAGAACAATGGCGGTGGGACATGTCCAATTACAGTGAGCTAAGGAGGACCTAGGGAAGGTGGAGAACAGGAGACTGTGTAGTGCACTTTGAGAAGACTTGGCTGAAGATGGACAGTATGTTAGAGGGGAGAGAGCAGTGCTTAAGGCTGGAGTTGAAGTGGGCATGTTTCCTTGGAGATGCAAGGCCAGCAGTGTTTTATTTATATTTTAAATAGTTGTCTATATTGCTATTTTTAAGAGATTAAAATTGTTTCTAAGATTACTGAACCATCAACCTCTGCTAGACATAATACCAAGGGCACAGAAAGGATATAGACTCTATTGAAAACATCGAACATCTCCGTTTCCTTACAACAAAAGAGACATTCCTTTTAGATTAGATGGACCTTGGATGGGAAAAGAGTTCACAGAGACTGGTGGCTGAGTGAAAAGTGGGTTTGGTTCTTCACGTTAGGGTTGGGGGGATGGATACAGAAGGACAAAGGGGGAAACTGAATTGCAGCAGGCTGCAAGATGGAAAGTGCTGTCTGAAAACTCTTACTAGTTTTAGAAATGGAATGAAAAGCCCAGACCAGAGAGTAACTTCCTGCTTGGCATGCTGAAAACTTAATTGTAAGTGCGTGTCTGGCTGTGGGAATGCTGTCTGGTAGGAGATTCTACTGAAGCATCTTCAACTGAAATGAGAGAGAGTGTACGAGAGAGAGAGCAAGGCTCCCATGACCACACGCCCAGTGTGCAGCTGCTAATTCGGTGATCCCTTACAGTGTATTTCTTTGTTTCTCGCCTATAGTATTCTGCTTATTTTGTTCACCAGTATTTGTTAGTATTTTTCCACTGAGTTTTTAGGTTCTAATTAATTTGATGTGTTCCGTATCCCAGTAACTTTTCATACTTAATATCGTTCAGTGAGGTGCTTGTTACATAATAGGCAGCCAATAGATATTTGAAATCGAACTGAAATCTGCTCGTCAAAATGCAGAATACCAAAGGGGAGAAGCAATCCATGTTTGGTAAAAATGTATACATCTGGTATTTTTACTGGTATGATTTAATTCAAAGCCTATAAAGCAAGCATCTATGTACTCTTTCAGATCTATTGTCATTAAGAGCTTCAGGATCCATTTATTGGGCATGATTTGAATTCTCCAAAGGAGATAATAAATTCAGGCTGTAGGAATGGAGTCCATTGAATTGTATCCCTAGATTCAAAGAGCAGCTCTCTTGCTTTATTTATAACTTCTCCTTAACTGGTCCATCTCTAAAATGGGCCAAACATTACCTGCTTTACAGGGATGATCTAAAATGTAAATAAAATGAACATTTGTGTGCTTCCTTTGGAGTGAGAGATTTTGGAAAATAAGCCTAAGTATTTTGGAAGACACTTAAGAGAGTGTTTTTTTTTTTTTTTTTTTGCATGTTGATAGTGGAGAAACAGTGGTAACTCCTCGTCCTCAGTTGGAGATAATTCAGAAGTTATCTATGGTGATAGACTAAAAATGACTAGATATTTTGAACATAACGAATCTACTATATTCAATATCTTTTTAAATTAGGTTGAACGTTTTGAAATCATTTTTAATAGGTCAAAAGTCGAGTATTAGCAATTTCCTCTTCAATCTAACACAGAAGCTACATTCCTCTGAGAAACTGACCTTTTGAATCGTAATCTACTGACAGAAATGGTGGCCTTGTGTGCATTTTCCTGTAAGCCATTGGCCTGAAAAGCATCCTCTAGCATGGAGATATTTTTTTATTACTTTAAAATCCTTGACAGAAATTTAAATTGTGCAATTCCCCTATAAGTTGGGGAGCAGTGGGTCTATTTTTTTGAGGTAGACTAAAGTTGGATTAGGTTAACACTTTATACAAGCAAAGCCACAAGCATTGTCTAAACCCATGGTAACGTTTATTTGGAAGTTAGAAATGGTTTTTAGAGTGTCCATTAAAAAAGAACAACCCTTATCTTAGTAGACAGTCTCTTCTAAGAAATACTATTATCTTTTATTCATCAAATAGAACAAATCAAGTTCCAAATGCCATATTGAAATTACTGTGCTTTTGTTGTTTATTATAAGAATAAAAGAGTCTGGTCTGTCTTTCTCTTTGCCTTTGAGTGGAGGTTTGTAGAGGAAGTCAGGCATTATTTTGTTTATAATTAAAGACTCTGTACTAAAGCACAATTTGAATAAGCAACTTTAATTAATCAAGGGAAAAAACCCAACAACCTTCTACACCCATATTTTGGTTTCTAAGAATGAGTTAAAAGGGTTTTCTTTTTTCCCCTTTGAGGTTAGAAGCAGGTCAGGTCAGTAATTGGAGCTGGCTAGTCATCAGCTGGTTTGACCTGCTAGGCTAGAATTTTCTTTACTACGGGAAAGTGTAATCAGAAAACCAGATGTATCCCCGTCTTGAGACTGGAGCATAATGAAAAACAGGCAATTCATTTATTTGCTCCGAGCCTTCAGATCTTCATTCAGCCATTTGGGGCTTGACTTTGCACCAGGCTGGGGGACTACAGTGGGAGGCATTATTTAACTGGATCCAAGTCCCACGATGCAGAAATTGAGAGTCAAACGCCCATGTCATCTCAAATCTCCTATTTCCTTCAAAAGTTGATAGCTATTGTGTGCCTTTTTTTTTTTTTTTTTTTTTTTTTTTTTGCCTGGAAACAAGGCATACGTGAGAGACTTAAAGCTAGGAGCCTGTCCACTGAAGGCTTATTCTGATCATAAGAGCCTCTTCCTGAGGACCTATAGATCCCATATTCGTAGTTGGGGTGCGGGAATCAGCCAGCAAGTCCTTCTGAGCAAGTGTGGGGCGGGGGGAAGGGAGTGAATACGCACATTCAATATCTTGTTTTTCACGACACAAACTATCTGATTCTGTATTCAGCTCTGTACACCTATTTGTCCTACTTCCCTCCTAAAGCTTCCCATGTGTTCCCTAGTTCCATTTGCTATTAAAATTCATCTTTGTATCCTCGTCTTCTGAAAAAAAGGAGGTCATCGAAAAGTGTTTCTACCAAATTTTTGTAGGCAGTCTTGTATATGCTAATACTGCTAATGTTTTATAGACCGGTTTGAACTGTTTTCAACAATAACTGTTCAAAGGCTCTAACAAATGAGAACAGCATTTATTGGAAGTACAAATGAATGAAGAATTCAATTTATGAAGCCATTAGTCTAGAGGAAAACGTTTGACCACAATTAAGGAGGATTCCTTACCACAAACTGTAGAAGAGCCTCTTCTTTTAGATTTCTGAAAGGCATTTCATGTAGGGTGAAATGGACAGTCCGGTTCTCTTAGCTCTACGTGAATTTTCAAGGAAATTAGGTCAGAAAATGATCTGAAAACTCATGATGCCTAAGCATCCTATACGTATGAGTCAAAACTGGAATTTTGCCTAGGCTACAGAAGAGAAATCTGGGATCCTTTAGTTTCTGACTGTAATTTGGTGAAGGTGCTGAAGGAAATAAGTAAAGCCTGGTGGAATCTATTCTTTTATGTGGGTTTGGATATGGTTTAAAGAATTGAGGGGAAGATGGGCTATAGAGGTCCAAATAAGAGATCCATTAAAAAAAGAAACAAAACAGTTGCTGAAAACATGTATTCTCTTTGAGTTATCTCCCTGAGACATTGTAAATATTTTGTTTTTTGGAGCACCTGAAGCACTATACATGAGCATTGGTGCATACATTCAAACGTCTTGTCCCAAGCACCATTCCTGGAAACACAGAAGAAAAGCTGAGGAGAGTTGAAACCCCTTCATCCTTCCCATTTTTTTGTAGAGCCGAGAACCTTGCTGCTTTTCCCCAGATCCGAGGTAGGAGAGGGGAGTTCTCTCTGCAGGACCGTTGAAGACTTTAGTCACAAGATAAAATAATTGCTGCTATCTTGGATTATGACTGTGTAGAATTCTGTTTTTGAAATTCTGTGGCAAGGAGGGAAATGGAAATACTTTGGATCTGTGTTCTCTGCATGGCTTGGGCACTTAGAATGAAGGAGAGAAGTACAGCAAACCCTCCAGATGCCTGTTGGGTGATGTCCACTCTCTTCTCTGAGCAGGTACATGCTGTTCCTACAGAACACCCACACAGGCTGACCTTTTCTCTGCTTCCTCTTTTCCTGCTGATTTTTCAATTCCACCCCCAGCCTTTTTCCTGCACCGAACTAGGGACAGGTGGGGGAATGGTGGCTCTCGGCGACTGTGTCTAGGAATCGGTTCTCCATTTAAGGTGCTGGGTAAGTGAACATACTGCTTGCATGGTAACACTGGCTTCTTCCAGAGAAACCTTTCAGCTAAAATGTTTGGGCCAGCCCTGAAGAACTTAAAAAGGAGCATTCTGCAATTTCCCAGAATGAGTTTCTTCATATTTCCTTTCTCGGAATGCTGGGTTGACTGAGACAATTCCCTGTTTGGGTTTGTCTTGAGTATGTTCAGTGGAGAGAAGAAAAGGAAGGGCTAGGCAAACGGCAAATAGAGGCAGCAATGGAGAAAGCCAGGGTACCAGAGCAGGGGTCTGAGTAAGACTCTCACTTCCTGTAGATCTTTACCAGGCTCAGGCCCCGTGCTGAATCCTGTATGTCTTCAGTTGGCCCTAGGACAGCGGACCATCACACGAAACTTGTATTTCTGTTGAAGTTAAGTCCAGGCAGGTCGTTCAGGTTTGCCCATTCATTTAGTTTTAAGATCTTTGAGACCTTTTAACTGCAATTATATTGTAATTTCAGGCAGCCTCGGGAGAATCTTTAAAAATGTAAATTTTGAGGTTTTCGTAAGTAATTCTGTATTCCTGTGTGGGTTTAAAGCAGGAATATCTTTGAAAAATGGTTATTATAAAATTGAAGGATGACCAAGTAGAAATAAAGATGGAGCAAACCCACTCCTCAATACTACAATGACGCGTGACTTAATCTTAAAGATTAATCCTTCATGAAATTAACAGCTTACGGAAAAATAGACCTTTTTATATGCAGAAAACTAATGAACAAAGTGAAATTCTTTGCTTTAGGGTTTGTTTGGTCAAAAGTTTATTCCTTTAAAGAGTGTATTTGAGTGTAAACTCTTCTTTAAAGCCTGTGCACAGAAAAGTAAAGATGGATCAGATTCTGTATTACTGCTTTGGGAATGGAGAATGGTGGTTGCTTTTTACCTCTAGAGGGTATGGAGACAGAGGTTTGATACGCCTATCAGTACCATTTCTGATTTGGCGACCTTTAATATTTTTAATTCTATTGTAATTGACCTTTGTATACTTCGATTCCCTCCTCCCCCACTTCTCAGGCTTCGGATTCCTGGAAAACCACAGAAGGAAAATGCAGTGGGGATCTTGGGAGCAATTGGGTTGGGATCCACCCCCACAGCTGCTCTCTGGAGCTCGGACTTAGGGACGTCGGGAACTGGGTGGAACAGCAGGTCGGGGTGTTCGGTTAGCGATCAGGAAGCAACAGGTTGACCAGCTCACTCTACCAACCTCTGTGTGAAATGTAGCTTAAATAACCGATGGAAAATTCTTAAACATTGACTGGGTTGTCGCATGTTTGCACTTGGATCTATGGAAGCACCGATTCAGAAAATATTACTCACACTTGTCCTAAACCTTGGGTTTCTAAGACTTGATAAAAGCAGTATTTCTAATGTATCTTTTTGCATAGAGACCTTATGGGATTCAATGTTGAGTCCTATTTTAATGTTTCAAGGTGTCGACATTTTCTGTTAAGCGGATGGGTGTATAGAGCTTTCCATAGGTAGAAAATCATTAATTAGGGATTATATCTTTGCGATGTGGGTGGAATCTATTGAGTCCTGGTGGTATTGTTTTGTCTTTTTTTTTTTTTTTTTGTAGATTTTTGAGAGCAAGCATGAGTGGGGAGAGGGGCAGAGGGAAAGGGAAAAGCAGACTCCCGCTGAGTGCAGAGCCCCATGCAGGACTCGATCCTAGGACACTGAGAACATGACTTAGGCTGAAGTTAGATGCTTAACTGACTGAGCCACCCGGGCACCCCTAGAATCTATCAAGTCTTAAACAGTATCAAAACTTATCCATGCAGATGAGGACTCTCCTTCAAATACCCTTCTTTAGAAGATTTAGAATTTGATGAGTCTTACTCAGATCTTGTCTTGGAATAGCTTTCAGAGTCCATTTATGAACCAAACAATATAATCCATCTATATCTTTTAGAGTACAGCACTGATTTCAACCAAGTAGCATTACACAGCTCGATTACTCCCCTTTATTCACAAAACTTGGCCCTGAACAGCCATTGTCTTTTCTCCCCTTCCAGAAATGAAACCAAAAGTGTGAAGATTGTCCATTACTGATAGTATTCCAAAGAAAGGCTTTGGAAATGATTCAAAACGGGAATTCAAATACGGAAATGCTTTTGAGTAATGGCAGCATCACGGGAATGATATGGTCATGAAGCCACAAGCGTGGATGTGCATACAGCTCACTTGCTGCAGCTTCTGGGAAGGGTGGATTTTCCTCAACACTCAGGGAGGGGCACTGGAGTAGCAGAAGGGGGTGGGGCCCCGTTGCATTCTAGGCCAGTGCCCAGGGACCTAGCATGGCCAACCTGAGACCCTGCACAGGGATGCTGGAGGAGCTACCCCAATGTTGTAGGACCTCATTGGGGACGTTCCAGGCATCCCACTTGTGTAAACAGGGGACTGGGGTGCAGGACTCCTGGTGGCAGAAACTAGTTTGAGCTGCTGGCTCAGCTGTAGACCAAACAGAAGGCCTGGTGCTGGTCTGGACTGACCTTTGTGGGGCTCCCCAGGTGGCCAGCCTGCAGGGAACCCACCCCCAATTTTCCTAATAGCTCCAAGTGACCACTTCAAAGAGGACAGCATGGGCTTATCTGTAAATTCACTAGATTGAGTGGCAAGTCCTAACGATCCCTGGCTCTGTGACCTTGAATAAGTCCCTTTATCTGCCTAAGCCATGGCTCCTTAATTTGTAATGCCACCAAACAAATCCTAGACTTTTTGCACTCTTATGAGGTTCTTACACTTTTGGTATATGATTAAGGACCTAAGAATTCTCCATACCATTGATTGTTGTTTCAGAAACTTGCGTGTGTATGTGACTGAGCATGTATACAGGGGTAGTCTCTTAATACAGCACCCGATCCATCATCTATCTAGAAGATAAATACCCAGAACATGTGAGATCAACCTAGGTAAACCAGTGTACCTTTACTGTTTGTGGTAGAATTTAAAATTTCACATTAGCTTTCTTTTGTCTTTAAATTCCTATCTCCATCTCTTTAGGTTATCAAATAGTTGGGGGGAAAAAAACTGAAAAGCTCAGGGGGGCCTAAATGAGTTATAGGCAGCTCTTCTATACGTAGACTCTTTCAAAGTTTCCACGTTAATGAGTCTTTTATGGAGTTTTGTATGCGGCAACTTTCTCCACACATCATGTAGATTGGTATTTCTTTTTTTGAAATATGCCTGGATTGCACACCCTGACATGCTTATAAACTAAATGCAGAAATGGCACTGCAGAAATAATAATTTCATGCATTGCATCCGCAACTGATTTCCACTGTTTAACCTCACACACATTGCTCTCATTTCCACTCTTCACAAGACATTTGTTCTTTTCACTGTTCTCTACTTTAAGTGGATGAGGTTCATCTGGTTTGTTGATGTTATAAAATATGGAATTCTCCTATTAATGGTTCTGAAATCATATGGGAGTACTTTACACCGTGTCTTTGCCATGATGCAGCATTACCTTGTATCATACAGAATGAGTTAACATGATATTAAATTACCCCTTTTTATGTTATCCACTTTTTTTTTTTTATTTTCGGAGGACCTTTGTCTTCTTATCTGTAAAGTGTGCAATTGTCGCTGAAAAAGGGAACCTCATAGCATTTGCTTGGAGCTTGACTTTTACATAAAATTATGGAGATCAGTGTATTTACTTAAGGGTTTGAGAGCAGGGATGTCGAAAAGTAGCCTCGGAGGACATTAGATGATCTCGTTTGATCAATCTAGTCAGGTTTCTCTTAAGCCTACTGACCTACTTTGTCTATCAAAAGGTTCTGAGCTTTTCTGAATAGTGTCAGTGGGCTTTTCTCAGATAGTAATTTTGCCTAAGATAATGCGGGTCAGGGATTCTTTAGCTAAGTGAAAATCTGCAGATTATCTTGTTTAAATTCTTAGCCAGCTTTGACCTAATATATTTAAAGATAACCACAACTTCATCTAGGAGCCAATTTCCTATAATTGCCCTCATTTTATTCCTATTAAACTCTTCATGGTTAGTAAACTATTCAAGGCCAGAACACCAGGTTTCAAATGCAAGCGTGCGCCAAGTGCCATGGAGGGCTCCTTGGCTTGGTAAAGCGGGCACGGAGTCCTGGCCCTGAGTTTCTGATTCAGTGTGCGGGGGAGGGCAGGAGACTGAATTTCTAGCAAGTTCCTGGGTGATGCTGCTGTTGGTCCAGAGCTCCTACTCCAGAAACCACTGGGGTGGACCAGGAAGGGAGGCTGGAGCGCAAGCTACTCCTCACTCTGAACATCGTTTCTACTTCAACTTAAAACAAGAGTCAAGATTCAAAAACGCCAACAGCTGGATTCAAATCTAAGCCAGAACTTAAGGATACAGATCTAAAAGCGGTAAGTTGTTAGGAAAATAGAATCGCCCTTCCCCATAATCCTACTCCCTGCCCCCGCTCAGAGAACTCTCCAGAGCCAGAGACCCTGAGAGTTGGAAAAGCAGATGGAACAAAACCTTTGAGCAAGCCTAATCAGAACAAATGAGGGACTTCAGAGGAAAGCACACATAGGAGGCTGAGCCTCGACTCTTGCACTCAATTCCTCAAGTCTTGAGAAATTAAGGGATCTAGTAAGGATACCCCCACCTTCCCTTAGAAAGGAAGGAAATACACTTAAATGGTGGGGTTTTACAGTTGAGCATTCAACTGAAGCCCTGTATAGATGTGCAAGATGACCGTCTAAAGAACCTAGGTGGCTTCTGGGACTTTACCACTCTAAACCGGGTTAAATTTGTTTCCATACCTAGAGGAAAGGGCTTGTTAGGCAATTGGCCATGATCGAGAGACTACAAAAGTCTGTGATGGACTCTGAGAGTCTTACAAGCATGTATGGATAGCATCCCTCTAGAGAAGAGCAGGATCCTAGCTGAGTCGCCACTAGGAAATGTCACCAGCTTGATGCTGATGGAAGGGAGTTTCTTAGCCAAGCAGTCTCCAGTGTTGTGGTCTCGATGGCAGACCCCATCTCTTCTGTGCACGGGCATCTTGGTGCATCTTTGTCAGATGTCATACGAAATGCTCCATTCTCTTAACCCCTTGGTTCTGAGTCTGATCACAAAACAACATTCTGATCATAGTCTGGCTTCCCATTACGACTGCTGACTTCCAGTGTTCTGGTTTCTGCAACAGTGAATTCTTGCAGTTGATGAGTAAGTTTGGCTTATGACCTAGAACAAGCTCAACACAATCCTCTCAGGTCCCCATGCAATAATTCTTGGTATCTCAGAGAAGAGGCCCCTGATTACGACTTGGTTTTTCCTATAGCTTAACCACTGGGACAGAATGTGCTGGTCCTGCTGAGTGTGTGTGGCAGTTTTATTTCTCTGAAATTATTAAATTGGCATTCTTGCTTTATACTAGTCTAATGAGCTTGGAAAATATGCTTCTGCCCCCGAGTAGATGCTTGTAAAGCTGAGGGCCAAACTTTGGACAGTGGTAAATCCTCCAAGTCCTTAATGCCTTGCCTGGGGCCTTTGGGAGGCAGACGGCTGGCCTGGGTCCTCACTGGTAATAAGCAGACGCGACTGCATGGGGAGCATCAGCATTTAGTTTGCTTCATAGACCGGTGATTGTTATAGCACAAATTATTGAACTCTCTTGGGAGGCTCAGATAATGGGTCCAATATCTGTTCTGACTTGGAATTCAATAAACTTCATAATATAATGTAGGTTTTGACTAAATCTCAAGGGAGAAAATGCTCATTTAAGACACTAAAGATTTCTGCCAATGCGTGACTTACGCTTTACTGAGCAACTGTGCTCGAGTTCACGGCCATCTTTCCCTCTCACACACCATACTGTGTCCTGCTCCTTTAACGTTCCCTACAGCTCCAATTTTGTCTCCACCTTCCTTCTCACCAGATTTGGCTTTGTGAGGTTGCGGTCTGTCCCATCACATGGGACCCCACTCTCAGAAGCGCCCTGAGCTTCGCTGGATGCTCTGTCAGAGCCTTGAAATTCTTTGTATTCTCTGTACAAGGGCCTGTACTGGGACCCCCAAAAGACCACCTGCGTGTCACTGACCTCAAAATCCAGATCTTGATTTCAGAAGTCACCTGTGAACTCCCAGATGGAGTCTCTAGAACTATCAAAAGGCCATCAGCACCAAGATGATAACACTTCAAAACTGGCATTAAATTCCTTTCGTCAGCCCGAGAACGTCTTTTCCAGTTCAGTGGGAAGAGAGCTCATTCAGACACTCAGAATTCAAGCCAGAAACTTTGTGTTCCTCACGCCTTCCTTTCTGGCCCGACCATTCAGTCAGCGGGTCCGAGGATTCCCCCTCCTGACCTGTATCCATGGCGTCTCTTCCCGATCCTATGACCCCTGTGTCCTGTTCACTTGGGTGTCCTTGGTGGTCACTGTTCCTGGGGCTCCATTCCACCCGCCATTGTCCTTTCAAAAAGGCATCCCTGGCAACCTCCCTTTCCTGTTTAAAATACATGCAGATAAAGTCCCCATCCTTTCTACAACCATGTCCGTGTGTAACCATTGCCTTTAGTTATAGTTTAATCCTTTCACATGGCTGTCTCTGCTCAAGCTATACCAAACTAGTGCTGATCTAAAATTTATAAAATGCCCATGTTCCTGTGGCTGTTGGCCTTCACAAATGCTATCCCTATGGTCTGGCATGTCTTTCTCCCTCCCTCTCTCTCTCCGACTGCATGGTGTTTTATATTCTCCCCCTCCCCCAAAATGAAACCTACCTATGGCTTTTCTTCCAGAGCCTTCTGACCTCTCAGATAAGAGCGGTCTTGTAGCCTGGGCTCCCAGACCTCCACGTTCGTGATTTCACTAGCCGACTTTTCACTGAATGAAAATGCCCCACTAGGAAGGGCTATCCCTTAAAGCAGGCAGTCTGATTCATTCAGCCTACCAACTGCTAACACGTCACAGGTGTTTGAGAAGTGATTTTTGGACTGAAGGAAGAACCAGTGGTTATAGCAGTGGTTATCTGGCATTACACTGGAAGTAGCTTCGATACAGGCTCCTCCCCTTAGTAACTGATCTTGAATTCAGCATGTTGCTCCGTGCCTCAGCCTTTTGCTCTGTAAAATGGGTACAGCGATACCTACATCAAGAAGTCGTAAGGATTAGATCATACAGGAAAAAATGTTTAGAACAACAGCTGTTATTTGGTAAGCATGCCATAAATATTAGCTATCATTGTGGCTTACAGATATTATCACCTAAAACCCCAAAGTTCCTGGGAACAAAAACCATATAAAATTTGTCTTGCATTGTATCTAGTATTACTAATATCTGGTATTAGGATGCTTTCCAATACCTAATTAAATAATTGTATTTTCTATTTTTTTTCCATAATTAAATAAACATACTTGCAGTGGCACCATTTGAGAATGGCAATGCATTCATTCCTTCTTCCCTCCTCTAATCCACAAATCTCTGTTGAGCACACACTATATGCCAGACACCGGTTTAGGTGTTGGAAGGAGCTAGAAATAAGCCCAGTAGTGTCCATGCTGTTGTGGGCAAAGGCTTCCACCCTATTCGAGAGATGACATGGTTTTACTAAAATGAGCAGTAAGCCCAGTAGTATGAAAAAGGGATGAAAAGCACAGGCTAGAGAATTCACATTTGTTTTGGTTCTGGAAGACTGGTCCTGTGGTGGAGGCCTTCTGAGTGGCTGCTCGCTCCACAGGGGCAGATACAATGTTTCACGCTTCCCCGCGACCTGCTATAATGTCCAGAATGTCCGGCACACTGATGAATTTGAAAGTATTAAACAGAAGGCGAAAAATAAAAATGAACAAAAGCTCAGAAGTCATCCTGGGTTTGGTGTTGGATTCCATCTCTGTGATGATGTGGCTAAAGGATCTAAAACTCCCCAAATGGGAAGGTACTTTGTCCCTTTTCCTTACTAAATTTCCAGTGCCTAAAACTGTATCTGGAAACTAGTGACCATTCAGTTATCATTTGTTGACTGAATGGAAGCAGGAATTTGAAAGTCCAAAGAATATAAAGTGTTTCTTAGAGTAGTATGTGCTCTTAAAGCTCTTTGCATGGTAGAGGGACAGACAGATCCAGGGTTTTAATTAGACGAACCCTGAGGTGGTCTTAACGGATTCACAGACCCTAGGGCCAGGAAGGCCGTTGATGTGCAAACTGTTAGAGTAACTCTAGAGAGAGGTGGAACTTGGACTGTGGTACATGTGGCATGGGGTGGGGGACGATGTGGGAAGACCTATTTTGAAAGCACCTTCACCTTTCCTCCTCCTGTGGTCTGATTACATCAGACGACGAAATGCAAGTTTAAAATGATAGGAAGGCTGAAGACAGGCAAAGTCAACACGTGGGCTGATGGAAAGACGATGGAAATGTTGTGGTGAAACGTGGGAAGCAGATCCCTACCCCTGATAGGAGTGGTGGTTTTGTTGGAGGCTGCGAGTAGGGGTGATGACGCATACCTGGCCTGGCGTGCATGGTGGGGCCGTACTGGTGTTTTAAGGTGGTGTCCTTGCCTTTTGGTTGCGGCCTGGCACCCCCATTCAGAGCAGTGGCCAGCCTTTCTGTCGTTTTAAACTTGGTTTTCTGTTACTTTTAATATCCCCCTTGCCTGTAGCCATGTCTTACCTTCCCCTCTGCTTCTTGCTCAAGGTACACCTATTTCTCCACTCTGACCTATATTGTGGCTTATTGTAAGAAGAAAGTAATATCTGTACTAATATGCATGAAGCCTATCTGTCTTGTCCACTGTTGACATATGCTGGGCCAGAAAGTTTCTCCGATCATCTTCTTGGTTGGAAAGTAAAAAGCAGAAACGAAAAGGTGTCTTGAAGATATACTACTGTAAAGCCATTTGGATAGAGAATGGCTGGAAAGAATCAAGAAATCAACGTATAAAAGACATGGAGCTTTTGTTTGGGTGAAAGATCTGGGTCCGGTGGCAACAGAATAAGAATGAGTGAACTGTTGTGAACTGAAGGTGCCCTTCTCTGTGTGTGTGTCCCCAGCCCCCAATATCCTCTGTTGAAACCCTAACCTTCCATGGGCTATTTGGAGATGAGACTTTTGCCAGGTAATTAAGGTTAAATGAAGTCAGGGTGGGATTATGGACCTTTAAAGAAGAGAACAGAGCCCCTGGGTGGCTCCGTCAGTTAAGCGTCTGCCTAGGGCTCAAGTCATGATCCCAGGGTCCTGGGATCGAGCCCCGCATCGGGCTCCCTGCTCAGCGGGAAGCCTGCTTCTCCCTCTCCCACTCCCCCTGCTTGTTCCTTGTGTTCCTTCTCTCGCTGTGTCTCTCTCGGTCAAATACGTAAATAAAATCTTAAAAAAAAAAAAAAAAGAGAGAGAGAGCGCATAGAGGAAGTCTTATGAGAGTACAGGGAGAAGGTAACTGTCTATAAGCCAGGAAGAACATTCTCCCCAAACCCAACAGTGCTGGCACCCTGATCTCAGACTTCCAGCCTCCAGAACTGTGAGAAAGTACATTCCTGTTGTGTAAGCCCCTCTCCTGTGAGTCTGTGGCAAACTGTTACCGCAGCTCAAGGAGATAGACACCATGACCTCATTAAGAGTTTTACATGCTGCTGATCCTAATCTGCCTAAAGGAAATCCTATTTTTTAAAGTTCATAGTGGTATGGTGTCTGCCTGCTACGTATGTCTATTTTGCATCCTTTTAAGAGTATCTGAATTTTCTACTGAATTATCCCAAATGCAAGAAGAGATTATAAATACATTTATTCAGCAACTATTTGGTACCTTCTCTAAATGAAGCAGTGTGCATCCCTGGGGGTGCATCATGGGCAAAACAATTTCTACCCTCCTCAATCTTACAGTTGAGTGAGGTGGACGTCCTAGCCAAAACGAACAGGTTTCTTTGAAGTAGGAGTTTCCTTTTATAAATTCACATCAAGTACACTTATGCTTGGTTTAAAATACTGTACTTGGAGGGACTCCCCATTCACAAGCTCGATTTATGCAAGAAAGAGAGAAAACACTATCTTCTACAAATTTTAGGACTTCTTGAATGACCTTGACCTCAGTGTTTGATTTCCCTGTCCTCAAACCTCTCTCCCCCCTTTCTACACCTGTGACAAGGAGAGCTTGAGAGTCAAAGTGTTGGAAATGGAAGACCGTGTTTGTATCAGATTTTGCCACCTATCCTGAGGGTCATTGTGCCCTGGACAGACCCAGCTGACTCTGGGCCTCCATATCCTACTTTGTGTGTGGGCACCTTCCCCAGACCACCCATGGTGTCTGCCTAGAACCATCTGCAGCGGTCTGCCCCTGGGCTTCTGACCAGCATTTTGGATCCAGAGAACTCGGCTACTGGCTGCTAGCCAGCCCAGAGAATCTAATCTCGAGAAATTTTTTCTTGCGTGGTTGCAAGAATATTTTGATGCATTGGGTGTTCAGTATCTTTGGAAACAAGATGCTTGGATTTTGCTAGAATATGACCTTGTGCAGCCCTTAAAAAAATAGGTTCAACCCACACAACCAACTTGATGGTGGGAAGAAAAGCATCTGATACACAGGGAGAAAAACAAAATACAAGTTAATATCCTATTAAAACCAACACGGGTGTTTTTCTCCTCAGATCTTCCGGGATGCTGTGTTATGTTTATCTTAGGACTTAGATTCCTCTGATGTACAAATAATTCAATTTCTCCTCTTCAAATTTGTTGAGCACCTCTTATGCACCAGGGACTGCTCCGGTCATCATGAATACTTCGGGAGAAAGTCCCTGTCACACAGGACTCCTGTTCTAGAATGGAGGGATAGAGGGGCAGTGATGGGTGGCGGAGGGGGGCTTGGTTGGCTGAGGTGGCCTCCGATCTAATGTCATCACTTGGTCACATAAGAAGCTTTAAAACGCTTCTGAGGTTGAGCAGAAAGCCAAGCATGGTCTACTTGGCTGGTTTCAGTCAGTTAATGAGATTTTGAGTAGTGTAATGACTGGTCACCCAACATTAGAGGTAAAATTAAATTTGAAGAAGGGTCAGACCACAGACTACTTTCAAAATGACTTTCTTTTTTATGAGAGCACTTCTGTGAAATATAGCTAGGAAAATGTTTGAGTCTAAGGGAATTCTCTTTCCCGCTACCCCACCCTGGGGGCCACCTACTCCAGTTTCCATTTTGCAGTGTTTGTTAAGCAGTTATTTTTAGGCGTTGCTCATGCCCCAAACACAGCTTTAAATAAAGCAACAAGGAACCTCTGAAAAGCCCTGAATACAAAAATAAAATATTCTCTGTGTACCTTCATGTCATTTGCTCGGCCACTGAGGGAAATGGACTTCAAAATGAGATCATCTGCTTAGCAACCCTAAAAAACAAAGTTCTCACTCTCCTGAAACCGAGAAGTAAAAATCCGGGCCATTTTACGCCAGCAGGAGGACTGCCGGCCAGGGCAGAACTCCCGAAGGAGTGTGACGGGCGTTGGTCATGGCAACGGCAAAGGAATCCCCACCCCAGGGTGTGTGTGGTTCACAGACAAAAGTGCTGCCCTGTAGCCTTCCAGAGGGGGAACGTCTGGTCTTTTATCTGCAAGTTCCCTGGGCACTGGGAGGGCCAAACAAAAACTGGGCTTTTTTTTTTTTTTTTTTTTTCTTTTTCCTGTGCTTACCCTGTCTTGCTGGAAGGGGCCCTTCCTTCAAATTACTTTCCTTTCCTGCCTCTAAGTCCGGACTGCGAGTTTGTCCCTGCTCTGCCCATTTGCAGGTGTATCACTGCGGTACTCAAATTTGTCAAATAGACGAATTTGCCAGTGGACCGACAGCCTCCCCTACACCCCATTCCTACCCTACCAGGGATGGGACGAGGGTGTGTGGCACGTGGGACTCATGGATTCTGATGGGTTCCATTTTTACCTTTTCCGTGGAAAGAAACCAGCCACTTAGAAGCGAAGCACTGAGCTCGGGTTAAATGAGAACCCCCGAAATAAGATCATTAGGAGCTGCAGCTGGAACCCTGTGTCAGTTCTGTCCAAGGATGGGGATTCGTGGCCTTTGTCACTGCTGCCGAGTTCTGCTTCTGAAGTGCCCAGTTTGCTTTTGATAAGCTGGAAGTGCATTGTCCTGCTTCAGTGACCTCCTCAAAGGGAAACCATGGAACTCTCCCGCCTTAATCCTAACCTGTCCCCAGCACCGGATCTGCTCTTGGCGCAGGGCTGCGGGCACACAGTACCCCCTGAACTCTCTGGGCTGGCCCCCGGCCCGTGCACGCCCCCCACCGCCCCACCCCCTCAGCTCTGCAGTCTGGCTGCCTTACACATGCAGAGCGTTTCCTTGTCACAGACTGACGGAATGCAAAATGATGAAAATTAATGCTGCTATTAAAGGATTTTTCAATTAAATGTGCAGTTTAGAGCCAGATGCTGCTTTCTTAGAGGAAGAGAAGTTTAAGTAAAAAAATCTGACAGATATTCGTTCCATCTAGCGTGGCAGGATTTATAGTAGATTACAGTCTTTGATTTCAGTGGGCTTGAGTTGTCAGGTCCACTTGCAAATGGGCTGTGGGGAAGAGTTGCTCTGTTGTAATCTGAAAACATATGGGACATATGGTGAATATTACACCCATAACTGTTACGATGTTTTGCTTCCTTCAATCCCCTTTCTTCTTTGCCTCCTGTGGGTTATTTGCAAGAACCTGTTACCTTTCTACCTCTAGTTTCCCTTGGAGTACAATTTGCTTTATTCTGCTCCTTCACAATCCCAGTAACAGAACTAGGAATTAAGAGTTTTTCTTCCATGTGTGACAATGTGCTGTTCTACAACCTCTGATCCTCTCTTGAACTAACCAATGTAACATCCCAGTTTTCATCTCTGTGCAAAGATCTGGGCTGTTTTGTGTTTATTTTCATTTTTTGGTATTCTATTAAACTGTGCATGTAACATGCAGTAAAAGCACTTTAAATTCAATGCCATTTTAAAAATGGATAAAAATATTACGTTATCCACTCATGGGTATTTACAGATATTTGTGTAACAGAAGGGGTCTAGGCTGTTGTAAAAGTGAGTTTGGGTACTGCCCCCCACCCCCGGCTCCCCTCGCCCCTTATATCTTTAAGGGGATCAGTTGGCTAAGTATTGGCAAGTGCTGACGCTAGGTCGAAAAAAGTCTCTGGGTTTAAGAAAATACACCCAATAGTTAACAACATGGTATTGTACGCTTTGTGAAATGTGATAAGAGGACAGATCTCAAGTTAAGTGTTCTTAACACAGAACAGAAACAACAAACCCACAAACACAAGGAAATCTTTGGAAGCCAGATATGTTTAGTATCTTGGTCATGGTGATGTGTATGTCCAGACTCAAGATGTGTACATTAAATGTGTGTAACTTCTCATATATCAACTATGGCTCGAAGCTGAAACTACCTTATCTGGAAAACAATAAAGGTCATTACAGAATGCAAAGTTCAGTGGGAGTGCAGAGGAGTTAGAGATCACGTCTGCTTAGAACGATCAAGAAAAACTGTATTGTGCGAGACGCGTGTGGGATAAACCTATTAAGGATGTTATAAGAGGTGAACATGGTTAATTTGGGGTTCCTACTGGGAAAGGCTCCTTGATGAGTTTATAGGCTGCTCTGTGACCTCTCCCATTGTAACATGGCCTGCTGGATTCCAAATTTGGAATGGTCAAGAGTGGACCAAACGGGCTGGTGATCTCCTCATGTGGAAACTCATCAGGACTTAGGTGGCCAATAAATTATGCGGGGGGGGTGCGGGGGCAGGATGGTGGATGGCCACATTCCCAGATCCCCCTACCTGACTCTGTTGATCAGCTTTGGGAATCCCCTGGAATAAACAAACCTCAGTTAGAACCATCCCTGCCCCCTGACCGAAGTCCAGAGCTCTCCACCAACATGGCACTTGGGACTGTCACCGTCTCTCCCAGAGAGGATGAGAGCAATGGACTAACCCATCTGCCCATCTCCTCCAATCCTGTTTTTTGTCACAGTTAGGGTTACTTTTCTAAAATGACAAGTTGACTTATGTGACTTGCTGGCTTAAAATTCTTAAAATAGAGCCTCCCCACTGCCTCTAAGAGAATGTTTAAGTTCTTTAGCATGACCCACAAGATGCTCATCATCCGATTCTTGCTCATTTTCCCAAACCCCAATCACTGCCTGATTCTTCTTCCAGGACTCCTCTGGACCCCACTTCCTGTAAGAAGGCTTCTTTATGTAAAAATCTAGCCCAGAAGCCAACCTTTAGTGATCTTTTTATAATTATGCTCCTAAGACAATGTGTTTATTACCTGCTAGACAATAAGCTTCATGAAAATAGTTGACTTACCTTCCTCAACCTCGTATTCCTAAAACGAAGTACTGTGTCAACACAAGGTAAGCTTTCTACAAACATTGAAGAAAGAGTAAGTCAAAGAATGAATGAGGAGGAGGGATTGAAAATCTATCCCTCTTGAGGTTCTACAATAAAAACCAAAAAAACCCCCAAAAAACCTGACGAACAAATTTTATAAACCATGAAGAGTCCAGCAGGATTCTCAGACTTTTGCTTGATGGAATATAATTTCTTAAACAGAATTTTTACTTTACAATTTGCAGGTGAGATTATAAGTTATTCCACAGGATATCCAAATAGTTTTTATTACTATTACAGCTCCTTTTAAGTATATCCCTCAGATTCAAAAGGATATCCTTAAAAAGGTCAAATGCTTTAAGCACCATTCACATTTTTTAGATCTAAAATATTTTATCTGCTTTTGGAGGCTAATATGAATGTTAACTACTAAGTAACCACAAATAGTTCGGGAAACGCCTGAGAAACTGAAATAGCCTACTGGTTAAGTTTTGTTTCACAATAAAAAAATTGTTTAAAAGAAAATTTGCTTCCTGACTTTTCTAGAATTCTAGTAGAATAGGCAGGACTGCAGCTCCTGATTCAGGAGATCTCCAAATCGTGCTAACTGCTTAATTTTTTATCAGCCTCTTAATCAGCTTAAAGTGGCTTTAGGGATTTTGTTTGCATTTACGGTTCTCATACCTGTGAACATCTCTCTAGTTCATGGATCCATGAAGGTTCAGTGCCCTTAGCTGTCAGTGCATTTTAAGGAAGGGGGGCTATCTATGAAACTCCCAAAGCTGCACATAAATGTTTGTGTATTTACTTATGTGCTTTGTCTGGGGGGAGGGATCTCAAGTTTCACAAGATTTTCAAGGCAACGTCTCAGGCGCCGGGGTGGCGGAGTTCTAAAATTTGCCTAATTTATGGTAAAATGTCTGACCACAAAATAAATATATGTGAACAGGAAATAAGTACAGTAAAAGTGGCTAGGGCTACAAAGAAACGTACAGCAAGTACAGGTTTTACTGCTTTGAATGGCTATGGGGGGGATCAGGACAGGTGGATCTGGACCGGCACAGAAGGAAACATTTAGCAAGGTCCTCCATCAAATGCTTAAGTACCTCGTTTTGTGGAAAAATGCTGGGCTGTTGTGAACAATTTAAAAAAGCACACAGAAGATCTAGATCCCTGCTCTCCAGGATTGTGCATATGTAGGTGTGTGTGAGTTTTAAAGATCTGCTATCAAGTCACACAGATTTCAGTTCAAAGTGGTGTGGAACACTGAGCATTTATAAGGGAAAGAAGAAAAGATGAATTGCAATTGGGAGATTTAGAAATGCTCTGGAAAAGCTGGGATTTGAGCTGGGTCTCTAGTAGGTACACCAAGAATGCCACGGGAGGGAAGTATTGCAGAGAAAGGGAACAGCTGGGCATAGGGTGAAGCAGAAGAGCAGGGGCTCGGAGGGTGGCAGGGAGTGGAGCGTTATGGCAAACATAGGTGGTTCTGGGGAGTGGAGTAGAATGGAGAACAATACGTGGAAGATAGGTAGAGGCCAACTAAATATTTGCATGCTGGGTTGGGCATTTGCACTTCATACCTGGTGGGGAGTCATCAAAACCTTGAGCACTGAGTAATTAGAGTCTTGTTCAGGAACATGGTCTGGGAAAGCAGTGTCTAGGCTAGATTGGAAGCAGAAAAGACTGGGAGCTCTCAAGACCACGTTGAAATAGCTCAGGTGGGACACGAAGAGCCTTTTGGGAATACATCAATGGAGTAGAAAGAAAGGGGTCTAATTCCATGGAGGGATCTTCCAGGATTTCCTGTGTGACTGGGCATGGGTGTGAAACAGAGGTACATCAACGATGAGCGTCAAATTTTAGCTTTAATTTCCTGGGCAGTTAATGATATCATTAACTAAAGAGTGGAATAGAGTTAAAACAATTTTGTCTTTTGGGGGGAGGGAAGGCAGCTGTGTTCTATTTTGAGCATGTTTTTAGGCTTCATTTGGAAACTGTCTAATCCACAGCTGGAAATGTGAGTGTGTGAAGAGGAGGGCTTGAGGCATGGACAGGGAAGTCATTTGCAACCTGGTGGTAGTTGAGTCCTATAATAAAAACTTCAATAGAAGGAGACTGACAGGAAAAACAGGCAAGCTAGAGAAGGTGTTCACTGCTGCAGAATCTGCCCGGATGAGAATGGATGAGGGCCAGTGAGCCATGGGATGGGGAAGGCACTGGCTTCTTTGATCAGGAGAAAGTTCTGGTAGCATTGGAGCCGCCACCCTGGTTTCCTGTAATGTAGGGATAATGAGGGAGGGAGTAAGTAGAGGTAAGGAGCCTCGGTGAGTCCCTTTAAAAAGTCT
This sequence comes from Callorhinus ursinus, assembly GCF_003265705.2. Classification (NCBI taxonomy): domain Eukaryota; kingdom Metazoa; phylum Chordata; class Mammalia; order Carnivora; family Otariidae; genus Callorhinus; species Callorhinus ursinus. Next base: position 1,326,425 of record NW_027397069.1, read on the forward strand.
GGCTGCGCAAGGGAGAGAAATGGCACCAGGACAAGTGAGCTGGGGTGAGCTGGGTTGAGCGGTGCCGGGTCAGGTGGGAGGAGACCTTGAACTTGTCTGCTGGTTGACAGCAGAGAAACGGCAGACCTGGGAGAAGAGCTGGAATAATCCAGGAAACCAGGTGCAAGGGCAATCCACAAGCCCTCAGACAAGGATGGACACACAGTGGGAGAGCATGGGAAACCAGACCGAGCTCTGAAACAGAAGGACTTCAGAAGGCTAGGGCTGCCTATATGGCTCTGTGCCTCTACAGCAAGAAACTTCTGGCTGCGCTGGACAGCGAGTAACTTCACTTCGAATCAGTAGCTTGTTCAAGTTTTGTAAGTGTTCCCACATCGAATTTTGCTCCGTGCAAGGAGAAATCACAAGTCGGTTCTCCTAGACGCAGGGCATCTGCTTTATGAGCATATGCTCTGAGCATTTGTGTGTTGATGACTGGACTACAAAGCATCCTACAGATAGAGGAAGGTTTTTTCAATATAAAAGACTAATTCGGACTCAAGGTAAAACCAGTAATAAAAGCCATGATAAATGGTGAATTGATGTCTGCACTCAAACCCCCCTGTTACAAAAATGAAACATTTCTGGGAATACCACATTGGTTTCCATAATAAAGTTTCACGGAGTTTAATATAGCTGTCTCCCAGATTGGATTTGTGTTCCCATCGTAGATACTGATCCACTCTGGGACAAAAAAGGCAGCCCCTGCACCCTGGGGCCCTATTTCCTGACTCATCCCCTAACATCTACATATTACGAGATGTCTAGGAATAAAATAGTTGTACAAATTGCACATTTTTCGTGCAAAGATGTTAAACTCTTATTGTAAACAAAATACAGTGCTAAGAGTTGTAGGGCCTACAAAAATGGAGCTAACCATTCTGAATGAGAACTCTTTATTTTTTTTATTTTTTGAGATCTAACCATCCGTGAGGCATGGTCTTAAATGTTTCATCCTTTCAACGACTCAATATTGTATCACTGTACTTCAGATGAGCAATAAAGCTCCGTAAGTAAAGTAATTTCTTCAAGGTCACACAAAGCTTCTCTGGGGGTAGAAAAGGGATTTCTGTTCTGGAGCCCTTGGCACTAGCTCCGAAAAACACTAATTTCCAGGAATTTTGCAGCTGCTGGGTAAGCAGAGCCATTAATAAACATTTAATGGACATAAACTTATACAGTTACGGTTATATTTTATAAAGATGAAAAATGCTCAATCCATCCCTTCCTATTTTTACTACACTTTACTACTGCCTCTGTGTCTGAAGTTGTGGGTTGTTCTGTACAATGGGAATACTGCACAGTGGTGTGCTCTTGCCTCTCCAATTCTGCATTCAAGGATACCGTGTCGGCTGCTTGAAATCAGTGATGTCGGAGTGTTTGCAGCACAAATTGGCACGCACTACAAACTGTGCCCCCCGCCCCCCAAGAGCTAGTCATTAAGCGTTGACCAGCAGATGCTGGCTTTACGCATGGTGCGGGGCTACCAAGCCTAGGTCTTGCGGGGGGAGGGGCGGAGCTAAGAATCTGACCGCGGGAAGCCCTCTGGCCTGGCCCACGCGCGTGGTGCGTGTGGAGTGCTGCGTGGAGTGCACATGGAACTTCAGATCAAGGCTCTGGACAGCGAGGTCAGGTTCAGAGAAAGTGAGTGGGAGAGGTAGCATTTGTTCAAGGAGTCACTAGTCCAACTCAGATGTGGAGCTCGTGGGAGGCGAGAGGGTGGGGAGAAGAACGAGAGTGATGGGGCGGGGGAGGAGACGAGCGTGCAAGGGAGGTAGCGAGTCCCTTTGTTCTGGGGAAGTACGGGGTCTTTTGCGGGTGGGGAGGGGGGTTGGGGCCATATTATGGAAGGCCAAGGGGGTTGAATTTTTCTATCCGGTATTGGAGGGGATTTCATCAGGGAATGGGGAAATCCCTTCCAGTGATAGCAGCAGACGGGATTCCTGAAAGGCTGATGCACAGGAGAAAATTTAAGGGGGTCCCAAAATCATTGGTGGGTGTGGAAATCAGGAGGCCACGGGAGACTCCCTGGAAGACTTGGGGACTGTTGAGGGGTGAAGGCTGAAGAATGAAGTTGAGGACCCTGAAGCTGGAGTCTGGGGAACTTAGGATGTGCAAACCTCAGGCAGAGCTGATCCTCAAACAGTTCACTGCCTGACTGAGAAGTGGGGGAGCTGTCCCTTACAGCCATCCCAAGACATGCGCCATCATGGATTACAGCTGTGCGTTCCTCTATTGAAGACAACTAGGTGCCATCCAAATGCTTGGCTCCAATTTGGATGATTTCAAAGCTAGGGTAGCTGGTTGGAAACCAAAGGCTAATATTCTTCCAGTTTGATTTTTTTTTTTTTTTTTTGGTCTGTTTTGGCTTGGTGGGTGTATTTTTCTTGTTGAGGGTCATCCTAACTTCTCCCATTTCCCGTGGGATTTGGAATCCCAGAATCTCATTTTATTACAACTCTGCAACTTTCTGTTTTGATATCTTGGACAGCTAATAATTCCAGTCCCCAAATCCAGCATGCTCATCTGAAAAAAAGATAGTTGAAGTCCCTGCTTCCCAATGTTTAAGTATCAATAGTAACTTGAAAAATTTCTTCTGTATGTTTTAATGTACTACTTTAAAAAAGTAGTAGGTATTACAAACCTCATCACAAAAGAAGCAATATTAACATATTTTTAGATCTTGATAATATACGAGAGAATGGGAGCTATTCATTGAGGTGGCCTTTCAACCTACTCAGACATTTCCAAGTCCACATTTTGAAACGTTCTTTTGAGATTTCCTGGAGCTGGATATTCCTTTATCATGGACAGTGGAATATGTATCTTAATGCTACTTGACTGTTTATTTTTCTTTAAAATTTGAATTAGAAAAGGTCACGCTGCCCCTTCTGCCTTGACTTCTGGGGAGCTCTCTTGCACACATTGCGTGGAGGAGGATGTCACGGATGGACATCCGCTCTCACAGTCAAATGTCTGCGATCCTTGAAGAGCATGCGCAACCGACCTCTCCCTAGCCACGCCCCTCCCGAGAAGCCTGTGGAGCACGTGGCAGTTTTACACAAGCTGGGATTAATTCAGGATCAAAGTTGGAGCTCCATCTGCCTCTTTCCAACGATTCAGTATGGTTTATAGCGCTTTGTTGGTTCAGGGTGTTACAAGTTTGGTTTAAAATCTTCCCTCTCTTTGGGAGCATTTTGGTTCTAACGTGTGCGCCACACTTAAGATAATGTAACTCTGGAGTCTGATCTGTTTGTCCTCTGGTAAAGTCAGAGGGGTCTTTCAGTCTCTCTGTGCAAAGATACATTTGGGGAAGATGCTATGAGGCTTGCTGGTAGCATCTGCTCTACAGACTTTAATTGACACCCCTCCTGCCTGCCAGAGTGATATGTTACTTTACTTACTATGGTTAAATTGTTTCTCAAAATTGAACGGTTCAGCCACTTTAGGAATTGAAATCCCTTTACATGATGGATTTTCCCTTTCCTGTCTGAAATATGCTTTTGGAAATAGGGCTGATGTCTTTGTTTCTCTTATTGTTAAGCTGCATTTTTAACTGCTAATATATTTTCTTGAGGCAAGCAATTGCCAAGCAACTGAGAGCATAAAGGGAAATTTGTACTATGCAAATGAGGGACTTAATGCATTAATTAGATGGATTGGAACATTGTATTTCCATGTGTTTCATGCCTTAATTCTCAAACTGAGAGTTGGAGCCTCTGGGAGGGGAGGGCTCTGATGGAGTTCCAAGTGGGTTTTGGAAACCAGAACGTTGGAGTTATGAAAACCTGTGTGGTCATGGTAGGAGCCAAATGAAGTTGGAAAGAGTGATGGATTCTCTTGAAACTGCCTTCTTCTGTTATAATGAGACAATGTTGCAGAGTTCTAAGTGCTATTTGGTAGACGCGGTCTCTAATAAATTAAAACTGTATTTATTTTCACTTCTCACAGTGGTAGAATGAACCAGCAAGCCCCCTACCCCCTTTCTCTATCAGAGGGAAACCCAGAATAACAAGAATTTGATCAGAGCTGGCATCCCGAAGATGGCACTAGTCCTTCTGGGTAGCAGAGACAGCAACCGGTGACAGCTCCCAAAGTGTCTCTTGTAACACAGCCAAGCTTTGGTCAGGACAGCAAGGAGCTGATGCCACTTTCTTGGTCTAATGTGGTGGAGGGAAGTTGAGTGGGAGGAAAGTTTTTCCCCCACATGGCAAGGCGACACTCATGTCAACAGGAGATACTCAGGTTTTCACTGACTCACTATTGACTCCAAAGTTTTATCGCGCCTACTGTGTTACATGCAGGGGGATGGACTGGACAGCTACACAGATGCAGTTCTGTTCTCACCAGGTTTAGTCCGATGCCATGTGACATCAGTGTTGAATGTACAGCTATCAACCATAAAAGTTGCTTCCAAGGAGAGGAATGCAGTTCTATGAAATCATGTTTCCAAGGACCCTGGCAGGGTGGTCAAGGAAGGACTTGCTAAGAAAGTGATCAGATGAGGGACAAAAAGATGAGGTCACCTTCACAGGGAGAGGGGGAATGTCTATGGTAGACTGTGTTGGTGAGTTTATGGCAGAAGAATGGGCAAAGTGATTCTGAAAAGCTGACGAGATTAATGATGCTGGCATTGAGCGCGGAAGGGGCAGGCTGGTGTGGCTAGAGGAATGGAACCAAGACTATTGACGTTCTTTAGGCTACAGAGGGATGGGTATGCAAGCCCAGAGCAATGGAAGACACGTGGGATGTATGTAGGGGGAGATAATGTATGTGATGGGACTGAACTCTTGTCTCTAGGGAAAGGTGATCGTACTTGTGAAGGTGTGTTAATACTGTGATTGATGCCATCTCTATGTAACTTCAAGCTTTATCGTTAGATTTGGGTTTCTGTGGATGGAGCTTTGTACCTGGTCACCAAGCTAGGACCCTCAGTCACCTTTGAGTCCTCACTGTTTTCTCTCCTCTACTGCTGGTCACCAAATGGAATGACATGTGCAAAATATATTACAAACCTCCTTCCCCTTTCTATTACCACACTTCCTATTTGGTCTCCTCAGCTCTGGTGAACCCTCATTTCAATCCTTTTAGGAAAGACTCCCCCCCGCCCAAATACCTAGATACTGATTTGATGTCATCTTGACACTGATAAAAGGAAAAGACTTACTTGATATGTTACTTGGGCATAGGGACAGGTGGTTGAAAACCAAAACATCAAAGTTCCTTCCTTTTTTTTTTTTTTTAATTAGTGATCACTTTCAGCAGACACCCTGATGCCACTGTGAGCCTTAGGACATCCTCGGCCACCCCAGGTCATCTCCTCCCTCCCTGCGCCTCCTCCCAACTCTTAGTCCAGCTTTTGCTTCATGCCAGGAAATCAATCTTATCCATTCCATTTTCTCCATAAAACTCCTCACTGTCCCATAGACCATGCCTTTGCATGATCTACAAGATAAATTTCTAAGTTCTAAATGTGGTTTTAGGGATCTGTATTACCTGTTGCCATCACAGATTCTAAGATCTCTTTCCTCATCTTTTATACCCTTACGTCCTAATTTATCCACATCCACCCATTTTGCTGCACTCCCATGCCTTTCTTCCTCTTCTTTCCTTTGACGAGGAAGTTCTCTTCATGTACTATCGTTCCGTGAAATCTTCCTTTCCCTTTTAGGACACATTCAAATGCAAAGGTTTCTGATGCTACAAGGCAGAAATATTTCCAGAAACATAATCTGTTTCTCCCGAAGCCCCTTCTGTTGTCTCCCTGTCCTTGGCGGGTGTATGTGCATCTGTCTCCCTCTATCCCTGGTGCACTGGGACTGTGAAGCATTTCTTGGAAAGTTTTGTTTCATGTCAAGAAAAAAACTTAGACTAGAAAAACTTAAAGACCATCCCCTCTAAGAATTTCAGCAAAATAGTCAACAGTTCAGTCTAGAGAGATCTCGTGCTATGGTCAAGTTAATTTTGTGCACATTGCTATTATAATCTGCCTCTGAGAAAATGCTATTCCTTCTCCTGGAAGGAGGAAATACCAAATGAGTCTACTATACTTTTCTAGGAAAATGCTTTACTGTTTTTGTTAATATGAAACCTGGCAGGCTGTTACTCTCTTAATTTAATTTTTCTCTTTGTTTTTCTACTCTTCATATAATTTTCCCCAGGTTAATGGGATATGGTAAAGAGGAAAAATACTGTATGAAAATATCAATAAAAAAACCCTCTTAGTTGTACCATTTATATTTACAAGGGAAGAAAATCTTTAATATTGGCATAATTTGTATCTATATGCATCCTCCTTTGAAAAACATATGAATTAAAAGCAGTGTCTGTAAGTGTTGCCTTTCGTTTAGAAAGAGACTTTGCCTAGTATCCTATCACATTACTGTTTGTATTGTAACTTAATATAAACCTCGAATCAGAAATACGGTACTGAATCCTCACATGTGGCCAGTCTGTCATTGGGTAGCCCAGTGCTAATTCTCTTCAGAGCCAGTGACTTCTTAAGGCATCAGAAGGATGTGTCTGTTCTCTTACAGCTTCCTGGGCTTCCCCATCCACAGCATCCTATGGTTGGCCATCACAGGGGCTGCTGGTTGAACACCATGCTAATTACATGAGACTATTTCCTTGCCCTTGTTTCTGCAAACCCACATAATCCTACCTCCTACCCTGTAGGCCCCAGTACATAATTGTCTAGATTCTGTGAACATAGCTTGTATGATTTGTACTTTTAACTATTAGTTATAATCTATAACTGTGTTCAGTGTAAATGAACAAATATATCTGAATGACTCCCAATACTGTTGAGGAAGCTAGTCAGTAATGGATGGATTGACTGTTTCAGTTAATGACCACTATTTTTAGTCTAAGCATTCAAATGTTAGGCTTCATTGGTATAGTCTGAATATTTTTTTTAGGTAGTCCCAAAGTATGATTCTAGTGGAATTATAAAATATGGTTTTGTCACTAGCGTGTAAGGCAGGAGAATATTGGAATTCTAGCCATTGTCCCTTAGTTCGTACCCTGGGTAATCATCATGATGGCTTAGTAATCTTCTGACATTTCAGTTAGGAAAATGGCCTACTGCCCTTCGAAGCTGATCTACCACAAATCACACACTATTCCTTTCATATGATTGTCCATTTGATCAAGGATGTGGCTCCTTCATACATTTAATTAACTGGGAAATTCATCTGCCTGAAATGAAGTTGGGTGGGGGGTGGGGGAGAAAAATCTGCTTTTCTTGGAAATAACTAGATATGGGGAATCAAAAAGCAGAATTGATAATCAAGACCTCAGAAATTTGATGTTGAGAAAACTTTGTCCTTTTTTTTTTTGGTGTAAGACCAATAAACTTCGGACATTTGGTATTTTTTTTTCTGTGTTGCAAGTTCAATAAGAAACACAGTGCTTCATTACTCTAAATCTGCCACTCCTGTTTTGAAGCCTTGCTGGAAAGGATCTGTGCAGTGAGGGAATGAATGACCAGATAAACTGTTCAGTTCTTATGTTAGAAAGAAATCATAGTTTTGGACATTTTTATTGGATTAGGTCACTCTCACGTAACAGAATTTGAAGGTCAGCGTTGTGGGTTTTGGGTACCAGACAAAAGCGTGCAGCATGGGATACATGTTTAGATCATCTTTGTCACATTCTATTCTACCTGAATTAATATGCCCTTCAAAATAGTGAAGAATTTAGCTCATTATATTCCTTATTAGCTAATCTGGCTATAATGGATTTGTCAGTTTACTGATTACAAATGGGAGTAATTTGTAACATTTTGTTGATTGAAAATGTGCTAGTCCCTCCTTTGGTGTGATATTTCCCTTTGATTGAGGAAGATTTTAAAGGTTTAAAATACTGTAATCCTAAAGGATGTTCTTCAGAAAGATTAAGAATTCTTTGGGAAGAGAAGAGCAATTGGGAAGTAAGTGAATTAATGTACAAAATTGACTAGGTCACGTGAAGGTGAATTTCTTCATCAATAAAAGCAACTTCTTTGCTCAGAAATAAAAGCAAAGGGTTATCTAGTATGTTTGAAACAGTCTGCGTCAAAGGAGTGGCCATTAAAAATGCAGCTTTGCAAACCCCTCCCTCACCCCCAGTGTAAAGCCTGAGAATCTTGGGGTTGGGCTCCAGAATCTGGGCGTCTGCGTCTTAATGAAGTTCCCCAAGAGGTCATTATGTCTATGAAAGTTAGGGAACCACTAGTTGAACAGTAACTTCCAGCGTCAGAGCTAGGTATCAGTAGTTCCAGAAAGGGTATTCCTTGTTGAAGGGTAACCCAGATGTTTGCTGAATTAGCAGCTTCCGTCTATCTTTGTGTGTTTTGCCTTTTTTTTTTTTTTTAAGTAACTCCTGGTTATTTCCAGAAGCCCCGAGAAGTATCTTCAGGCAGATGCGCTCCCCACGAGGTAGCCTCTCTGTCGTCTCTCCTCTTCTTCTCACTTTGTCTGTTTTACTGCCTACCCCACCTTTGGGAGGGACCTCAGTGTGCCGCCCACAATCAAGGCAATTCCAGTGTTCAAGGTAAGGGGAGGTGTAGTCTGGGTGCCCCATTCTCAGAGTGCTGATTTCTAGGCATAATCTCAAAGAGTCTGCAAGTCTCTGAGCCAAACTTACAGCCTCTTTCCTGTTAGCTTTGAGGGTTCAAAGTCCCCTTGTCGGCCTGAGCAGCTCCATTGGCTTGCAACCTCTGCCTGCCAACCATAGGGCTCTTGTAATCCAGCACGGAGGGCCCAGCCTCAAGGAGAAATTATTCTAGCCTCTCCATTTTTATCCACCCTTTCCCCACACTTTTTAAAAGCTCTACCTTTACCCAAATGCCTCATCAGTACTTACAGATTTAAAAAAGGCTATTTTTTTTAAAAAAAGACTGGAACCCTGTGTATGTTTTTTGTAACAAGTAGATTTAAATGAGTGCCTTAAAAAGAAAGCGAACAACAGGCAATTTTCGTACCTTGACATTAGGCTAATTTTTTCAATCACAAAGGCCAAGTAGGGCTCCACATTATTTACTGGAAAAAATAATGTGGATTGTACAGCAGTAATATCCTTCAACATTATCAGTCAAAAGAGACTCAATGTGCTACAAGGAAGGGAACTTGAATACAAAACAGAATAAGAGGAAGCTGCCAAAGGTCTTTCATATAAAATCTGTTAAATATTTACCAACTGGTCCCTTTTCCCACAAAATGAGCCCTGATTTGTAGCATTTGCCAATTTCTGTTGTATAAATATTCCCATCATGGTTGATTTAAACTACTAATATGTCTTCAACTGGCTTGCAAAAATTCTGTATTTATTAATTGGCCCTTGGTAGCTGGTAGGAACACCGATGTGTTTGGAGAACAGGATACAGGAGTGATGGAGGTAAACGTCCATTTATAACATCCCGGGCACAGGGACAGTTGGTTTATTGGCTTCTCTCAAAGACAATGTGGGGGTCAATGTGGGTGATTTCCCCAGGAAGCCTGGTTAACACAGCCGTCTCAAGTGTGGCCATACTGCCTCCTGGAGGATTTCTCTCCTGGGGAAATTTGTGGGGACATTTTTTGTCACGATGAACTGGGGACCATGATCATTGAATAGCGGCCCAAGATCTTAGACATCTTGGAAAGGTCAGATCCCTACGATAGAACACAAAATTATCCTGAGTTTTGTAGATTTCTAATGTTTTACAGGATAATCTTCCAGGTTAAGAAAAAGAAAACTTAAAATGATCTAAGTCTAGAAGTTAACTGTTTTAGGTCTTATTTTGTTTTTAAAGATTTTATTTATTTATTTGAGAGAGAGAATGAGAGAGAGAGAGAGCATGAGAGGGGGGAGGGTCAGAGGGAGAAGCAGACTCCCCGCTGAGCAGGGAGTCCAATGTGGGACTCCCTCCCGGGGACTCCAGGATCATGACCTGAGCCGAAGGCAGTCACTTAACCAACTGAGCCACCCAGGCACCCTAGGTCTTATTTTTGATGAGGCTTTAATTGGTATAGTGGATTTTCTAGGAATATATGTCTTAATGTAAATTGAAGTATGTTTGTATTTTTTGGTCTAAAATTTTATCAGGAGCTATTTGGCATCCAAGTTCAGGATAGCAACAGCACTCCTGGGATCTGAGTCTAAGGTAACATATCTGTATCTGTTGGGATTTGTAAATGTCGCAGCCACCATGTTCCTATGTTGAATGTAAACATCTCACATTTTTAAGAGTATTATATATGCAAGTATAGAAAATCATGAAATTGCAGGTTGGGAAAAGAGGCATTATATAGTACAGTAGAATTTATATGAGGAATATTACTGTCCCCTTTCAAAATGTGCCTGAATTAATGTCCAAACTTGTCCTCCTGAAATCAACTCCAAGACCAAGTGGATGGTGTGCAGCCTAACAGAGAGCAGGAAACTGTGCTCTGTTTCAAGCTAAAGTGTGAAAGGTAACCAGAGTTTAGGTGATCGAAGCTCTTAAATTTCTTGGAATGTGATAGGACACAGAAACTTAGTATTAAAACATCTTTTGTATCACTAGAAGGAGCCATGATCACGACTCATCATGGGGATACCTTAAAACACAAGAGAATAAAATGATTATGTACATAATTATATAAAATTACCATAACATTAGGAACAGTGTGAAAAAATTCAATTTGGTTGTGTAGGGTTACTTGTGCAAGTATGTGTGTATAAATGCAGAAGTCTGTGAACTCCTGGAGTATTTGTATCCCTAGCAGTAATAAAGTAGCTGGCCCAGAGTAGGAACTCAGGGAGTGTTTCCTACATTCATGCATGTTGGAATGAATAATGCTAGAATTGCTGAAAATATTTGGATGCAATAGAGGGTCTAACCAGCTGGTGCTCTACTGAATAGTGAATGCTACTACAGGGCAATACTTGTCAAATTTTAATGTGCACAGAAGTCTTGTTAAAATACAGACTATGACCCAGTAGGTCTGAGATGGGGCCGGAGGTTTGCATTTCTACGAGGTTCCCGGCTGATCCCGTGCTGCTGGTCTTGGCCCACGCTTTGATTAGCAAGGCTCAGGGTTTCTGGGGGAGCATCTTAGTTGCTCTGCACCTGCAGGTCAGCACTAGTACTTCGAAGGAGAGAAAAATTATGGTAAATAACTTCTACTTTTTATTTAATCCTTCATACGGTGTGAATATACTCCCATTTATCCATTGTGGTGTTGGAAACCATTTGGGTTGTTTTCTCCTTATGGTTATTTGTGATCGCAAAGAAGATTTGTGTACCTGTCTGTTCTACACATAAGCAAGAATTTCTCTAGGTTGTCCATGCACATGGGAACTTACTGGATTGTAGGATCGGTGAATGTTCATGTCAAATCCTATTCCAGGGTGGTCGTGCTAAATTCTCCTTCCATCAGCGTTGCTGGTATTGTCTCCTACTCCTATATTCCCAAACTTAATACTGCCGGACGTCGTGAGTTTTGCAGTCTAAGGGGTATGAAACAGTATCTTGTCTTAATTTACATCTCCATGACTACTCGGGAGGTGGAGAATCTTTTCACACGTTTTTGAGCTATTTGCATGGATAATTGCTCATGTCTACCACTACAGGATATGAGAAATTATTGTTTTGGTTATATGTGTTGTCTCTTCCCTTTTTTGCCTTCCAGACTTTTTCTGTACTTCTAACATACAGAAGTCTTTTTTCTTTTTCTTTAAAGATTTTATTTATTTATTTGAGAGAGAGAGAATGAGAGAGAGAGAGCACGAGAGGGAGGAGGGTCAGAGGGAGAAGCAGACTCCCCGCTGAGCAGGGAGCCTGATGCGGGACTCGATCCCGGGACTCCAGGATCATGACCTGAGCCGAAGGCAGTCGCTCAACCAACAGAGCCACCCAGGCGCCCCTAACATACCGAAGTCTTAATTTTTATTAGAGATCAATTTTTAAAGAATGCTTCAAAATGTTTATCATTAGGAATTATATTTGTTCTAGGTTTTTCATAAGTACCTTTATATTATCAAGGAGTCTCATTTCTTTGGGTACCATTTTTGTATCCTGAATGGATGTAATCAAATACATTTTCTGCCTCTGTTGAGATGAATGTGTGGCTTTTTGATCTTTTAATGTGGTGAGATATACCTACAAGTTTTTGTTATTTAAATTTATCTCCCTTCCCAGTATAAAACCAGCTTGGCCCAGTGTGTGTGTGTGTGTGTGTGTGTGTGAGAGAGAGAGAGAGAGAGAGAGAGAGAGAGAGAGAGAGAGAGATGTCATGACTCAATTTGGTTTGCTAATACATCATTTAGGAATTTTGCTTTAAGGTTGCTGAGTGAGATTGTTCTAATCTCCGCATCTCCTGCCGTGCTCTGTTCTTTCTGCTTTGGGATCAATATTATTCAAGTGTCAGGGTACACACTGAAGAGCAATTCTTCTTTTTCTGTTTTCTGAGGAGCTTATATAAAAGTGGAATAGTATGAAAAAGTCCTATAAAACCATTTGGGCCAAGTGTTCTTCTTGTAAAGTTTTTAAATTACTTCTGAAAGTCTCTTTTTAATAAATTAGAACTCTTTGGGCTTTCTATTTCTCCTTGAAGCTGTTTTGAAAATTATATCAATAAATTGGAAGATAGACAAGTTATTAGGAAAATCTAGATTTGTTCATAATATTTTCTTGTCCGTTTAGTCTCAGAGTGTATCTTCCCTTCTTTCATAGAATGGAATGTTTCTGCCTTCTTTTTGACAATAGCTACCATTCTCACCAGAAGATGGTCTGCTTTATTAGCTTTCTTGAAGAGCCAATTCTTGGTTTTGTCAATTCTGTATTGCATATTTCTTATTCTGCTTTATCTCATTTTCTTAAAATGTTTGGATTGATTCTGTTGCATGGTTTCTAACTTGTTTTGTTGAGATATCTGTCCTATCATTTCTGTTGTAGTCATTTAAAGTCTAATGTTCTTTGAAATACTATCTTGCTGAACCTTGCAAGTGTTAAAATGTGTTTTGATTGTTGGTTATAAACACTTCTTCATTTCCATTGTTCCTATCAATTTAGAGGTGTCTCAGATTTTCCAAACAGAGGGATTTTTAATTTAACTTTTTGTTTTTATTACCTTATTTTTCTTTGTGGTCTGAATCCTTTGAAAGTTTTGACTTATGAACTAGTATGTGACAATTAAAAATTCCACATAAGCTTGAGAAGAGTGTATGTTCTCTGTGAGACATCCTGGGGAAATTCATTCTGATAGGATTTTTATCTTTTATAGGTTACCTATATCTTTACTATTATTTTTGTCTCCTCAACCCATCAGTTGAGAAATGAATTGTGAATTTCTGTGCCCAGATCTCCCTACAGTTCTATAGGCTTTTCCTACTTTTTTTTTTCTTTAAATAAATCTGGCTGTGGGCATGATGTCTCCACTGGACTTTGAAGGCAACGGGGCATAACTGATCACCTCCTTATGTCAGCTGCTGAATGAACGAATGAACGAACTGGGAAGGCTGAGCAGATTTATTAATCTGATTTCCCCGTACAAACAATGAAATACCATAGTCACAAGAGATAATCCCAAAGACTGTACAGGAATGGATTATGCCTGACAAAGCTTTCCATTAGCTATCACTTCACAATAGCCAAAGATCTTGTAACATTAGTGAAGGACCTTCCATCAGTTCATGTTTCCTATCATCATGGGTTAAGGTTTCAGAGAAAGCAGTGGGAGTTCTAGAATTTGGAGTCATGCCTGTTAGTTAAGTGAAAGGCATTTCACACATTTGCTTTTATCAGTTTATTCATGCTGATAGGTGCTTTTAGAAGGAATTCACAGTTCATGAAAGGCTCTGAATGAAAAGATCCAGTGAACAAAGTCTTCTGTTTATCTATAGAATGTGCCTTAGGGTGGATATCCGCAGCCCCACAAATTTCTCTGTGTTTAAATGCATAAATGGAGGAAGAGTAGTCAAGATTACTTTTTATGGAACTTGAGTCCATTAGATTAAATCGGTATTTGGGCCCATATATAGCTTCAAGGCACGTTTTTAATACTTAGGCTCATTTTATAGGGGGGAGCTAATTATTTAAATCAGTTGAAATATGTTTAAAATTTTCAGACACATTCAAGTTTGATCCAGTTTGAAAATCCTTGTAATTCTGAACATGGCTCTTTACAAGTTCAAATCAGTAACATAACTGCTTGAGAAGTGAAAGCTTGACCCTACATTTATCATCCTTAGCATGTGTGCATGAATAATCTTACAGAACATTCAATATACTAATACTGTTTCAGAACTTTATGTTGTTCACTGTTCAGTAGTCACTGCACTATTGATTGGCCGTTAGATCCCCTTCTTTCAGCACCCATGAGTCCACAGAGCTGTTCATTCTTCTTGCCTGGAAGGAAAAGTTATTTTAAACAGTAACATAAGTTACTCAAAATAGGTATTAAACTCACGCAAATTCTTCGAATGAAGCAGGAAGTAATAAAATGGAGCTGAGAACTATTTCTCTGATACTCCTCTCATCCTGGAAAAATACCCACCAGGGTCCCTAGATTTCTTTTCTGAATTTTCATAATGTGCTCAAAAATGCAAAAGGATGGCTAATGTATTTGTGGAAAATGCTGGCGTATCGTCTATTCTAATCCTATTCCTTCAAGAAGACTCAAGGTTTCCATGGAGTCCGAATTTCTTTTGTTGGAACATATATCAGTATGGCTGCTACTTTATGAGCTATGAGTTTTTTATCCATGGTGGTAATTAATCCTAATAAATGACAGGTTCCTAATTTTAACATCTAAAAAGATGTTAAATTATTGTCTGAAAAGCAGAACAGAGTTAGGCAAGCCACCCCGTCAGAGAAATAGAAATGATATATATTTTAGAGGCTTGGCTTTATTCTTGGATAGGTAGTAATCAGATATTTAAGAACTGAGGAGCACTTGGGTGGCTCAGCTGATTAAGCCTCTGTGTTTGGCTCAGGTCGTGATCTCGGGATCCTGGGATGGATCTCTGTGTCAGGCTCCCTGCTCAGTGGGGATTCTGCTTCTCCTCTCCCTCTGCCTGTGCCCCACCCCCAACTCATGCTCTCTCCCTCTCTGTCAAATAAATAAAATCTTTAAAAAAAACCTCAAGCTTTACATTACTTGTGAACTTTCACCTTAATATGTCATTAAGGTAATAATTGGTGTATGAATTTCAGGTGTACAACGTGATATATTTGTATATATCACAAAATGATCACCATAAGCTTAGTTAACATCTGTTACCATACATAGTTACAAAATCTCTCATGATGAGAACCACATTAATATTTCTTAATACACTTTATGCTGAGTTTTTTAATTTTTTTCTACCTTAATGTATATTTCCTTTAATATAGAAGTACCCTTCCATTTAAGGCAGACCATAACTTGATATAACTTTAACCATGTTCTCATGCATTTAAAACTCTTACTTCCACTTCATTTCTCATTTTTAATATTGAGCTATTAAACTGTCTCTCTACAGATCCATAGTGATCATTGCTAATTCTTTCTTCATCACGGGTGTGCTGGAAGTGGGTTGTTTTAGGTGACACAGGACTATAAGTGCCTTTGAGGGCAAGGACCATGACTGTCCTGTTCAGAAAACATATGTAGGTAGTGCCACAGTATCCAGCATATAATATGTGTTCAAGGATTGATTGACACAACCATGAAGGTAATAACCAGTAGTCCTTACCTGTTTCTGCATACAACACTGGACTTCTCTAATGCGTATGTGCTTGCTCTCTATAGAGATTTTATATATATGTTATATATATATACATAGCATATATATGTATATATATATGCTATGTATAATCTATCTCTCTATATTTTTCTAGGGCTTGCAGATTGTATTACAGGACAGTGGTGGCAGCAGCCCACCCTTACCTGCTGTTCCTGTCCCAAAAGTGGTGGGGCTCATGGTCCAGCAGCAGAACTGATGAGGGTGGGGTTGAGAACAGCAGGGCAGGGATCTAGGGACACAAACTATGTATAGGGACCGGCAGTTGCTGCCCCAAGTCCCTCCTGGGCCAGCAGTTCTCAGAGATGAATGCATCCATGACCTCTTTCGTGCCAGGTTGGGGATGAGCTGTTCCTGGGTCTGGGGGATCTGGGTGACAGGGTCAGAGTGCAGCAGGTGCTCCTCAATGTCCTTGTCCCAGGTGATGCCTTGGGGCGTGATGCATGAGCTCAAAGCTAACCGTGCCACACAGGTAGTTGGGGATGTCTCACTTCTTTCTCTTCTCATCCAGCTGGGAGAAAAGGTCATCTAGGTCTGCCAAGTAGTTGTCCCACTCGGTCTCGACGCAGGCCTGCTGGGCCCAGATGTGGCCATTGAGCTTCTGCATACTCACGTTCTTTTCGGGGCTTCTACTTTCCTCCTACTTGCCCTTCATGGCGCTGCGTGGTGTAGCCAGGGGTCAGCTCCCAGGCTGTGCATCCAGCTCGCCCTGCACCCGCGATCAGTTCCACCAGGTCCAGTAATATATATATATATATATATATATATATATAGTGATCTATATAAAAATATAGTAATTTTTAAACAAGCTGGAGTAAATAGACAAGCGGAAGAGATTATATCCCAAGGAGGGGCAAGAACTTTGATTCCCACTTCTAATAGGATAAATGAAGCCACAGATTAGATCAATGCCTTATTCAGGGTCAATCAGGGAAGAGCAGGAGCTGATGGGGGAGTAACTGATTGATAAACAGATTTGTCTTTCCTTCCTGTATTTTTCTCCCGGTGGCACACCTTCCATGTGCCTTTCTCTTTGTGCCCTCCCTCAAGCCCATAAAGTAACAAGGCTCCTTTTGAGGACTTAGAATCTGTTCTTGCCTTGAATTTTTAGACCTCGAAGCAAATTCTGCTTAAATACAACTCTATTGAACGTTAAGGAGAAATGCTCTTGAGGACCAACAGTGGGGAAGATGTTCCCGCCAGATGAAAAGGTGGAGGGTGTCTCTTAGGTACAGTGTAGGGGGGGTGGCAGGGCCCCATATAGGGTATGTGATTCGTGCATCTGGCAGACTAGCCTCGGGACAGTCTGCCAGGCTCTCCGCAGACTTTCAGTGCCTTGGCCACAGCAAGGAGGTGGCAGAGCTGCCAGATCTGAAGGGCCAGCAGCAGGAGACTCTTGGTGACTTGGTGATAATAAGAGTGGGTTGATAACCCTTTTTGGAAACTGGTCTCCAGCTCTTTGGTCATGCAGAGAACTCTGGGATCTTAGCAAATCCCTGAGAGCAATCCCACGAGTCAAGAGGATAGATTTTCCTGCTGGTGAGTTCAAATGGGGCATTGTAGTCAAGTATAAATTTACTAAAGAAGAGAAAAAATGATAAAGAACTGTTCTTTTGTTTTGTTTGCGGGGGGGTGGGGATGACTTATTGCTAACTTTATATTCGTCATGTATTTTCTTCTGTGGCAATCTTCTGCATAAAACCCTGTTCTGTTCCTGCTCTAGGACTTCCACCCCTGCTCTATTAATAGTTATGGCTCCCGATTCACTAAAGCGTCTTTAGAATCAGACAAAGTCATGATCTATTGGCATATTTTCAAAAATACTCACCTGAGATTTCTTTCCCTAATGAAATATTTAGGTTGTGGTTGTGCTAAATGTATTCTCTTGCTTGGGGCAGACATGTGGTATAGCATGTTCTTAAAAGGAAGAACTTTGCTAAGTTGACCTTCTCCAAGAGAATCTGTTGATTTTGTTAGGTGAGGTGCACCTATTCCAAGTAACTAATTTTTTTTTGGTGGGATTTTTAGAGTTTACTTGTAATCTCTACACCCAACATGGGACTTGAACTCAACCCCGAGATTAAGAGTCACATGTTCCATAGACTGAGCCATCCAGGTGCCCCCTGAGTAACTGTTTTTAATTATATAAAAGCTTTATATAATTTTGGACTTTGGAGGACAACAAAAAGATTAGTCAACAACGAAGCCATCCTCTTGGATGGGAACTCTGTGCTTTAGAACCGATGTCCTTAAGTGTAACCACATAGTCAGCTCAGTACAGCTACAGTCCTATGGCTGAGCCCATCTGTCCTCCTCAGGGCTTGCTTGAGCTCTTTTGTCAGTTGTGGCTCAGAACTAGCTCTCCCTCCTAAATGATCTCCTATTTGTGGTCTGCTCTATCATTCAAGACTGCCTACTCTTCTTAGCATCAAAGGTATTTTGTAATTTTAGAAGCGTTCTCTCAGTTCATCAGAGTTCAACCCTTTGTACAGTCATCATTAACTTTAAAGTAAATTGCTTGCCTCCTGGAGGCTCAGACTAATGAGACCTGGGGGGTTGCCTCTGTTCTGGGCACACTCTCCTCTGTCCTTCCCGTGATGGAAGAGGTAGCAAAAGGGA
Organism: Callorhinus ursinus; assembly: GCF_003265705.2. Classification (NCBI taxonomy): domain Eukaryota; kingdom Metazoa; phylum Chordata; class Mammalia; order Carnivora; family Otariidae; genus Callorhinus; species Callorhinus ursinus. Next base: position 1,344,809 of record NW_027397069.1, read on the forward strand.
GAGCCTGTCCCAGGTTGAGTTTGATGATGTGATGATTCCTTCCTCAGAAATCATCTATTGTTAACACTTCCTGTATATCCTTGCAAAGTAACCTGTCTGACATCTAGTCACTTTATTTTCCTTTATTTATTCCTACCATATAATTTGCAACTTTCAGAATTCTTTAGGACTAAAATGACAAAAGGGATACTTACATGTTGTTTACTAATTGTCTTCAACTCCCTATCATGTGTAGAAACTGAATAAGTGACACCATTTAGAGTAGGAAGAGTGTTTGGGAAATAATTGAAACATTTTAAAAACCTATTAGCTTTGGACTCTGTGGTGCCTTAATTGTAACGTATAGTGTAGTTCTAAATTTTTTTTTTTTTTCCTTGAAACTGGTAGTGGCCTAGGTACCCAGGGCCAGAAGAAGTCCTAGGTCAAGGTTCATGTTTTGGTAACAGTGAATTCACAGGAGCTTACTCTTGTACATTTTCTTAAGTTCAGGAACATAACTTTTTTCCAAATACGACAATCCGAGTATTATTCCCCTTGGCTCTTGTAAGCCAGGGAGAAGGATTTTCTTTTTGTTTATATCCAAGAAGGAAATTCTAAACTTCTCCTTTCTTCTTCCTTATATAAAAATATATTTCTTGATTCTAATATTTGTGTAAAGAAAGCAAAGGAAGCCGATTCGGAAGTAGGCATAATCCAGGTATTTAAAAACATTCAGAATGTTTCTCCCTCTCCTTTAAACCAGAAAATGTCACAGTTTTATACTAGGTGCCTAAAAGAAGAATAAAATATGTGGGAAAGTCCTAGGGTTATGGATGGCTAACATGTGCATAGCTTTGGGGCAAATAGTGTGCTTTTTATTCTCTATTCACTTCAAGCAAAGTGACCAGCTCCATTTACTCCTTTCTCTTGCTTTGTTTTTAAATTCTCTCAAGTTGTGAGTCTTTACCTCCCTACCGGTCTTTGAGTGTGATGACAAATAGAAGCTCTGTTTAACTCTGTGGTTTTGTGTTCAAGCAGCAGTTCCTGAAGAATCCTGTCACCTCTGTCAGCATGGAATTTTTGTTTCCAATTATAATGATTCTCCAAATAATTTGAAAGAACAATAATTAGATCTGGGTTTATTTTTTACTTGCTGTGTGTGGTCTTCTCCTGTAGTCTTCTAATTTAATCAAGTTAAGTTATTTCTAAGCTCCTAATTTGTACTTTTTCTGTACTGAAATGCTGACATTTTATTGACCTAATTCTGTATGTAACTTTTGCCGTCCCAAGCTTATCTTACCTTGGACTTTGTTTCTTTTTGTCCTGTCATTTTCTCTGCACAGCTGGTCCTGTCTCCAGACCACCCATCTGGATTTAAGGTTTCAGATTTTCGGTTCCATAACACAGTCTAGCAAAGGGGAATGAACATTTAATTGATAGGGCAGACGATATGAAGCTTGCCTCATTAATTAATCAATTCAAATATACTTCAATGAACCTTTGGGTGACCTCCCATGTGCTCCCAGCCTCCGTTGATGTTTGATTATTTTACACCTGTCAACAGGAGTCAGTAGAGGAAGAATTTCTAGTCTATCAGCTGGTCGGGTCCAATTTGTGGAAAAGTCTGTCTCAAGTCCATGTGGCAGCAAAGCAGTAGGGGAGCGCATAGGAACCTACACATTTGAGTGTGGATGGAGTTACCTGTGACCTTGCATGGGTTGAAGGATATCTGTTTGGACTTTCAGATGGTGCTATTCCAGACTCACGTGCTGGTAGGTATGGGAACAGTAATGCATCAGGTCTTTGCATCTGTCCAGTAGGGCCTGTAATACCTGTTTTGCTTAATGGGGGTTATGAACAAATACAAATAAGGAATAATGTAAACGAGGCTGCCAATTTGTAGATTTCAAGGAAAATTCATGAAAGCAGTGTTAACAGCTTTGAGATTAAATGGTGAATGGTATGGTGTATGAATTGTAAAATATAAAATTTAGTGGTTGTCAGTACGCTTACAAATGTGAGCGATAACCCCACAATCTCCTTTTAGACCATTTTTATCACCCCAAAAAAGAAACCCTTTACCCATCATCAGTCACTGTGCATTCCCCTGTCCCAACTGTTTGGCAACTACAAATTTTATTTCTGTCTTTATGGATTTGCCTGTTCTGGGTATTTCACACAAACGGAATCCTACAACACGTGGTCTTTCTTGACTAGCTTCTTTCACTTAGCATAATGTTTTTAAGGTTCATCCATGTGGAGTATTTTTATTGCTGTGTGGCACAGCATTGTCATGGATATGCCACAAGTTGTTTATCCATTCATCCACTAAAGGACATTTGGATTGCTTCCACTTGTTCTCTATTACACTAGAACATTAGTGCACACAGTGTAAATTTCTTATATGGATGAATACGTCCATTTTTCTTAGGTAATTAGGAGTTCCATGGCTAATTACACAGTGGTACACACTTACCTATGTGACAAAGTGCCATCCTGTCCCATTCACAGATCTCACCCACACTTCAGGAGAGAAAATCATATAGGGCCTTACACCGGGGGCGGGGCTCTTAGGGATCATCTTGGAATTTGAACACAGTTGATGTGCAGTATCCTTTTGAATATTTTGGATTCTACTTGTTAAAATTTTGTTTAGAATTTAGGCATCTATGCTCATGAGGTATGTTGGTCTATCATCGTCTTGTAAGGTCTTTATCTTTTTGTTACTGTGGTTATTCTAGAATTCACATATTATTTGGGAAGTATTAATTCCCTTTTCAATTTGGAACATTTTCTGTAAAAGTAAAATTATTTCCTTAAACCTTTGGTAGAATTCAGTACCTGGGTCCGGAATTTTCTTTGGGAGCAGACATTTAATGACACATCTAATTTCTTTAGTAGATACAGGATCCTTCCATTTTATTTGTATGGGGCTGGGGGAAGGGAGGCAGAGAATGAGTGTGCATGAGCATGCTTTGGTAGTTTTCAAAGAATTTGTCCATTCCATCTGGTTTGTTGATTTCATTGGCACAAATTTGTACATAATATTCCCTTTTGTTCATACTAATATATATAGAAGCTTTTAGAGATATCCTTTCTCTTCCATATTGATATTGGTGTTTTGTGTCTTTTTTTTTTTCCTGATCAGTTTGACTAGTGGTTTGTCAACTTGATTTTTCTCAAAGAAATAACTCATAGCTTTATTGATTTATTCCATTGGTTTTGTTTTCTATTTCACTAATTTCCACTTTGATCTTCACATCCACTGCTTTGGGTTTTATGGGTTTTTTTTTTTGTTTATTTTTGCTCTTCTGGTTTTTAAGATGAAACCTTAGATTCTTGATTGGAGACTGTCCTCTGTTTCTTAAATTCTTTTGCAGATTTTTCCCTTTGCAAATTTGTGGCATCTCACAGATTTGAGATGTTTTATTCTGATAGGTCTTAATTCTCCTTCAGTTCAAAGTATTTGCTAATTTTGATTTTGATATCTTTGACTCATGGATTATTTATAAGTGTCATTTCCAAATATATAGAGATTCTCCAAACATCTTTTAATTTAATTCCATTGTTCTCAGAAAATATCTCCTATAGGTGAAATCCTTTTAAGTGAATTTAGACCTGTTTTTACAGAGAGAGAGAACGTGCATATGCATGTGCAAGAGTGAGGAGGGGGCAGAGAGAGAGCGAGAATCTTAAGTAGTTTTCACACCCAGCATGGAGTCTGACACGGGGCTCAATCTCATGATCCTGAGATCATGACCCCAGCTGAAATCAAGAGTCCCATCCCCAACTGAATGAGCTACCCAGGTGCCCCTAGACATGTCTTATAGTCCAGAAAGTGATCTATCTTGGTAAATGTTCTGTGGACACTTCAAAAGAATGTGTATTCTGTTCTAGGGAGGAGTGTTCTACAAATGTCAATTAGATCAATCTGATGGATAATATTATATAAATACTTGCTGTCCTTTATGTATCCTTGTTCCATCCATTATTGAGGAGATATTAAAATCACTGTAACTGGGAATTTATTATTACACTTCTAGGAGTTTTTGCTTTATGTATTTTGAAGTTCTATTGTACATAGGCATTTAGGATTTGACTATGATGTGTCTTGATGCTGTTTTCTCCATGTTTCTTTGCTTAGAGCTGGTTGAGTTTCTTGGATATGCAGGTTGATAGTTTTCATCAAATTTAGGAAAGCTATAGCCATTATTTGTTCAAACATTTTTTTGTCTTTGACTTGTCCCAATCTTGTCTCCTTTAGGGACTACAGATATACATATTAAACCACTTGAAGTTGTTCCACAGGCCACTGACGCTCTGTTATTGGGTTCTCTTTTATCTGTTTTCATTTCAGATAGTTTTTATTATTGTATATTTAGGTTCACAAATCTTTTTTTCGGTAATATCCGATCAGCTGTTAATTACATCCAGTGTTTTGGGTATTATTCATTTTTTTTAATCTCAGGCATTGTCATTTATATTCTCTAGAAGTTTGAGCAGGATCTTTAAAAAATGCTTCCCATGTTTCGACTTCACTTTTTAAATTTGTGGAATATATTTGTAATCTCTTTTAATGTCCTTCTCTGGTAATTCTAACACCAATATAAATTCTAGAGCATTTTTAATTGATTTTTATCGTAAGTCATTTTTCCTGTCTCTTTTATGATAATTAGTTTGGATGCCAGACATTGTAAATTTTCTCATACTCGGTGATGGATATGGTTTTTAAGATTTAAGTCCAAAACAGTGCTTAGTTTAAAGCTAACTTTTCTCCATTACTGAGACAATGTCCTTCTGTGTATTTTCCTCAATGCTTGTAAATCTTTAGGTCAACCAGTCTGACGGTGGGACTAGGCATTAGTCCTGGTCCTATGCCTGTGCTGGGCACTGTTGTTAATAATCACCTCCCATGTCTCTTTCCTCCCTTTCAGGCAGTTTCCTGACCTGTATGTGCTGATCAAGCCAATAAGCTAAAGCAATTGTCTAACTTACTCGTTTCCTGACTTTCGGAGATCATTATTTTTTGTGAACTGCTATCCGCTGTTTTGCTGACTGTTTCATATATTTTCATTTTTGTCTCAGATGGTAGAGTAAATCACCTTTGTATTTCATCATGGCTGGAAGGCGAAGTGTACCCTCTTTTTCAAAAAAGCTGAATTTTATTTGTGGCTCTACCATAGCTTATTTAGCTAATTCCTTGTTGCTGGACCTGCAAGGTCTGAATTTTAGGGGCAAGTGTAACTATAGGAGAGAGTTTGAAAGTGTGACAATTGAATCAAAGGGTAAGTGTGTCCATGATTCTGATATTTCTAGGTTTCTCTCCACAGGTGGGTATTGTACCATTTTTGCATTCCCCTCTAGCAATGTTTGAAAATGAATACCTTTTAGAGGACTGAGGATCTATACCAAAAGGAAGAAATCTTCAGCGTCTAATGAATATCTTACCAGATTTCGTTCATATCTCACTCTCCTGACAGTTTTATGGCACAAAAACAAAATATCACAAGGCTGGGTCTGTTTGTAGAGTTGATGATCAGCTCTCTTCTCCCAGGACTAAGAATCAGGGGGACTACCATACTTCATTTTCCTGGTTTTTATGTCATTTTTAAAGAAGCAATCTGATACTACATTGTCTCAGAAAAAGACCTATTTCATTCTGTGAGTCAATTTCCTCTTTCTGAGTTTGAAAATTCAGTTTATTTGATCACTTCTGAGAATAGATACTCTAAACATAACCCCCCTTCCAAGAATCTGGGGAGAATCTGAAAGTTTACCATGTCAAGTGCAAACTGTTCCATAATTATATACACCTCTTTCCTACATAGCCTTATCTTCTAGTGTTGTCTAATCCAGACTCTACGTGGTGATCTGTGTTGTAAGGTGGTACAGAAGTATAGGAGAGAATAAAGCAAGTGCTTTAAAAATGCCAACATTTGAGTAATACTTGTTCTCCAGATATATTTTTCACATGTCCACATTCAAAATCTTCATTCACTTTATCCCTTATATTTGAGTTCTCTCATAATTCTATCTAGCAAACTCCAATCCTATTGATGGTACTGACTGCCCAGTAATAATAAGAGGAGGATAGTCAAGGCAGATGTTCAAATGTTCATGCAAAACAGTGGGGAAAGTTTACATTCACTTGTTTCTTGTGACCAGAGTGGTTGATCTTTAAAAAAGTGGCACTTTCCATACATTGGTTAGGTTTCCTTTTTGTGCTCTTGGTTATGACAGATCTCTTCTGTATCAGAGAGGCCATCTGTTGCAGGTTCCCTCCCTCCCTCTTCTCAAAACGTAAAATTACATCATCATGAATGGAAAAGAAGAGGAATTGATTAAGGGAAGTTTTAAGATTATTCTTTACCCATGTATGCAGTCTGGAATGGAAATGTTCAGACACAAAAATAGTTAAGAACTCCAGTCAGTACAGTTAATATTTTTCTCTTTAAACGACTCACTTCTTCAGGAACATAATTACTTTTTTCTTTATTTCAACTGCCTTTTCAAGTTACAATTTTAATCCAAAACATAAATTTAAAATTAAATAGTATGAATAGTAATTCTCTGTATAACATAACCTAGGGAAATACCTTTGAGGAAAATTACTAGGAAATAAGCAAAGCTTTCTTTTTTGGTAACAGTAAAGATTAGAATTCTCCAAGTGGTGGAGCAAAAATAAGAATCTGGTTCAGTGATGACCTAAAAATAACATTAGAAATTGCTTGGAGGTGATTATAGAATGCCTGTAGCTCATAGGAACATTGTATAATTTGTCACTACTAGGAGGACAGAGTGGCTAATATGAAGCCATTTAAGATTGCATTTGTATAACTGAGTTGGATAAACATGTAGGGAAATTGTTTTGTGTGTACATGTAGGAATAATGGATCTGGTTGCTCATTATCCAATCATTGTATTGAGAAATACTTATCTTAATAACATCAAGTACATTTTTCATCATTCCCCCATGATTTTGTCAGGAATTACATAGCCCAATTTCTCATTATTAGCCTTAAAATGTCTTTGTATTTTTAATCTGAGTTTAGTGTTAATATTTAGAAGATGCCTCTCAAATATCCTCAGCAACAGGGAGGCAGGGCATGGGGGCCCTCACCTGCATGGATGCAGGGTTTGTGCTTTCATTCCCATCCGTGATGAATTATGACAGATAAAGTACCAGTTGTCAAATTCTTAATGCCTCAGCCATCTTCATCAACCACTCTTCCTTCTACTTATAAAGCCAAATGGGGCAAGAAAGAGTTAGAGAAATGTCTCTAGATTGAAAGTCAAGATCGCCAGATTCTAGCACCACGCCTTTAAGACAGTTCACAACTGTCAGGATCTGTGGAAGCTGTACTACCTTTTGCCAAGGCTCATTAAATATAGAGACTTTCTCTCCCTTTTTGTCCCAACCAAGGCCCACTGTGGAAGGTTGGGAACCAGCCAGCCACTGGGGGTGGGCTGGGGGAGGGTGACCATGCCCTGAATTGGGCCTGGCTAGGGCAGGGCAAATGAGCATCGACCTAAGTGGAGTTTGAAATCTTGACAACTCCAAGGGAGGAGAGTTTTTAATTAAGGGAATGAGGGAGTTACTGGGACCGAAAAAAATAGATTTATTACCTGAGAGTGGTAGGATATAGCGTGAGACCAGCCTGAGATTCTATTTTAAAGGTGAGGAAGAGGAGGAAGGCCTGATGGGGTGGGTTTTCAGGTGGCAGTTTCCAGGAGCATTGGTTTGCTCCATCTACTTTGTGAGGCCTCATCTGTTGGAATACTGGTTTTGCCTCTTAAAAAAAAATACCAATTATTTAAATCATGGGTCCACAAACTCTTTTTGTAATGGGCCAGATAGGAAGCAATTTAGGCTTTGTGGCCCAAGGATAAAAATGAGGATATGATGTAAGCACTTAAATAACATGGAAGGAAACATAATTGTACAAACTTCTTATCAAACTCAAAATACAGTAAAAATTGAGCATAGCATCTTATAATACAGATCTGCTTATGAGAAGAGGAATAATTTTTTATCATATTTCTTAACTGGTGTTCATATTCCCTTATCAGTGGCAAATGTTCATATGTATAAGGCATCCTCATCTGGCGGGCCATACAGAGACAGGTGGAGGGCCAGATTTGGTCCACAGGCCACAGTTTGCTTAATTTGCTAAATCTGGTATAAAAAAAAAGTTTTACTTTGCTTTATCACATTTACAAGGATAGATGAATAGAATGTGATGGTATTGCTCCTAGAAAATGTATTAAATTTGGGGGCAGCTTGGGGTAATAGAATAACTCCTACTGGACCAAAGTAGGGCTTCTTTTTCTCAACAGCATGATTCCATAAAAACCAAGAATCAGAATAACTAGAAGTATCCCTTGATGCTAAAGTAAATCTTTTTTTCCTCCTCAGCAATTATATAACTGCTCTGTATTTTTATGCACTCTTTCATGATTGCTAAGGTCTGTGAAAGTGCAGATATTAGTCTATTCCATTCCATCAGCCTTTTCCTTGTTCATGGAAGGACATGGAAGTAGTCCTCTAAATGCCATAGTTCTCAATATTTACCTCTAAGTTACAAATGATGGGTGTGTAGGTGTGTTGGGGAGGGACTAAGTACAAAAGTGAACAAAGACGAAGCAGAATGAGCATAAATAACCATGTAAAGCGGGATAGGGGCTGCCAGGGCAGAGGATAGCTTGTAGACTTGAGACCAGATACACCAGGTTTGGAAATTGTGGCTGAGCTCTTTCATGGGTCCAATGTAGCATGCCGAGACCCTTGGACATTTCTGCCCCTCACAGTTAATAGCTTCATAAATATGCACCAAGTGAGAATATTAATACAGGAAGAATATTAGTTCACTTATCATTATTGCACATTGAATTGGCCAGAGTTGTGGATGAACAATCCCAATCTCTGAGGCCTATAAAACAGTCCCCATTACAACTATTCCTATGGATATTTTTGACTACAGGTACCTTGCAGTTTTGTTGTGTTCAGATCACCTGTTACTTGTTTCTTATCTGTGGTGTCTGTGTACAGCATGCTTCTAGAATAAAAGCTATAAATGAAACCTCCAAAATGATGACAGAAACAAATTCGCTCTAGGTAATTATTTTATTATTAAAGATTTTATTTTTAAGTAATCTCTATACCCTCTACACCAAACTTACAACCTCAAGATCAAGAGCTGCATTTTCTACTGACTGAGCCAGCCAGGTGCCCCAAAACATTGCTATTTTAGATCGAAATTTCCTACCCTGAATAGGGCAGGATCAGGAAAAAAAATACTATTTATTCACCTTTTTTCTACTTATACTTAACATGGTCCTATCCAAAGTCACCCTGTAATAATCCTTAAATCTTCAAGTATTTATTGGGCACTTGCTGAGTTTAATCACACTGAGTACTGTGAGGTTTTCATAACTTCTTGGGAAGCAATTCTCCACTCCACAATATTTCAGTCTTGATGACCTTTGCCATTATTTTTAGGTGATGTGTCAATAGGGTATAGATATACCAAATTATGCTTTCATAAACATACCAACTACAGAAGTAATTATGTTTGTTTTTCTTGAAAGATGAGCATTCCTTCATTTTTACCTATATTTCATTCAACTCAATGAATTTTTCCAACTGGACTTATCTGTGTATTTCAGTACCCTGTAGCGCACTTAAAATTTTTCATTTTTTTTTAAATCAGTACTTTATTTTTTTATTTTCTGGCTTGCTAGTTTTGAATTTTAAACTTTAGATAGCGTTAAGGAAAAAAAAAAGTTGTATTCTACATTTTGAGCATTTTTAGGAAGCCCAAAAGCTCAACTTCTCAACCAATAAGGAAACTTTCTGCACCAGATCCTTAACTGAACACACTGAATGACAGGAAGCTTATATAAAGAAATCTTCCACAGGGTTTACTTAGCAATGAAATCAATTGATTCTTAAAAATCTGAAATGAGCTTACAATTTTAAGGCAGTACACTCTTGATCTAGGTATTTGACGATCACTACAAATTCACACGTTCGTGTCAATACTCATTGTGTTCTTTAAATCATGAAATCAGTTAAGCATTATGATCACTGGTGTACCACTAAAGTTGAAATGTTTAGTGACCTAAACACCAACAATCCAGCATAGGTTCCCAAATTTTGCTGCATTATAGAATCACTTTATTCCTCTCAAATCTCACACCCACATCACAACCAATATTAAATCAGATTGGGGATGGGAGTCAGGCATCAGTCACTTTTTTTCTATTTATATTTTAAGAGCAGTTTTATGTTCATTGCAAAATTAAGAAGAGAGTGCAGAGTTTTCATACACCCCTTACCGCTCTACAAAAATAGCCTCCCCAACTATCAACATTCCCCCTGACCAGAGTGGGACATTTGTTACAATGGATGAGCCCATATGGACATATTATCTCCCAAAGTCCCCGAGTGACTTGACTGTGCAGCAGAGCTGAGAACTACTGATCCAGCAGTGGGACATGAACAGCCAATGGTGTGCTGGTTTTGGCATTTAGAGCTCACATTCATGCTGACTGCTCAGGAATCTATATGAATAGTCAGTGGCCTCATCATATGTATTGTTTAAACATCATGACTATGATACTATGAAATCCATCTTGATGACTTCTAGAACCATAATGTTATGGAAACACTTTTCTTATGTGGACCTTCACCTATTTTAGATTGTGTTCAGGCATTTTAACTAGCAGTGTTTACATGGAAAATCGAATGTCCAGGATAGTCTTTGCCACTAATATTTTAAATTTTTGGATTTTTTTCCCCCAAAATAACCTTTAATTTCAAAGTAAATAGCAGAAATTTACCTTTCTACCTTTGAAAGTAAATTTCAAAGGGGGTAAAATGCAGAAAAAGCAGGATGAAACCATCAGGTGAGGATCCCACTACTTGAGCCATCCCCAGTGAGATGCCTACCTGTCTCGCCAGAACTGATCACCAGAGGATGCCTTCCTCACTGTGTCTTCTGTAGACAGGGCTTTGTTTGTTGGGACTGCTACAATAGAATACCATAGATTGGGTGGATTGCAAACAATAGACATGTATTTCTGGAAGTCCAAGATAAAGGTGCCTTATAGATTCAGTGTCTGGTGAGGACCCACTTCTTAGTTCTTGGATAGCTGTGTTCTTACTGTGTCCCTGCGTGGCACAAGTAGGGAAGGGGTGAGAGCTCTCTGGGGTCTCTTTAATAAAGGCACTAATGCCATTTATAAGGGTTCCACCCTCAAGAGCCAATCCTCTCCCAAAGGCCTCACCTCCAAATACATTATCACCTTAGGGTATCAGGATTTCAACATGTGAATGTGGGGTGGGGCAGACAGTCCATCTACAATAGCTGGTCTGTTCTCCTACTCTAAGGATGGGGATAGCTTTATATGGTTTCAGCAGACCAGTGAAACTAAGCCAGTAGAATTATATTTCACTATTTTCATAATTTCCACCTTCCTGGTGCAAGCTAAGATGTCCTAAACTTTCCTGAAATGAACAGTCTGGGGGTATCAAGATGTACAAAGCATCTTAAAATTGTTTCACAGTAGTACAGGACTCTCTGAACCATTTCTGAGTTGATAACAGCTTTGATTTTACTACTTATCTTCTTTATGCATATTGGAAGATGGGTATATAAAACAATATAATGCTGTTCCATCAGGAAAATTACAGGCTTGCCTTTATGTCAGGATATCACCAAGGATAAGAGTACTTCACATTAAGTTGTGTGTGTTCACTCTATATAGATCTGTGGATCTCTATAGATTGTGTCTGTATTCTTTTTATATGTTCAGGTCTATCAATGATGGATACTATATAGATAATCTATATAAGTATATCCTGGCCTAAAGGCAAGCCAGTAATTGTGCAATACAAAAATATGAGAAAAATTTTATAATATGTATAGAGAGAAGCTTAATTGACCCTGTTCTTCAAAAACCATGAGATAGACCAGTTAATTCCCATAGTCCATTTTCTCAGACAAAATGGTCTTCTATGTAATCATATGTTTCTGTTAATGGTATTTCTTACATGGGATATTCCTGATAATCCGTAGGAGTTAAGTATAAGTGATGGTGTCTATTTTATTACCTCACTATCTCCATAACCTCCACTCATCCAGCCCTCTAGCCAGTCTTTATTCTTTCAAGAAGGTGTTGAATATTTCTAGTTCACCAGGCACTGTGTCGATTCCAGAGACCAGAGAGGAAAACACATGAGGCCCTCTGGTGTCACACAGCCTGTTTGGGGGCCTTACTAATGAGGCAGTTGTGGTGGTATGTGTGGCTGGAGCTGGGTTGTTCCAGCTCTCCCTGGCCTTGTAAGAGGTGTGATCTAACGGTAGATAGCTGGAAATCATTGGAGGAGTGACCTGGTTTTCACTGAATGCTTACTTGCTCTTGTAAAGGACTCTCCACTAGCAACATGAAGGAGGGGTTGTAAGCAGATGAGGAGGAAGTAGATCGAGCAGAAGCCATTGTTGCACTCAAAATAAAATCTAAACCTTGACTATCCTTATAGCAAGGGGAAGGAGAGGAGGGGACATGTGTAGAAACGTTAAGAGATGGAATTACAGGGCCTGTTGAATGGACAGGGGAAGGCAACAATACAAGAAGCTGGCGGTGACTTTGGTAAGTTGTGGATTAGCCCACAGAGGTGGCAGATATTGCTGTGACAATGTTTGGGGCCCTTTGATGAAAGCAGTGGCTTCTGTTCTGAACTACTTTTGCCACATGCTTACAATTTCTTGAGTGCTCACTCCATGCCAGGCGCTGTTCTACGCGAATGGGCTCATTTGATCATTTAGCATAACCTTACATGAGTAGGTCTTTATTTCTATTTTAACGAGAAGGAGACTGAGGCGTAAGGAGGCGAAACAAGCTTCCCCGGGTTAAATACTGTTCAAACTGGGCAGAGCCAAGCCTCCAAGGTGCAGGTGGTTCTCTGGCTAGTGCTAGGGGTGCTGTGCATGGAGGGGACTGCTCAGAGGGAGGGAGCACATTTAAAGGAGATGCATTGGATGGGAGGGACTTGCCACCCAGGCTGGCAGAGGCCTTTCCATAATGACCCTGCACCATGGTGAGAGGTATAGACAGGGGTCATGATTGCTGGGATGGGAGGTGAGGCGAGGAACAGGGGGGTTCCACAGGGGAAAGCACATGAGTGAGAGAAGGCAGGTAGCCAGGCCTGATGATGGTGCATAATGGTTCTTTAATGTGTCTGCACCTCAGGATCACCTGGGAGCTTTAACAGTGCCTGCTGCCCGGGCTTCACCAGTTAAATAAATCAGAATGTCTGGGCATGAGACCCAGGTATGGACATTTTTAAATCTTTCCAGGTGATGCTGTCAAGTTTAAGTGTTGCTGACTTAGAGCCATGGGTCTTCCACTGTAGCATGCATCAGAATTCCCTGGATTGCTCCTCACAGCACATGCTGTGCCCCACATAGCACATGGGAGTGCAAGTGCTCTGGTCTCCTAAGAGCACTAACTTAATGGGGACCCCACCCTCATGACCTCATATCAACCTAATATCCTCCACGGGCCCACCTCCAGATACCATCACATTGAGTTTAGGCTTCCACAGAGGAATTTGGGGGTTGGGCTGAGGGGACACAAACATTAAGTTTGCAACACCCCTGCGTATCGAGCTGTGCTCCTGCTATGCAAATGTATGAATGGTGATAACTTCTACTTAGCATAGAGGTCTCTGATAAGCAAGGACCTCTGTGTCTTCATTTTCCTGGGAAAGCCTCTGCACTCGTTTAGTATGTTGTATTTTTTATAAAATGGTTCACATGTAACGGTGTGTGTATTAGGGTTAAGTGCAACTCCATGGCCGTGCACACGGCTCATGTGAGATGGCAGATGAGAGGCCAGGTGAGAAACATGAGCTTTGGGGGCTAGTCGCCATGCTCTTGAAGAACATACAGATATTGACAAGGTTCATTGTTTAAAAGACGTGTGTAAATTAGTGAAATGTTCTCAAGTTGATATACTGATTTTGCCAAGAACATACAGATATTGACAAGGTTCATTGTTTAAAAGACGTGTGTAAATTAGTGAAATGTCCTCAAGTTGATATACTGATTTTGCCAATATCTCTAGATTATTACTTTGAAGTAGGGGTTATTTAGGCGTTGCATCCCAAAAGGCTAGTTGTGAAAGAAAGTGTGCCTGGACGACTCTGACATTCAGAAGGCTGTAGTCTGCAGACCCAGGTTTCAAGAAGGTTGGTCTCAGGGTCTGACCCCAGACCATAGAAACCCTCTGCTGATGAAGACCTTAGTTTCCCTGGTTTGTCTCTAAATGCCCAACAATTGAGCATCTGGCTTTGGAGCAAACTCCCCTAATTCCAGAGAGTTCTTCCCCACGCAACCCCCTTCCCTGCCACAACAGTGACGTCTTTCCACTGAACAGTCTCGCCCTCTGCCTTTACCTGTTGGTTAAACAATCTTGGAGAAAGGAGAGGAGGTGGGATCTCTCATTCACCTTTGTTCTTTATGCCCTTCACCTGCTCCGTCTTCTCTCCAAGAATACAGTTTTAGTTTCTTTACCTCTATTTCTTCTAGAATATAGACTTCAGACTTCCTCCAGTTATGCCCTTTTCTGAACCAGATATATATGTGTGAATCATTAGATACCCGTGTGTACACACACACACACACACACACACACACACACACACATCCCTGTGCACTCCTCTTTGTTCCCAGTTGATGGCTCCATCCCAAGTGCGGGATCAACTTTTCTCCTCTGTGTCCTCGTTGTTAACAAATGCCCACCATACCCATGCTTGTGTAGAGTAGTCCTGTTTGAGAGCAGTTACATTATTCCTGCAATGAGAAGAAATCACATTAATGATACTTTTCATTAGTAATTTCTCTTTTCTAATTAGAAATGACTTGAAAGGAGTTAATAGCCAAGAGAGGTCCTGGATGCCTAGGATGGGTTTTGGGGTGTCTGCGAGACATCTGAATGCTTATGAAAGATTTTGATATGTGCATTTTTCTGAAGATAGGATCACAGATTCGGTCACAGTCTTGAATTGCCTATGTCCCAAACAATATGAATCACTGACCTGCGGTCATTTAGTTCTAAAAGATGGTGAATATTTCCCTCTTTATTTACTTTTGTTTGTGCTTTTTTTGTTTTTGTTGTTGTTTGTGTGTTTTGTTGTTGTTGTTTTGTTTGTGCTTTTTATCAGCCTCCCCAAATCCATTTTGGTGTAAGGTAGAAAAGTGCACAATGACCCGGGTGAATATCTGAACTAGTTGCTTGGGAGTAGTTCTTAATATTAAGTTTTATTTAACAAGGTCTGTGGAAAACTCTCCATGTAGACAGTTGTGGGGCTTTTACCTTTTGGTTGACAGTCTGGTTAACCTCTTATGCTTCAGATTTCTTACCTGTATAGAAAATGTTATCCTTTTGTGTCCAAAAAATTAAGGAACATACATGAAAGCACTGTTAATTCAGTGAAGTCTCATTTTTGTTTTTTGCCTTAAATACTTTGCACTGGACACGTTTCCAAGTCCTTTACAAGTTTTCATGCATTAAGTACTCCTAACAGCCTTATAAGGTAGATATTATCATTCCTAATTTGTAAGGGGAGAAATTGAAGCACAAGCAAGCTAAATGACTTGCTCAAGGTCACACATCTGTGTGGAAGAGATAGGATTTGAACCCTTCTATTTGTAGAGCTCACAGGTTGGGTTTGTTTCTTTTCAAACCACTGTGCTGTCCTATGCTACCTCCCCAGAGCTGGGGCGAGGGGAGGGGGGCCTGGGGCAGACTGGAAAGGGGACCTGTGAAGAATGGGCAATCATTCTATGCTTTTTTCTAGAAGCCTGGATTAATAGGAGAGCCATTCTTCTAGAGCCAGAGGTCCCACAGCTGTTGGCAATTCAGCTTTCCTCTAACCCTCTAGAAGTGTCAGAAAGCAGCTGTTGGAAAGGTTGAGCGGCCAACAACTGTTGAGTGAGTAGGGAGTACCTCACTGCGTGCAACAGGGTGACTTGGTATCAGCAGGGTGACAGAGGTTTATCCTGAGTAGCAGGCCAGGGCTGACAAAGGGAGACCATTTCCATTTGGGATTTCTTTCCAAGGAAAGGTTTTGGAAGTAATAACCGATTTCAAAACATGGGGTCGTGTTAAGGCATCTTGGTGTTCATAAAAATCACACCCAGAAGCACATGTGCTCTCTTCAAATGGGGATTTAATTCAAAGCTGATGATTAATGAATATCTTAGAATCTGTACGTGTATAACAGTCATGTAAACTCTATATGGGGTGAACAAAACAGTCATTAATTTGAAGGTACATTTTCTTTCTCAGTCTAACTTTCCAATGTTCCTTAAACATGTTGTTTATGTAAAATTTATTTATAGTAGATTTTTGCCCTCACTCAGTAATCGCTGCAGAGATATATAAACAGGAAATCTCTCCCTTTAGTCCCAGCTAACACCTTTGTTATTTATACCAACATGCATAAGTCTCGTTATGACATAACATCTGTTGCTGGAAGAATGGTTTTTTGGCAGAAATGAGTAATGTATTTTGAACGAAGCAAAAGAAGAGATCAATCATGGAAGAGAAAAATAATCTTGCTCTGTACATTCAATATAATTCAGACCAAACTTATACACTTGCATGCAAATCGACAGTAATTTAAAGTTTTTCCTACAGCGCTCCTAGATGGCAACCTAAACTGAGAATGTGGGCTGTAGGTCTGCTTTCTAGATGATCTTACAAGGCTTTGGGGGCTCTATGGTTTATCTTATTCTTGCAAAGGGCTTTCTATTTATGAAAAGTTTGTATTTATGCTAATTCATGGTTGGCCTTAACTATTCTGTCTCTTAAAATTGTCAACATTTCTTATGAAATTACAATTTCTTATTGTAAAATCCCTTCCAAGTTCTTTGGTGAATTCAGTTTCTTAATAGAACTTATATGTGCATATATATATGTACATATATATACTATTTCCCTTAGCTGTATTTTTAATAAGGCAAACTGATATAAATGTGGTTATGAATGAAAATCCCAGCCTATGTAAAAAAAAACACACACACACAAAAAACACTCTCCTTTTTGAGATGAGATTCATTTTAAAAATTGTAAATCTGACGTGCATTGCAGGAAACTTGGAAAATATGTAAAAGCAGGAAGAGAAAAGATGTGCTTATAACATACTTCTTGGGACTTCCTTTGACATCAGCAGTCCAGAATGGGGGCGTTGGATTGGAGAGAAATGAAAACTGCAGAAATTAGTTGGAGTGGATCTTTATACTAGTTCATTAGCCCAAGATTTACAGCTTTGGGTATAAAAGTATAAATATCTGGAATAAAAGGAAGCAGTGTGTATGTTCCAAGTTACCATTTTATAGATCATTCATATTTTATATTTGTCACTATAAAATATTTTTTCTTGAGATTTACAAATCTCATTCAACAAATCCCATCGAGAGCATCTGTGGTCCCACAGGTGAAGCTGACTCATTTGAGCAATATAGCAGTTTAGAGTGACTTCAGTAATGCTGGAGAGCATTACTGGGAAGGATCATTAATTATCTTTCCTTTTCTTCCGGTGGCCCTACACTGAAAAGAAACCATCAAGTTTATGAGTGATATTAAATGAACCAGGGCTATGCCAAGGGGGCTGAAGGGAAGAGCAAAACTTGTTTTCAGATTCCCAGTATTAGATTAAAATAGATTCTGAAATGATGAAAGATAGTTATGCTAGATTCTGTGTTGATATAAATGTGTTCTTCAGGTTAAAATTGCAATAAGGTTTTAAGTCCGCATGCTATTTGAAGAGTCCTTTCGTTCTAGAATATAAGGCTGTGCATTTGGGTCTATCAGGGATTAGAGGCAGAGAGTGGTTTCCAGGCACAATTCCCAGCCCTGAGTGCTTCTTCAGCCCTCTGCTGATGCCTATGGAGGCACGAGTGATTTTATATTGGTGTTTCTTGCATCTTGGATTTTTCTCTCTTCTCTAAAGCAAGCCTCCCTGTATTCTGTGCGCTCTAAGATTGTGGGCACCCCACAAGATGCCGTTCCCCAACTAGTGCTCTTTCTATGGCGCTAACCCTCGTTTGTAAGTCTCATCTGGTCTGAGACTGCATCCATATCAACAAATTGCTGGTTCCCTGATTGGCGTCTCTGGCTTTTCTCTCTTCCCTGTGTTTCACTCCTTTATTTCCACCTGTGAGCCCACATGTCTTAAAGATGTCCTGAGATCACCTCAAATGCATCATGTATTAGTAGGATCTTTTTTTTTTTTTAATCCAAAACCTATTTTTATTTGCAGAGGACATTATTTGAGTCTCCAAAAGCTCAAAATCTGGGAGGATGATCGGAACTATTTTGTTTTATATTGGTAAATGTTTAACTAAGTTTTCTCAAAAACAACAATCCCCAATACATAGCATGTGCTGACTAGTGGGGTAAATATTCTCGCCAGAAACCTACCAGTGAGAATCGTTGATTGTAGAGTTGCAAAGACATGAGCACAGTTGGTTCTGATAAGCTGGTAGCAGCCTACTATAGTTTTTCAGGGGCTATTCTGAAATTCTGGTCAGCTCAGAAGAACTAATGTGCGCAGGGGACCCTGGGTGGCTCAGTTGCTTGAGTGTCTGCCTTCGGCTCAGGTCATGATCTCAGGGTCCTGGGATTGAGCTCTACGTCGGGCTCCCTGCTTTGCAGGGAGTCTGCCTCTTCCTCTGCCTGCCACACCCCCTGCTTGTGCACACGCTCTCTCTCTCTCTCTCTCTCTGTCAAATAAATAAATTAAATAAAAAGAAAAGAACTAATGTGGGCAAATGTCAGTTGAAAAGATAAATGAATGACTCAATAAAAAACACAAATACTCAATATAAGTTTTGTTTCTGTTAAGAGAAGCATAGTCATGCACAGAACATATTCTTAGAGACTCATTGGGTTGGAGTGAGAACCTGATGCTTTAGTTTTATCAGTGTTGTTCAAACCTCGTGTGGTAGAAGTTGGAGAAATGCAGACTGGGTCACTGATGAGTTATGTGGTTGAATAGCTGATTCAGTCAATACTTAGAAGTGTTGCTTGAAGGAGCACTGTCAGTCTGGCTGAAGGTTTCTGGCTGCATGCCACCAGCCTTTGTCTTTGATTCTTTCAAAATGTATAGTGTAATTATAAACTTAAAATTTGGTGATTACCCAAAGCATGGAGGAGTAGTTATTATAGAGGATGACAAAGTCAGGATTGAAAGAAAATTCTGACAAATCAAAATAATGAATTACCCCAACAACAAAAATGTAACAGCGGTGCCAGACTTTGCATTAGGTTAAAAAAATAATTTATAAAAATGTGAGTGTGACCAAGCTGCACAATATTTACTAAAAAGATATGCAGGTTTTAGTTGGTTGCAAACTCCATACAAAGCAACAGAGAATGTGATTTATAAGCTAGTTAAAGCATTCTTAGGTGACTTTAATAGAAATGTAGCTAGCATAGAGCAAGGTATAGCAAGCCTGTGACTAGCCAGTGGAGCAGGTCTGGGGCATCGGTCTGCAAATCAGAAATTTCCAGGAGGTTCTACATCCCACCATGACCATTATATCCTAGCCTGGGAGATCATCTCTTCTAGGAGGTCCTGCAACCTCAGGTCGTGTCATATCATTTCCATATATTTGCCTGCACTGTTCCATTGGCCTATCACCATTTTTCATTCTCCCCAATTAAAATCCATCTATGTTTTAACTGTTAGTCATTTTTTAAAATGTCAGGAAAAAATATTTAAACTCTTCCACTCTGCTTTCTTAAAGATCCTCATACTCGGATTTAGCACTTAGTTTTTCCACCTTGGCAAATAGTGGTCTTTCATGTCACGTACACATTTATTCAATGCTAAGTTTATGCAAGGCACCATGCTATGCCTTGTTACACACTTGATTCTGCACTACAAGTTAGTACTTTAAGGACAGAGATCCTGTCTCATCACCTCCATTGGACTTTTAGTGATTAGTGGTGCCTAGGAAAGAGAATGGACTTATCTCGAACATGAAATAACTTAGATAAATTTGAACTTCAAGAAGGTCATCATGGAGGGCACCTGGGTGGCTCAGTTGGTTAAGCGTCTGCCTTCGGCTCAGGTCATGATCCTGGGGTCCTGGAATCGAGCCCCACATCAGGCTCCCTGCTCAACAGGGAGCCTGCTTCTCCCCCCCCCCCCCCCCCCCCCCGCTCATGTTTTTTAATTAAAAAAAAAAAAAAAAAAAAAGGTCATCATGGAACTAACACCAAGAACCAAGCTTCTCCCAGGTTTTTGGGGCACCCTTGCAGTACCAGTAAAAGTGACCTGGCATGCCTTGTGTTCCTGACCTTGGATTCTCACATGCATTGTTTATTCACATGTGGGCCAGGCAGTGTACTAGACACTGGAGACACGATGTCTTACTCAGAACTTTCTAGTCTGGGATTTATCTTTAAGTTGTCGATCCTTGACAAAATGCTGACTGTTGTCTGCAAATTGTTCTTTGAGTAAGACAGCCCATGTTCTATATTCGTACTGCAGTTTGGTCTTCACGGTTCCTAAGGAGTCAGAAAGCACCCAATCACAAACCATAGCTGTATTTTTGAGGATTGCCAGTGATAAAGTCAGCTGAAAATTCTCTGTGTTGTCCAGAGTCTCCCTCTACTCTTCTAGTCATGTCAAAAGAATCATAACTTGGGTGAGGAGAGGATCTTCTCAAGGGCCTTTTACGATCAGACTCCAGAAAATCAGGAAGCTCAGAAAAGAGTATGATAATTTGGCCACCAAACCTTTAGCTCAGCACCAACAAACTTGACAATGAGTTGAGTGCTTGTGCATTTTCTCCTCCTGTTCTACCAAAGGGAATGTGCACAGCAAAATAAGAAAAAGAAATACCATTAATGAAAATCTTGAATTGATTTACATTCTGTTGAGATCTCCATAAAATATATTTTTACATTTTAATAGTATTTTGGTAATTTTAATAACATTTCATTGATCGAGTGCTGACCTGTTTGTGAACTGATATCAACTCTGAGATTGTTGGAGTACATGTTAATATAACGCTGAACAGTAATGGGTAATAACAATAAATACTACACAGGACTTACATTAATGAACGTGCCAAGGTTTCTTTTAGCCTGGGAAGTTAAATGCTCCTGATTTCTTGAGTGATGATGGACAGACTGGCATCTCTCCATTCCATCCTAAGAAGTGTATGCTAACGTTGGATGGGAACGTCCTTCTGACTCTGGAATCCAGCATGTCTTTACCCATATTATCTTTGTAATATTCATTGTGCTGCAGATAAGAAGGTGTTGGATGGGGTTTCTGCCAATTTAGCATCTGAGAAGTTGAGTCACAAAGCAGTTCAATGACTTGTCGAAGGTCCTGACCCAAATCAGTGGGAAAGCAGTGAACATACTTTAAAGCCGGTGCTAACCCTTCTTCACAGGAAACTGTAATTTCTATTACTTTGCAGTGTTCTGTTCGCTATAAAAATATGACTGGGGAATGTTTTGTCTCGTGCAGCCTCCATTTCTTTCACTGATGGCAGCTGTGACTCCGGTTGCTTATCTCAGAACAGAATTTAGCTCTAGTATTTATAGAATTTGTCATTGCAGGCTATCTCCCCCTACCCCTCCCTGGCCCCTTACTCCTGTACTCTGACTAATATTTGAAATGGGGGGAAAATTATGCCAGGGAAGAATGAAAAAGATTGGGGGACTATATCATTCTTAGTGTACAAAAAAAGCAAGCCGAAATGAGGAATAAGAAGAATGGAACTTTGATTGTTAATAGATGCTTAAAGACTCTGAGATCATTGTTAAATGGAATTTTGGTTTGCACGTGCAATGTCTTCAAGATTCATTCAAATGAAATGTGTGTGAGTGTGTGTGTGTGTATGTGTGTGTGTGTGCGTGCACATGAGATGTATGTGTGCATTGGTTTATGTGACCGTCTCTGGCTTTTCTCGGTGTTTGGAATATCTTCATAAATCTGGCTGCTCTATTACTTTATTATATAAACCAAACCATAATGTAAACATATTTAACTTCAGTTTATTTTTTATATTGAGGTGGAGCATAGAAAATAATCTGAAGTTAGTCTGAAAGGTGTAACTACGATTTTAGGCAATAAGCATCTATCGTAAGAAGCAGATCATCAGAACATGTGAGAACTCTAGTTCTCTTTAGAATGAAGAACTTGTGAGTTGCCACTGAGAACCAATCTTCCACTTAAAATGTAGAATAGATTTTAGCTAGCTGAATGTATGAATTTTGGAAGATTAGTAAGAAAAATCAGCCCTGGTAAGACACACACACACACACACACACACACACACACACACACACGACTTTAATTTTTAAATAGTGAAGTGTGTGAAAGTGCTGGTGACATTATTATCTAGTTTTATAAATTCTTGTGAAGAAACCCAGCATATCCCATATTATTCATTAGTAAATTCTACACTTTGAAAGGCAAGTGATATTTCTGACTTTTGCTTTTTTTGGTTGCAGTTGCTCGTATTTCTCCACGTTTGCTTTTTTGGCATAGAATGTGATTGGGGTGTGTGTATGGGTGTGGTGTCACTATATTTGTAATTTAAATACAAAATTGCTCAGCCATCCGTCTTGTTTATTTTCCACTGTCACATCAGAGGGGGTGCAATGCTCTGTATTTTCTGCCTCAAGTATAAACAATGACTCTTGGTCTGAGTTTGTTAGCAATTGAATGCAGGTTGGTTTGTTGTAATGACAATTCTAATAGTGTAATTTTTCATAAATGAAAATCCTCATAGCAGGTATAAGTAGTTTGTAGTATATTACAATCACAGGGTTCCATAATAAAGGGCTAATTGTAACTTGGCTTTAAATGCTACATTTTGTATGCAAATTGGCCTGCAGGGAGTTGGTATTTGGTGTACCATTGGTAAGAACACTAACATTAGTTCGTCATTTGTTTGAGGTGGCACACCATTATTACTAATACACTGGGATGTAGTTTATAGAAAAATATTGCTTCCTCATGGAAGAGAAAAATATTTTGTTGTTGTACTTTGAAGGAAAACAAAGACTGGTTGAACTGAGAACTGAAGCATTTCATACAGATAGAAGAGAATGGAAATCTGTAGCCTATACATAACTAAAATCTTTATTCACCCCAAATTATGTGTTTCATGTCCTCAGAACAAGGGCCGTTTCTATTTTTGCAAAAATATTCTGATTTTTTTTTTTCCTTCCTACATGTAATCTGACAAACACAAACAGGTTGATGGCCTTCTTATTGGCTTCGGTGGGCAGCAGAGCTGAAACTTGTTTGAATGATAGTTTTACTTAGAGTTGCCATACTGATGGTCATCTGGGTAAGTAACTTGAAACGTGTGTATACTCCTGAGCTATCAGGCTGGAAACGTGATGGCTGACCACTTACTATTTAGTTGATCTATAACAGGTAGTTGCAATGCACTGTGTGTTGTAGAGAATAGTGTAGACAGAGTTGTAGTGGTTTGCAACTGTCTCTACAACTCTACTTGTGTTTTTCTGAATTGAAGAGAATTATTTTGTTCCTTGATGACTATCACATGTCAAGACTGTAAAAAGGTAAACCAAACTAATAATCAGAATAGTCCAGTGCATTCCTAAAATGAGCCTGAAGGAGCAGAGCATAGGGTTTTCTCTTCCTGACATAGTGGGTGAGCATGAACTGGGTCAAGACTGTTGGCCATCAAAGCAGAATCCCAATGCTTGGCTTGACTGAACCTAGGACACCACCACTGACAGACCATCCACTTCACTGAAGTTCAGTGTTCATGTCTGGGTTAACATGTTGAGATCTTAAGTAAATCATGAAACACTTTGCCAAATACTAGCCAGCAAGGAATGAACCCATTTGAAGTGGTTTCATTACCTTTGTTTTATTTTTATATAAAACTTAGTACTATTGTTTGAGTTGTTGATTCTCTGAGTTCATAACTGTTTTGATACTTCCATTCTTTCTAGAAATTTACTTTCAGATAACTGTAAGACACAATAATACAAAATCTTGTTCTTCCTAACAATGCTTCTCTTTTACTCTGCTAGTGTATTTCTGTGTTCTGCAGAACCCCATGGCTGGGCAAGCCTGTACATTCTTACGTATATCACAAGCTCACTTGGGAGAAGTGTAGGGTGTGGGATGCTCTTAGCCAATAGTCAGGAGGCAAGGGAGTTCAGGAGGGTAATTGATTTGAAGAATAAATCAGCAAGTTCACACTGGGGCTGGACATCAAAGCCTCCCTCAGCATTTTAATAGATAGGCAATCATTAATTTTACTCCAAATTACAAGCATGCTTATAATGTTTCAACAGCTGTTGATTAATTGTTGAACAGCAATAATGGGAGGATGAGAAAATCTTGTTGATGGAAAGTTCATGAGGGTCAGCAAATTTACGTGGAACACAGCCGTCCCTCCTAACCTGCAGTGAAACTGTCAGACACAGCTCTGTCTTGAACTTGCTCTTTTGGGTTATAGAATGCATTTTTTCCTCTTTTCCTTTTTTTTTAAATTAATTTGGCTGACTTATTATTACAGCTGTTGCATTTTTTTTCATGTGAATACACTTTGAACCCTCCTGAAATATTAAAATTGCAAAGAGTAGAAAATGAAATTGAATCTATTTATGTTCCTTGTGTAAAAAAAATCTGAGGTCACAGAGATCTATATGTTGCTGTCTTTGGACACCACATGAAGGAGGGTGCATGGCTGTGTTAGCTGCTACACTGACAGTTTTTAGACCTTTACTTACCCTCTTTGAGCCCTAGTTTCACTGTCTCTAAAATATGAGCGCAAATTTGTACCTTGCCATGTTAGGATAATTAAACAAGAAAACATGTGATTTCTGAGAATAGCAACTGGTCCATTAAAGATATGCAGTAAATATTCCTCTCCCCTCCCCTTTCTCTGCCCTTCCAAATAAATGTAAGATTGAAAAGATTAGTTTCAATTGTTAAGCAAAACAAGTTGGACAACAGGTACCTTTTATTTCTCACTTGTCTTACTTCATCTGCGTGCCATTCTGTTCTTAGGGCAAATAGAAATGCATTATAAATATTGTATAACAGAGTCCAGAAATAGATTCCACTGAAGTTTTTAAAAGAACATGTGCATATGTGTGGAGGACATAACGGTTTTTTTCATGCAATAAGATTAAGCCTGCACCTAACATTTCTGGATTATCATAAAATATAACAAGAAAAACCTGGGAAGAATATTTAAAACATTATTACAGCTAGGTCCTCAGCAGGGCCTGGTGGGAAAAAATGACCATTTAGGACTATTTTAAGCAGATAACAGAGCCCTGAAAAGTAACAGGTGGCACATAAGTGAATTTGAACTTTGTCATGGGACAAGAGAGGATTCTTGATCATAATCCCTGCGCAAGTATAGGCAAAGAGGAGCGGGCTGACCTCTCCTCAGTCCATGTGACTCGTGTGTAGCATAATCACGGGAGATCGAGTGTCTCAGCGCCAAGTCCGTGGGCTGGTGCAGCACTCCTGGGCAGAGTCCTCTGTCATTGAGGCTGCGGCATATAGAGGACACTTCTAGCCATGATGCATAGCTCTTATGGTGAGTGTTCACCATCGGGATTCCCTGCCCACGTTTGGATAATTCACCACTTTATGAGCTTAGCACGGGGGGAAAAAAATCCCTCTCCTATAGGAACAGATCCTGGGTACATGACCAGCCTCCCTTGCCACCAAAGTTTTGGGCTCTGCCACCCAGACTTACCCCTCTAGACTTTTATTCAGGAGCTCAAGGCCCAGGAGGGAGGTGTCAGAGAGCTCTTGCTCCTGACTGGGTTCGGTAGTAGTCCTAGCTACCGTGGTCCTGCTGGTGGCAGTAAAGTTTGAGCCCCAATGCAGCCAGCTCTGTGGCGTGTTGCTCCCAGCAACTCAGCCTCCAGTCTGGTTCTCCTGATCTTCCAGCAATTTGGTGAGTTTCCTTAAGTCCTCTTAACACATTTATTTTTTAGCTTATCAGTCTCTTTTTTGCTATTTGCTACTGAGAACCTCTTCTAATATACCATGGATGGGAATTCCTTGAGAGAATAAAATGTGAGCAGAAAAGGGAACCCTTTTGTCTATGACAAAGGGAAAACTTCTCCATTACCAGAAGTGTTAATAACACGCTCATGTTTTTTCACCCTTAGAGCTGAGTCTGACTTTAGGGGATGATACCAGTCAACAAAGCAGTTATGTTTTGTATTGGAAAGAGGTCCATGGAAGATCTCTACTGATCCCGGATGTGGCAGCAATGAAGGCAGCCAATGTCCAGGTCTCCTCTCCTGGGAGACTCTGTGTGTCAGCACCTTCCCTCGCAGCCCAGCTGTTTCAAAGCAGAGGCTCTGTCTTTGAACAAACTTTGCCTAGCTTAACCATCCAGGGAGAGGACTAAATGTCACATGGTTTCAATGAAAACCATGTCTCTAGCTTCAGGGAGATCCATCTCATTAGGGTCTAACCAGAGACTTGTCGAATAGTTTGGACTACTTTTACATATCTTTTTATGTATTGTTTTTAAAATTTAAATATGAAGGATTCCCTGTGTTTCTCTAGTAATTTGATCATGCCATTCTTAGAGCATTGAATGCCTTTTATGTGGAATAAGGGCATCGCTCTGTGGAAACTGTCAAGTACGGTAGCAACATAACTAGCATTGATTCATAATAACATTACTTATGTGCCTGCCCTACTTCGTACTGGATTTTCAATTACATAAGGGCAGGAATTGTGATTTTTTTTTGCCTTGAACATAATAGACACTCAGTGAAAGACACTGAGTGGATACCCAGCTGCCACTTGTAGGAATGACTGCCCCGTGGTGGGAGGGGTGGCACAGCAGAAGAAACTCCTCAAACCGTTATCCTCAGCCCTTGGGAGGAGTATCATCCCGCCCTTTCTCTTCTTGGCCCTCTTTTCAAAGCGGTGGGGGACTCCTGACCCCAGTCCTGCTTACTTTGGACCCCATTCCTCTTCCTTTACTCTAGAATAAGTTTGGACAGTTGATGCTTTTAGGGGCGATCTTGATCAAATATACTCAACTAAGATTTCTACTTGCAACTTCCATCTGGTTTTTCTCACATGAATTCTTAGTCTCCTTGGGGTGGGGACAGTCTAGTATTTGTTTCTGTCCCCTAGGTGGGATATCCTACATGACGGGGTTGGTTTCTTGGGTTATCTCTCTGCTCAATCAGATGCTATCAGGCAACTACCCATAGTTAGAAAGACTCTGGGTCTCCACTGGTAAAGAAGACGGAGGCAGCCTCTACCTTCACGTTGCTAAGTTGGGGAGCCAAATGTTGATATGTAATATCACAGACAAATATGAAAATGTAGATTACCAAAATTTCAGGAAAGAGGAGAATATAAAAAACAAAGGCATGTGGGTAAACTAGCTAATATTGGAGGATCAGGGAAGGTCTCACTGAGCAAATGGCATTTAAATGGAGAATTGCATCTTTGGTTAGAGTCAGACGAAGCAGGAGGGAGGCGTATGACATTCCAGGAAAAAAGGGACAATATTAGTGTTGGGTCTGGACCGGGAAGAAGCTTAACCTCTTCAGTAACTGCAGATCCCGAGCTGCAGTGGAGGGAGATAACACCAGGAGTTTACAGGACACGGCTAAGAGCAAGTCTGCAGGTCCAAACTCTGTGCAAGACCTCTTATATAAAATTCTAAAGGGGGAAGCCACACATGGAGTTTGAATCTTAGGCTGACATGTTCCAAAACCCCCTTTTAAAATATTTGTAAATTGCTGTGAGAACAGACTAGAGGCTGTCAAGAGGAGAGACTGGTTTCCAGGGCAGACATTAGAATAGATGCAGGTAGAAGTGGGGTGAGAGGAAGTGATGGAAAGAGATGGAGAGAATGGGGAGAGCTTCTTCAGTGGGAATGAACAGTACTGTGTGTTAGGTTGGGCGTAGGGGAGAAGGGAAAGAAGGTATCAAGGTGGCCATTTGAGTTCTCAGTATGAGCAAACAGATGTCAAGAATTATGTTTAAAAAGTAGAAGATGCAGGTGGTAAGATTGTGGACCCAGAGACTGGCTTCAGATAAATTTGAGATAAGCCTAAGTGCCCTAAATGAGATATCAGATCTTAAAAATTGTTTCTGAGCTAGAGATAGAAGTAGGAGAGTCTGTGGCATATAGAGGACACTTCTAGCCATGATGCATAGCTCTTATGGTGAATGTTCAACATTGAAATCCCTGCCCACGTTTGGATAATTCTCCACTTTATGAACTTAACATGGGGGGGGAAAATCCCTCTCCTACAGGAACAGATTCTGGGTACATGCCCAGCCTCCCTTGCCACCAAAGTTTTGGGCTCTGCCACCCAGACTTATCCCTCTAGACTTTTATTCAGGAGCTCGAGGCCCAGGAAGGAGTTGTTAGAGAGCTCTTGCTCCTGACTGGGGTCAGTAGTTGTTCTAGCTACCATGGTCCTGCTGGTGGCAGTGAAGTTTGAGCCCCAATGCAGCCAACTCTGTGGCGTGGTCTGCGGTGTTGCTCCCAGGAACTCAGCCTCCAGTCTGGTTCTCCTGATTTCCAGCAGTTTGGTGAGCTTCCCTAAGTCCTCACATTTATTTTTTGGTTTATCAGTCTCTTTTTGCTATTTGCTACTAAGAACTTCTTCTAATATACCATGGATGGGAATTCCTTGAGAGAATAAAATGTGAGGAGAAAAGAGAGCCCTAAGACTTAGCTCTAAAGGTCTCCAGAATTTTGATCAATTAGACGGGAGCTGGTGTCAGGAAACTGAGAAAAAACTCCAAAGTAGAGGACCTTTGAGAGTGTTGATGGCAGAAGCCAAGGGAACAGAGTATTTCAAGGAGGAGACGATCATGGCTTCAGTCCTGCTAAGAAGGCTGGAAACCTTATGTTTGAGAAAGTTCCACTGCCTTAAGCAACGATGGGGTCTTCTAGACAAACCTGACAGGAGGAGATTTGGTGAATGATGGGGCAAGGGCTGAACCACAATGAGGGCGAGAGCAGAGTGATGGAAAAGCCAGTCCTGGAGAAGTCCAGGGCATGGGCTCCAGGGAAGCCGTTCATGTGAAGGACCTTGCTGAGAGATGGGCAGGTCCTCACCTGTCCTGGAAAGGAAGAAGGGCAGCCATGCAGGTGCAGATACGTGTCTGAGTTACTTTTTACTGACAATCCAGCCTTGAGTTGTAATCAGCTTCATCTCTTAGCAGCTTCAGGACCTTGGACAAATAGATAACCTCTTCGTGCTTAAATAGACTCTTTATAAAATGGAAATGTCAAGGCACTTGCCTTGTAGGGTTGTATTAATCAGTGAATGTATGTGAACTTAAAAAAATGTGTGAGGCACATAGAATCGACTCTCTAAATAGCAGGCAGTAGTAGTAACATTTCTTTACTCTTAGGTTTATTTTGAAGCTAAAATTATGAAGCTTTCAGTATGGTGCCACACGCACAGATAGCATTTACGTGGCCATCGTTCCTGCTGAGATACTTGAGTAAGTCAGCCAGAAAACAGCATATCGACACAAAGTGGACGTTTTAAGAGGGGTTGAGGTGGAGTGGAAGAAAGGTCCTTGGAGCTGGGGAGTTCTGGAAACAAAGCTGGGTATTGGGTGGGTCACCTGCCTGCCTGTGGAACTGACTTAGTACAGCAGGGGTGGGATCCTAGGATGGCAAGCCAGGCATCGGGGTTCTTGCTGAGGGAAGGGCGGACTGGAGGTGATCGGGGACTTCTCTGAAATCAGGGATGTGAAAGGAGAGAAGAGTTGGACAGTATGAGCTTGAGAGGAGCCAGGGGGTCTTCGGACAAAGAGAGGATGTCATGGTCCGGGAGTGGTGGAAGAGAATCCAGCAGAAGACGAAGTTTTTGGGGGAGTTTGAGTGTGGAGGGAAGCTTGCTGCTCAGAGAGCCACATCCAGGAATCGCCGTGGAAGGGGACGTGCAGAGCAGTATGTGATCAGATGGCCCTGGAGCCCTGTGCTTAGGACACTAGGTCCGCATGAGAGGGAGGCTCCGGCAGCCAGGTAGCCCTCGTCGGGCTCCACAGTTGGAGAGGGGGCCCCGTTTGATTCTGGAAGCCTCCACCCCTGCGTGCCCAGCTGGGGACCAAGGTGGGCAAGGTTTTCCTCCTCCTATGTCACTGGCCCAACTGTGGCTTCTCCCTTTGCCTGCTTTCTGAGCCTCCAGTCTGCCCAGCAGCAGGGCCCTCGCAAGGACTGTTCCAGCCAGCCAGCTGGAAGGTCCGGGGCAGCTCTCGCTCGTCTTTGCGAATGTTCCAGCCTCACCGGCACCGGCTTGGATCCCACACATGCTCTTCTTTTTCACAGCTCTTGGCAGTGCCTGAACGGCTGCAGTCCGAGAGGGCCCTGGCTGCCAAAATCTCATGCTGCACAGTCATCTTCTCTGAGAATTGCATACTTCTAGAGAGCCACGACCGTTCCAGTCGAGGAAGCACAATTTCTGTGTCCAGTGAAATGTTGTTTATCTTAAAAGGGTACACATTCATAGCAGAATGTAAATAATACAGCATATTTAACATATCTTCGGAAATTTACTGCTCCCAAATAATCTTTTTTGGAAGATTTTTAAGATTTTAAGATTTTTAAACCTTTTAAGGAAGGTTTTTGACCTTCCTTATTCTACATCATTTTAGCCATGCATAATTTTACATAAGTGGTAACATTAAATGCTTGATTACCTGGGAACTTGGCTCTCTATCAACAGTACGAGTTTAAATAAATTTTATATATTTTAAATATTACATGTTTATTTTTAATAGATATAATATACTTTAAAAACCACTCGTCTAATGATGGACCTTCATGTTCAATTTTTTTGGTTTTTTTGTTTGTTTGTTTCATTTTGTTTTAAGTAGGCTCTTCACCCAGCGTGGAACCCAATGCAGGGCTTGAACTCTTGACCCTGAGACCAGGACCTGAGCTGAGACCAAGAGTCGGATGCCTAAACGACTGAGTCACCCAGGCGCCCAATTATCTTCAGCTTTTTAGCATTATAAATAACTTGGAGCATCTTTGTACATATATCCTCAAAACTTTTTAATTTTCGAGTTAGATGGTACACGTTAAAATTTTGTCTAAGTGTTATAATTGATATTTAAGAAAGTTATGCCGTTTATACTCCCACTCACATAGGTGTTTTTCCTCACACACTCATACTGTTTGATGTTTTTAACTTCTGTGTCTATTAGATAAATACTATTTCATTTTACTATTTTAACTTATTTAATATTGGGACTAAGCTTTTTTAGATCTATTAGCCACTTGCATTTTTCTTATTTCTCTTATTATAGAAGAATATCTTTTAAAAAATATTTTCTAGGGCACCTGGGTGGCTCAGTCGGTTAAGCATCTAACTTCCGCTCAGGGCATGATCCCAGGGTCCTGGGATCGAGTCCCACATCAGGCTCCCTGCTCAGCGGGAAGCCTGCTTCTCTCTCTCCCTCTGCTGCTCCCCCTGCTTGTGTTCTCTCTCTTTCTCTCTCTCTCTCTCTCTCTCTGTCAAATTAAATCTTTAAAAAATATTTTCTAACCCCTTTTATCCCCCTATGGAATATTTTTCTTATTGATTTGTAAGAGCTCTTTGTATATTAGAAAACTACAAATGCCCCCCCCCCCGGGTTGTTAGTTAACCTTTATTGTGCTCACTTTTTTGGTAGAAATTTTTTAAAAATATTCTTAACTCTGTTGATACTTTATTGATGATTTGAGATGTTTATGGCTGTATATTGGTATAGGTTACATAGCCAGCATTTGAAATGATTGACTTCTGTACTTCTTTTGCCAGTGGTTTATAACTAAGCTATTACACAAACACAGGCTCTTTAAATGGAACGTGTTCTCTGTTGTGGCATTGGAGTGTGATAATGATTGAGGGAAAGACTATAGCAAGAAACTGGAAGTTAGCCAACTGGAAGATTGATCATAACTGGAAGACTTTCTCTACCAACCCGAGGGCAGGGTGGGAATTCTAGATTTTTAGAAGGGTGATTTCACTGCAAAGGAGACCCTGCCCAGTGGTAATAAGGGTAGGGAGCATCATTTCCTATTGACCAACTATTGCTACATTAACCAGCTTTCTTATCTTAATTTTCTAAAAAAGACTTATTTATTTTAGAGCAAGTGAGCATGCGTGGGGGGGAGGGGCAGAGTGAGAGGGAGAAAGAGAGAAGCAGACTCTCTGCTGAGTGAGGAGCCCAACTCGGGGCTCAGTCTCCTGACCCTGAGATCATGACCTGAGCCAAAATCAAGAGTCTGATGCCTAACCGACTGAGCCACCCAGGCGCCCCTAACCATCTTTCCTCTTTTGGAAACATTTATTTGGTGATGAAATTATTTGGGCACTGCTAGATCCATGTAGTGTTTTAACTAGGAAATCCTTAGTTTGTTGCCCTATCTTAAAAGTACCTTCACACTGCTCAGGGACGCAGAGCACCTGTGTCAGTACACATGCTGAGTATTCCCAGCAGCCTTAGATGGTCTCCTAGATGGATGTGTGGCTGAGAAACCAGTCACATGGCATTGTGCACCTTTGCCCCTACCTGCAGGCTAACTGTGGTTCTTAAGACAGGTGAATCACAGCGGTCAGAGAAACCCTGATGACTAGGTTAATGGTCGGTTGATATTAATGTTACTAGTAATAAGCATTTGACGAGCCAGCTGTTGTTCTAGGCACTTCACATGAATTATCTTATTTAGCAATCATTGCTCGGATTAGGATAGTGAAACTGGGAACATTAGGGTAGCATGGTTCAAATCCTCTAGCCAAATATGCAGCAGGATGAAGATTCTGATTTTTTTTTTTTCTGACACTCCAGTCTGCATTCTTCAGCACTACTGAAACTACTCCGAAATGGGGGCCCCTTTGAAACTCTAGCTATTCTCTGAAAAACCTGGGACAAATGGTCAAGAGTGGAAGGTGCTGCATTATCTGATCCGCCGGGGATTGGTAGCCACCACAGTCCAGCGGAAAGCTCATCTCGGCACCAGAAAATGCACCAGAAACTTAAATATCAACTGATAGAACTTTTTTGGGCCACAAAATAGGAAATATTTTTTTTAAAGCGTAGCCCTGGAGAAAATGTGACATCCCACCAGAAGACACTAACCCAGATTATCCCAAGTGAAGTCCAAATAGTTGGTGTTGACATGCAGAGCCCATGGGAGTTTACGTTCTCTGCAAAACAGAACTTAGGTGGGGACTCGGAGTGGCATCCAAATCTGTATTTTCGGGGTGAATCCCTTGTTTTGTGAAAATAATGCCTGTCCTTCCTCCCAGGGCAGGAAGGGAAAATGGATGGCCCGGGAGTGTATCACACAATAGAGAGAGACAGGTCACAACTTGCCATGTCCTCTTGGAAGAATGTGGAACTGACTGTCTGTTTTGAAGGCTTGGAAGCTGTCGGGCCAGTTGGTGTTTAATTCAGCCGTCTTAGTAAAAACTACATGGGGGTGTCCTCTTTTCTTCACCTTACCAGAGAGCATTCTAAGAATTTATCTGTGTCCATGCTTGTAGAGGGCATTTGTTTGGTTCACGTCCCATGCTGTCTGACCCATGTTCATTCCACTTGATCTATAGAAAAGTAACTAGCCATTTCTAAAATTACTCTTCCTTAGCTTTTCTGTTCTTTGTGTTTCTTAACTTTGCAGTAACACATAGACATCTGTATATGCTTCCTATGCAGAATCATTACATGTTCTAGAAGATGCATAGCTATGTTTCATTAGGGATTGTAAGAGATTTCCAGGTCTTCTGGTATCCATTATTTTCTTAGAAGTATATCTAACAATCGAACGTTGAACCTAAATTGAACTTATTTTGCTTTTTTCATGGTAGTATTTAAAGCTTAGATAAACATGTTCAGATTTAGTTTTTTTTTTTTTAAATCTACACGTAAACATGGGTTATATCATTTTTGCGTATGTGTCCAAGGGCAGTTCCACAATAAAAATACTAGAAAAGGGGCACCTGGGTGTCTCAGTTAAGCATCTGCCTTTGGCTCAGGTCATGATCCCAGAGTCCCAGGATTGAGCCCCACGTTGG
Organism: Callorhinus ursinus; assembly: GCF_003265705.2. NCBI lineage: Eukaryota > Metazoa > Chordata > Mammalia > Carnivora > Otariidae > Callorhinus > Callorhinus ursinus. Next base: position 1,378,904 of record NW_027397069.1, read on the forward strand.
GCTCCCTGCTCAGTGGGGAGTCTGCTGCTGCTTGCTCTCCCTCTACTCCTCCCCCTGCTCATGTTCTCTTGCTCACTCTCTCAAATAAATCTAAAAAACAAAAAACAAAAAACCCAAACACACACACACACACACACACACACACACACACACACACACACACAAAGACCAGCTATACAACAAATGGGAAATAGGAGTCATAGAAGCAGCAACTATATGAAATTAGAGCTTCCGTTTGATCCAGCAATTGCACTACTGGGTATTTACCACAAAGATACAAATGTAGGGACCCGAAGGGGTATGTGTACCCCAATGTTTATAGCAGCAATGTCCACAATAGCCAAACTGTGGAAAGAGCCAAGATGCCCATCAACAGATGAATGGATAAAGAAGATGTGGTATATATACACAATGGAATATTATGCAGCCATCAAAAGGAATGAGATCTTGCCATTTGCAACGACGTGGATGGAACTGGAGGGTGTTATGCTGAGTGAAATAAGTCAATCAGAGAAAGACATGTATCACATGACCTCACTGATATGAGGAATTCTTAATCTCAGGAAACAAACTGAGTGTTACTGGAGTGGTTGGGGGTGGGAGGGATGGGGTGGCTGGGTGATAGACATTGGGGAGGATATGTGCTACGGTGAGTGCTGTGAATTGTGCAAGACTGTTGAATCACAGATCTGTACCTCTGAAACAAATAACGCAACATATTTTAAGAAAAAAGGAAAAGAAGAAGATAACAGGAGAGGAAGAAAAGGGGAGTATGTCAGAGGGGGAGACGAACCATGAGAGACGATGGACTCTGAAAAACAAACTGAGGGTTTAGAGGGTAGGGGGGTGGGGGGATGGGTTAGCCTGGTGATGGGTATTGAGGAGGGCACGTTTTGCATGGTGCACTGGGTGTTATGAACAAACAATGAATCATGGAACACTGCATCAAAAACTAATGATGTAATATATGGTGATTAACATAACAATAAAAAAATTAAAAAAAAAAGAAGCAGCAACTATAAGACCAAAATATATTAATAACTTACAGCTTCTTTCAGCAATTATGTTGAAATAAAATTGAACATTCCAGAAAAGATCAAATTGGAGGATTCGCAGGTGTCTGTTTTCATTAGAGATTTTTGCCTCAGCACTGCCAGTTTTGATAAAGCCCATGCTTGCACAGACCCAATCGCCTGACTAAAAGTGAGAAATGGACTTAAAAGTGAGCAAATAAACAGTGGTCTGTGGACAGCTTATCAACTGACTTCACCATTGAGATGGCCACTAAAGAGCAAGATGAGGTTTTGATGCACTTGTCCTGGAGATAACCTCTCCGGACTGAGTCTAGCATGCTCAGATCTGTAGGAGCAACACCCCCACCCATTCTGTGATACTGCAGGAAGACCTGAGCATCCTTGGGGAACAGTACTTTCGTTCTGACCGCTGTTCTTAACTGCACTGAAAGTTCATGTTCATGTTCATGCAATGTGTTCGATCTGGATTTGATTAGGAAGATGGGTGGTGGTAAAAAAAAAAAAACGCCTTTTTATATTTTCTTATCTACAACTCAAATTTCCTTAAAGGAAAAATGAAATCTGTTTGCCTCCCTGACTTCATTTTTTTTCTGACTGTTAATTACTATTTTCTTAATAATAGCAAGTATAATGTCTCTACTATTATTCCCACTCTTCTTAAACATTGTCATTTGTTGTGTCTAGAATGTTACCCTGAACTTCAAAACTAATGTTTAAAAAATTGTGGTGCTACAGAACAATTGTTTCCTTATAATGTTTTCAAAATGAGATAAGGAAAACTAGCAAAGAGGCTATTTATTCTGGTCCCTTCCATGACTGGCTGTCCTTCCCAGTTATGACTTACAAATCAGTGAGAACTGGGGCAATTTTCACCTTTTGTTTTCTTTTTTAAGACTTACATTTTTTAGAGCAGTTTTAGATTTACAACCAAACCAAGAGGAAGGTACAGAGATCTCTTAGAGTCTCCTTGCTCCCATCATTTTCCATTCTTCCATTTGCTCGTCGTTCAGTCCACGAAGTTAGACACACAGGTAAGAGGTTCATGGAACAGCTTTGGGGGACTCTACCCCAACAGCAACTGGGAATGTGATCAGGGAAGAGTCAAAGTTCTCCCTATCCCATGGGGGAGGAGATAAACTTTATTTATTGATGCTTTGATCTGAGTTTGAAGTTTGAATGGAACAAGTCCGCTTATAAATCAATCCAGTGTGTTTTCTGTAGGAAGCACAAAGCACTTCATGTCTAGCACACCAGACCTATTCATCCAGGAATTTATCTTTTTTTTATTCCTACCCAAATATTTCAAATGAAAACTTCCAAGACATTAGAATGTCACATGAATAATCAATGCCAATGCAGCTTTTCAAGAAATCCTTTTATTTAATGTTTGATCCCCATTTCAGTCCCCCCTACCCCCATCTGGCAGTTGTCACTTAGGCAGATGGCCACCAGCTGGGAGGGCAGCCTGTGCATCCCCCACCCGCATCCACGGGGCTCAGTAGACCGGACGTGAAAGTGCATCGTGTCCCTCCATTAGGCGGTCCACAAGCTCAGATACTGCCTTGTCAACCTGTCACCGCCTGAAGCTTCCCAGAGGGACCTCTTTTCTGAATCTGGGATCTTAAGTTGTGTTTTGCTGATGTCACAGTATCTTGGCTTCATATAAGAGAATGTAGCTAGTATGCCTACATAGTCCAGCTCTCCCAATTAAGAGGGCACACGTGAAAGCAAGAGTTATGTTAATGAAAAGATGGAGAGAGAGCAAGAAAGAGAGGAGTCTTCAAAGAAATATATCCTGACTATTCAGTTTAAGAAATGGCTTATTCTACTCTAATAAATCCATATTATGACCACTTTATCCCAAAATTGTTGAAATAAGATTTTTTTTTCTTTTTTTAGTAATTTTAATAGGCTTAATGATCAGTAATAGATTTTCTTCTGGGCTTCTGAAAGAGAAGGAAACTCATGCTCTTTTGGAAGACCATTAATGCCTAGGTCACATGTGAAAATTACTCTTCGTTAATTTCATCATTGAAGCCGTTCTTTGAGAAGCCTGTCACTTTGTTCATCTTGGTCCAGGAGCCTCCAGGGCAGCCAGAGAGATGTGGTTCTTCAGAAGAAACTCTGTTCTTTTTATAAACACTTGTCATTGTTTTTCTTCTCATTATAGATAGATGCATGTTCATGGGGTGGGAATGGGGACAGAAAATGGAATAAAATTGCAGAGTTGGTCAATGTTAGTATTTCTGAATGTTTTTGTTGTATATACCTATTCACATCTGCAATAGACAGAAGCACACACATGGGTGTTGTGCTTATATTCTTAAAAATCCAGATCAAACCATGTATATAGCCTTTTGTTCCATTTATTCTTATGCAGTAAGCATGTTCTGTCTCAAGAACCCTATTTTTTTTAATGGCTGCATACTTTCAAGTTTATTGCTAGACCATACTTAAATGTCTAACACTGAAAGAATATTTAAGTTGTTTCTGACTTTTTAAAATTATAAATAACGTTTCAAAATAAGGCACATCTAGTCACTGTATTTTGAACAGATGTTTGAAATTTTAATTCCTAGAAGTGGAATTTCCGGACCCAAGGATGTGTACAATTAAAAGACTTTAAACATTTTATCCTGTCGAATTTCTCAAGAAGGGCAAATCTACCAACAATGAATGGAGGTGCTTGAGAATCTTCTATTTTTGGTTGTTCTCTGGGAACCTGGTCTGTCTGACCTCTGTTTATCTCTAGACCTTGGCCCTGCCACAGCTTTGAAGCTCTGTTTCAGGGCATCCTTGGGATTTTTTTTTTTCTTTTGTTTTGACACTCCTAAATTGCCATAATTCAAGGTCAGCTCATCATATGTGAGCTCCCTGGAACCTTACCACTCTGTTGTCTATACACATCGAAGCCAGAATTTGATAAAAATAGTTTCACATATGGCAGAATGCTCATTGTAAAACAAATCCAGTTTTTTACTATTCTTATTCATGGCTGAGGAGGCTGATTTAAGATGTACATTAACCTTTCTTAACCACGATTTCCTTGCCAATGCAACCAGGGTGAGATTTCATAGTGACGTGTGTCTCCTTCCTAACACATGGCTTGATGTAATTTCATTTATTCAAGTTGGTATTTGAGTAAGGTTGGCCATAAGAATTGTGTGTTCCATGACTAAGGAATGTCTGGTCTTCTTTCTCATTCTACACCCCTTGCCCCCAGGACCCAACACAATGTCCTATGCTCAATCATTGCCAGTTGAATGAATGAATGAATGAATGAATGAATGAATCCATGACTCCGACTTGTTGAAAACATCAGATGATGTGAATGTGCTCGAAAGCACTTTAAATAATAGAAGACTATAGAGTACTAGGACTGCCCTCCCCCAAGGCAGTGGTACTCAAACACCTGGTTTATGTATATCAGGTTAACTCAGAGTTGGACAACACAGCTGACACCTGACTCATTCCCAGAAATTTTCATTCTGGTGCAGCTAAACCCTCCTGGGACTTCCTAAAGTCTCCAGTTTTAACATGTTCTGGTCTGAAATCTATGTTCTTGCTCCGTTGCTGTGTGTTATGTTTGGTGTGGCAGTTTCCATGTAGAATCCTGAAATTTTCTGAGATGAAATTAGGACATGCACGATGAAATTAATTAAACCCATTTACAGATATACTGAGGTTTAGGATGGGAAGCTGCGTGCCCATGGTTCTACAGAAATTAGGGTGAGGAGCAGGACTCCTGTCCAAGTCTTAGAGACTCCAAAGCCCATACTGCAATAGGCACTCATGCTTTTTATTGCTTAGAAGTAAGGAATAATCAGAAAACCTTAAGTGTTAGTCATCCAAATATTCAGCTAAAATCTGAAATAGAGCTTTTTGACAAGTGAGTTAACCCATGAAGTCACTGTACGGAGTGCCTGTTGCTACCAGGTCTTAGAGACATTCCCTACAAACTTACTGGTACACAGGCACCAGTTTTTATCTTCCAGTTTCTTAAAAAGAGTTTTTTTTGGTCCCAATGTCTCATGTTTTTGTTGCTTGTTCAATTTTTGGATGGCTCTTCAAAGGTTTTCATTATAAAATTCACTTACTGTTTCTCATTCAGAAAGCATTTATGGGTCGTCAGCTCTTTTTCACATCATGCTGGGGCTCAAAGGTGAATGCAAAATCGCCTCCTCCTTTTCAGGACTTCAGGGTCTTCACTCAAGTATCCCTCCTTGGTCAAGAAAAGGTTCCAGGGGGTGAGGACAAGAAATACAAGAGCATAAGTAGATGTGGAGGGTGCGAGGGTTGATAACGTCAGTTATAAAACTGTTTAGGCTGAAGTTCTCCTGTGACTCCAGGTGGACATTTCCAGCAGTAATTGGATACACAGGGTTTGAGACTAGGAAAGAGACCTTGCCAGAAGAGAAAGAGTTAGGGGGAGTGTAGATGAGATTCCTTCATGGAACTTGTCTGGGTGACCCAGGACCAGAACCAAGGACAGCTCTAGGGAATCATTCACCTGTAAAGACCAAGCAGAGGAAAGACGGCAAAGAAAACTGAGGATCAGTGGTCTGAAGGGGGAGCGTTGACACTCCAGGGAGTCGTCCCAGAAATTGCAGGAGGAGAGGGTTCCAAGAAAGCAGATGTTGAGAGAGGAGTGCAAGTCAGGATGGAGAGAGGGTGAGCACAGACTTTTCTCTCAGGACGCTTGGCTGTGAAAGCAATTGGTGCAATGGAGGATTTGTGGAGGGAGGCCCTCGGCAGGCTGGCCTGGGGTGGGGGTGGGGGGAAATGAGAGCTCAGTCCAGGGCCCAGAAGTCCGTGACTAATTCTGAAAAATTGTGATGGTTTGTATATGTTGTTATTTCAGAAGCAAAGGCACCAGAAAGCAACAATTTTGAATGTCTCCTTCTGGGTCTTTCAATGATGTTCTTAGCTACAAAACTGGGAGAAGTTTTCCAGATGTCCAAGAAGCCTATGTCCTAGCCTGCCTGTATCTTGTGGTACATCTGCCTAAACACTCAGAGCAATCTTCTCTTTTTTATTGTGACGATAAATTGTTCAGAACACTACACACACACACACACACACACACACACACACACACACACACACACACACCCTGTTTTTTAACCAGAATGGAGATGGTATCTTAGCATGAAGGTAAAACTTGATGGAGCAAACTTGTTTACCAGCTTTTCTTAAATGCAATTGGTGTAGAAATCATGGACTTCTCTTTACATTTCTTATATGTGGTAGGCAGCACGTCTCCTGCCTTATACTGTCAGTGAAAACTGCATTGCCAACCTTTGTATACACCCTTTGGAGAATCTAAGGGGATTTGGGCCAGTGTCTTTCCAGTAATCAAAAAAGCTTAAGCCCTGTGACTTTCACACAGTAGTAATTTGTTACTCATGTTGGAAGGAACATTCTATTCTGGAGGTCTCTGGTTATTTATATATATATATAAAGTATATATATATATACTTTTGTCATTTAAATGGGGATGTGTAAGTGAAATGTTCAGTAATTTTTGATATTAAATATAAAATAGGTTCATGTATTTTGTGTAATAGAGAAAGAAGTAAATGACATTCTTGTACCCTGGATGGCTAAAGCAATCTGTGGATATCTTTGAATATGTCTTGGTGTAGATAAAGAAGTAACAATCTACCCAATAGTTGACACTTAGATTCTTGGATACTAAACATACGTAGGAAAGTATTGTTTGTTAAAAACTCTCCCTTTGATAGCTATTGTCTGATAAGCTACTCTACATTATATGAATGTGCAGATGCCACCACGATGTCACATCTGAGTCCCACGTGGCCACCGTCTACATACGCTCTACCTTGGGGACCTAAATAGCTAGTTCTTCACTCCTTTCATAGTTAATAAGCTTTGATTGAAATTTTAACATTGAGACTTTTTAATTTGACTTAATTTGTGCTTTCCTGAAGCTTAGAACTGCCATTTTAAGAACTTTTCCAGGGTTCATTTATTTTTCTGTATTTGGGAACACACTAAACTGCTTTTTTCCCTACTTACCTATTTTACTTAGATTTTAAATTTCATAGCTGGCTTATAGTTTTATCAGTGAGTGTTTGATATGCAGATTTATTTATTAATGCCATCTGTTTCTGTGAAAGCTTTTTAAGTGCTAAGTGTTGCCTGAATGATGTTCAGGTCTACATGGGGGGTAATTTTGGAAATCAGAATCCCACAAAAACAAATACTCTATTACTTGAGATGAAGATCGTATACAAATTGGCTTATTTAGCATTTCATTGTGATCCCACCATGAGTGTGCCATCTGTATCTATGCGCTCTGAGGATGTGCCATCTTTTCAGGATTGATTGCTAATAAGCATTTTCTTTTACTAAATTATTTTTTTCAATGTATCTAGAATATTACCAGATTAAGATTATAGCTCAGCAAATTTATTTAGAAATGCTAATTAATGTCTTTATCTCTAGATTATTTTGATACTCTTAGGCTACATGAACAAAATTACAGTAAAATTGGATATAACCAAACATTTCAGTGAGCTCACTTCCCAAGAATTCAAGCAAGGTGACAACTAGTATCTTCTTGACCTGACCAGAACTGGTCTACTGAACAGAGCAAATTGGAAAGAATCAATCTTTCAGTCCAGTCTCATTTTGTCTCATTCAGCTATTCCCAACCTCTGCCTCTGACTTCATTTGATCTAGAATATTCTTGGAAGGGTATAACAAAATCCAATCACGCTACCCAAATCCTTTCCAGTTCAATTTTAACCACCCCTCATCTCCCCATGATATTTTTGTGTGTTTTGGTCATAGGGAAGGAATGCTTCCTATTGTTTTTTCTTTTCAACAGAGTTCATTGCTTAAAAGTCTGTCATCTGTTTACTTTAAGCTACTTGAAGGCAAACTCAGAATCATCTAAATGCTTTCTTTGCCACTTTTCAAAATTGTTTATTTCTGTCCAATTAAGAAAATTGAGCAGGTATTGCTTATAATATGGTTTTATAAAGCAAAAGTTAGTAATCAGATGCTCAAACAGAACTCCTTGAATCTCTCCTGCTTCCTTTTTTTTCACTTAGCGGTATATCATGGACTTCTCCCAGGTCAGTATATGTAGTTCTATTTTATCTATTCTAGTGTTCTATTTTTATCTATCATCTAATGAATATCAAGTATCATTCCAGGTTTGTTGTACTTGTTACTGTTGTAATTTTTTCTACTATAAAAAATAATGCAATAAATATCCTTATATATATCTTACGTTTATCTCTGTAGGCTAGTTTTCAAAAAGGTAACACCAGGTCAAAGGCCATATGTATTTTTAATTTAAAAAGACATTTGCAGAATATTTTCAAAGAAGACGTAGTAATACACTTATCTATTGGAAATATGTGAGAGGGTCATTGCCCTTCATCCTTGTCAGAACTGGATGTTATTTCTTATCACAATCTTGATCCTCTTGTACTTGGAACAGAGTTGTGCATAGTGCATGCTCAAATCTCTGTTGTCTAAGTCACTTTGGTGATTTTGAGGCTGCGTTTTCCATCTAGCTGTTGGGTTAACACGACATTTTCTTTATATGTAGATTCATAGATTTTAGAGGCACCTGGGTGGCTCAGTTGGCTAAGCCAGAGTCTGACTCTTGGTTTCAACTCAGGTCATGATCTCAGGGTCTTGGGATCGAGCCCCGAGTCGTGCTCTGTGCTCAGCATGGGGTCTCCTTGAGATTCTCTCTTCCTCTCCCTCTGCCCCCTTGCTCTGCTCGTGTGCTCTCACTTTCTCTCAAAAATAAATAAATCTTTAAAAAATATGTAGATTCATAATTTTTATGCAAAATATAAATTAATAACTGAACTTGGATCAAAATTTAGATCAAATTACTATTTATTCATACATTTGAATATGAATAACTTTGACATTTTTTTCTGTTATTTCTTCCCCCCCACCTTATTAATACCTCTACTGCTGCTGCTATTACTACCATGGTTAATGGTAACAGTGTTCTGTCTTACAGGGCCTTTTTGACATTGTTATTGCACCTTGATTGACAAAATGCAACATCAGAAGGGTTAAGTCTGCTTATGATGATTCTGGATTCTCAGCAGTGGGTATTATCTGACTCATATGCTGCATTGTGTGGTTCTGCATTTCCCCAACACTGCATGGTCTGTTATTCTTTTGCAAAGCACCTTACTGGGGGGAAAATGTATAGGTCCTTTTCACCATTACTTTGGAATGAGCCAATAATTTATGGTTTATATATGCCAGAAATATTATTCAAAGTAGTTAAACTTTTAATATTAATGGGTCTACTGTTTTTTTTATATATGTTGTAAAACATATATTCTTTTTAAAAACTTCATCCTTACAATACCGTGTGATATTGGCATGATGGCGTCCTTACTTTAATTTTACTGACTTTGAGACTCAGGTTCCTGAACAGGGTTTAAGTGGTTTCTTTAAGGACTCACAGCCAGTAAATATGAGAACTAAGATTTACAGCAGGATTTCTTGATTCTAAGTCAAATGGCCTCTGACACCAGTTCTCAAAACCTAAGTGCACAGATCTTTTAAATATTTCAATGTAACAAGACTTAACAACTCGTGTATCTATTGACCATGTGCTGTGTTTACTGTAGTGGCAGTTAAATTTGTCTCTAATGAATGCAACGGGAAACAAATTTTAAATTCAGTTTTTCTTGGAAGGAAAATTTAAAGCTTTTTAAATCATGAGATTCATAGAATAATAAAAGAACTCCCTAATTATTAAAATGTTAGGAATCGTTCCTCTACTATTGATCAAATTTTAGTTTGGATATAAATGTCAGTTTAAGATCAACCCTGGGGGACATTATGCTAAGGGGAATAAGCCAGACACAGAAGGTCAAATACTGTATTGTACCACTTACATGAGGAATTAGTCCCTCGGAGAAGCTGAGCTTGGAGTGGCGGTTGGCCGGGGGCCAGGGGTGGGGAGGGTGGTATGAGGCAGTATTAATCAAAGGGTACAGTCCTCCCAGTTCTGCAAGATGAAGAAGTCCTAGAGATCTGCTATATAGCACTGTGCCTATAGTTGACAATATTGTGTACTTAAACTTTCTAAGAAGGTAGATCTTGGGTGTTCCTATAATAATAAAAATAAAGAGGGCAGGAGGACACTTCTGGAGGTGATAGATGTTTATGGCACTGATTGTGGTGATGGTTTCATGGTGTTTACTTATCTCCAAACTCATCAGGTTTTACACATTAAACATGCACAGCTTTTTGTATGTCCGTTATACCTCAAAATGGCTTTAAAAAAAGGGGGGGGGATCAACCACAGAAAATGTTGCTGACTTAGCAGTCTTACTTGTGTGTGTACACGTATGTGCACATGCTTGAGTTATATTCCTATTCCCTACTAGTTTTCTTGGTAGCATATGTACATAATAATTCTATATTTTCAGAAAGCTGTGTGCTTACAGATTCAAATATCACTACAATTATCCACATTTGTAGTGGGAAAGGCAGGCTATAGATGCATTCTTGGGTTTCCTAAATTCCTTGAGACTAACCATAATGTTAGGATGCATTTTTTAGTATAGTATCAATTTTCTGTATCAGGTGGTTGGCGAGCTCCCCGTTATGCTTCTGAATATCTTAAATGCAGGAGGGATTGTGGAATCTTGAGGTGTCTCTGGTAAAGTTGTGTGCTGTTTCCTTGAAACCATTAAATGAAATTTTTGAGTAAAGGATATCCTTTAAGAAAGGGGAATCCTTTATTTATCTCAGCTATATCTACCCCAGTACTACTTCTCCATGTATGATTTTATAGGTCCTTAGGTTGACACTTAGCTATTTTTCCCAATTGAACAACAAGGGTAACAGCAAATCCAGAGTTTTGTGGGTATTTTTGCATTGCTTTAAGTCAGTTTTGTGTAGTCTATAGTTTGGAATTGGTGTCGAATAAGCATTAACTCCATTTTTTTCTTGCTGTTGATACTAACACCAATTTATTAAAGGGTAAGACACCATATGTTCATTTCAGCACATTTTGTTCATTTTGTTCATTTTAAATTCCAGTATTTATGAAGCAGTTTGCTATTTACTTTGAACTTCTGCAGTAATTTTTATATCCTTTCCATTTTTTTTATTTTAACTTGCATTTCTCAAAGAATTTTGTCATCTTGATGCTTTTTTAATTAAAAGGATACACTTTTTATTTTTATCTTCTGGCAAAGAAAAGTGGAAAAGTCAAGTACCAGAAATTTTTGTACTTAAGCATAGCTGAGGAAACTTGGCTTGTTTGTTTGTTTTTGAGACATGCCGAAGAGCTAAGAATTGTTATTTGAGTGAAGTAAAAGGTGACTGAAATTATTATGTAATGAGCAGAATCACAAACTAAGTTATACCTGCATAGGGACTAAAAATAAGACACAAAATATGTCCCAGTTTGGAAATGAAAACAAAGTTATTAAATATTTCGGATATTTGGTTTACATGATACAAAATATTTGGGTAAGTCATCTTTACAAACAGGATTTCCAGTTGCTATGCAGAATTGAGATCATACTTAAAGTTGTTTTTTTCAAGCATAGTCATTTATGATGCATGATTTTCAAGATAATCTTTGAAGTTAAATGCTAAGGGTGCATATCCATCAATGGCCATTTATTAATGTAACTGTTTATTTTTTATCATTATGTTTGACTTTTACTGACTCACATTTCAGACCTGGGGAGGAAGTCAAATCCAGGTACTATTGTCAAATGGAATTTTCTATAGGAAAGGACAAACTTAGTTGATTCCACTTCTATTTTAATATGTTATGCATATAAGTATGATGCCATTGAGGTTTCAATAATGTGTAGTGATAAGGTTGCTATGTTTTTTTTCCCTGTTACTTAAAACTATATGTGTGTGTGTATATATATATATATATATATATATATATATATATAGTACTTGGAGTGCTACCAGTGGTCTTCCATACCCTCAAAATTGCTCATCAGGAAGGTCACTAATCTTTCCAGATTAATAAAACCCATTGAAAATATTTACACTGAAAGAATCTTTGAAACAGGGCGCCTGGGTGGCTCAGTCGGTTGAGCGACTGCCTTTGGCTCAGGTCATGATCCTGGAGTCCCGGGATCGAGTCCCGCATCCGGCTCCCTGCTCGGCAGGGAGTCTGCTTCTCCCTCTGCCCCTCCCCCCTCTCATGTGCTCTCTCTCCCTCTCTCATTCTTTCTCTCAAATAAATAAATAAAATCTTTAAAAAAAATCTTTGAAACAATTTCCTTTAAAACGTCATTATGATTTTAATAATTTCCATATCCCTTTTTTCTTAACCTCTAATTTATCAATTAGACTTTAGCCTCTCAAGGACCAGTAAACACCTGGGTTTTGCTTTCTCAAATGCTTTGGGGGACAGGAAAACTTGGTGGAAATCGGCCAAGGACAAACCAATACATTCAGTGTTCTGTGAGGCCAGTCCCACTATACAAGGAAACACAAACCACATGTTCACTATCTCTGAAAATTAGTTTGATATGTAGACAAGACTTTGACATATTTGAATTTATTCCTACTGGTTGGTAATGAATATATTTCAAATATAACCAGTGTTTTACTACTTTCCTCTGAATATCAACATCCTTATAAAACCATGATATTGATGAAAACTGAAATGGAAAATCACCAAAGGAATAAAATTAAAACTAGTTAAACTTGATGCTGTGAGGAAATTCTTGGTTGCACATTCTGAAATCTACAATGTTGTTTGATCCCTAAGCAAGCCAACTCGGTTAAATGAGAACTTTTTGCAAAGGTGGTACAGCTGAAGCATCAGTTTTGTTTCTTACAGGGAACAGATATCAAGTCTGCATTGCTTCCCTAAGACCTGTTTTAAAAGAAAACCAGTATATTTGGCTTTATCTGAAATACTAGGGTTTGATTTTGTTGAGTATCTTGCTCAAGATGGAGGTGGGGCAGGGAGGGAGGAAGCCTGTTGCTGATATTATTCATAGTTCAGTCTTTGGGAGATATGAGTATATATAGCAAAGGATTTTACTGTAAGACATTTACAGTGTTTCTTGTTTTGTTTTGTTTTTTTTCCAAAGCAAAACAATAACAGTGGAGTGGAAAGTTAATGCTAAAGGCTGAACTCTGAATACTCAAGTATTCTACTCAGCATTGGTGGGAACAGTTATGTTTTTTCTTCTTAAATTCCTAATTTTCTTGGAAATGCATAGGCGCTAGGCAGAAATGAGGAGTGCAGTTCTCAACTGGTAAGTATAGATGTTGTGATGGAGAAACAACAGTTTCAGGTTGAATCACTCCATCATAACTAACTTAAAAGCCATTCTGAATCAGTCTTTATAACTTACAGTCCGTGGTTATATTAAGGCACACCAGAGGGAATGTGCCTTTTTCACATAGCATTTCATATTTCTAGAACTCTCATGACCTAAACTAGATTGCCTTTTTTTTTTTAATTCATTTTTCCCTTGGCAGGTGATGTCATTTGTTCCATATTAGATACTGACTTTCATAATAAAAGTACTTATCTCAAGATTTTGTTGAAAACACATTTGTAAACCCATTTTTACCATTCCTAGTCATTTCCTGGATCTTGCATACCAGTTATTTTTAATTTTTATTCTTTACATGAGAATCTTTTACTTTGAGCATTTGAAAGAGAACACCGATTAGCTGAGCCAGAATGAATCCACAGAGCCAGAAGCAAAACAGAACTTAGGAAAGTCTATTAGGTGCAGTTCATCAGCTGAATACAGTAACTGGAATGCTTGAACACTAAGGAGCTGAAAGATTCCTGTAAAATGGCACTCCCATCAGTCATGATCAGCCTTATTGTTACCATAAGTTGCATAGATAAATATCAGATTGTGTCAGTTGTGTGTGGTGGTACCATACTAGCAAAAGAATTTCAAGATTTCTATGGAGATTAGTCAAGGCTCAATTTCCTACTTTTAGGTGGCATATTTCTGATAACCTCTTCCCTTTTTAGCAAATTATCTTAGGTGTGTGGTGAGTTGATGTTTGTTACAAGATCTATAAATACAAATGCATGCATACACACACTAACTTATTCCCTTTTTCCATTCAGAAAAATTGAGAAGGAAAACATAAGTAGTGACCAGGGTGTGCATGTGGGCATGCATGCACAGTGATCATGTTACCAAAGACAAACAATTGCATGAGTATTATTTCTGTCTCTCATGCATGATCTATTGCTTGGTAACTTATAAAGACTTGACCTGACTGTACACCTTTTGATAAGGAGGGGGGATGCTACTTCATTGACATGTGACTATAGAATTTGACAGACAACCCACAATTCATTTTTTCCAAGTCAGTCAGTATTACATGATATGCCAGTGTCTATGCAAGACAGTGCAGAGCATGCAGAAATGAAAACACTTAAGGAGTTTAGAATCCAGTGGAGGAGATAGAAAATGTTAATATATTCTGTATTATAGTAGAGTGAATTGTAAAGTGTTACAAGAGAGCTACAAATACTTGTGGTCTTAAGAAGCAGGGAGATGCAAATGCCTGTTTGGGAGAGTAGATTGTAAAAGCCATTACTCAGGCAATGGCTTGTGAGTTAGGTCTGACTGGTGGAGGTAAGAGAAAGGGCATTTCAGGCAGGGAAGAGTATGGGGTAGAGGTGTGGACCACAGGGCTTTGTGGGAAGGGCTGGAGACTACAGTATCTAAGGAAGGAGATATATACAGTTGGAGAGCAGGGGTTGGAGACTTATGCTCAAGCTTTTGCCTCTGTTCTAAATGTAGGTAATAATCCTCAAGGATTTTGAGCAAGAGAATAAGAGTCAAAAGCTGCACAATAGGAAAATTAATCTCATCTCAATACAAAGGATGAAGAAGTGAATGGGATCAGAGCCTCAAAGCCATCAATCATCGGTCATTTGTGAGACAAGCAATAACTGAGCACCAATTTATTCTGAGGGCTAACGAGGATCAGTAATGTTGGGAACTGCCTGAGTTTCCTAGGGCTACCAGGACAAAGTACGAACTGGGTGGCTTAAAATAAATTTATTGTCACATAGCTTGGAAGTGTCAGCAGGGCCATGTTCCCTCCAGAACCTCTAGAGGAGGGTCCTTCCTTGCATCTTCCAGTTTCTGGTGGCCCCAAGCATTCCTTGGCTTGCAGCAACAGGACTCCAGTTTCTGCCTGTTTTCACATGGTTGTCTTCCCCTGGTGTCTGCATCTTTCTTTTTTAAAAATTTTTTATTGTTATGTTAATCACCATATATTATATCATTAATTTTTGATGTAGTGTTCCATGATTCATTGTTTGTGCATAACACCCAGTGCTCCATGCAGAATGTGCCCTCTTTAATACCCATCACCAGGCTAACCCATCCCCCCAACCCCCTCCCC
>NW_027397069.1:1394737-1409870 GCF_003265705.2 Callorhinus ursinus
TATAGGTCTGTTCAGGTTTTCTATTTCTTCCTGGTTCAATTTTGGTAGTTGATACATCTCTAGGAATGCACCCATTTCTTCCAGGTTATCTAATTTGCTGGCATAGAGTTGCTCATAATATGTTCTTATCATTGTTTGTATTTCTTTGGTGTTGGTTGTGATCTCTCCTCTTTCAATCATGATTTTGTTGATTTGGGTCATTTCTCTTTTCTTTTTGATAAGTCTGACCAGGGGTTTATCAATCTTGTTAATTCTTTCAAAGAATCAGCTCCTAGTTTCATTGATCTGTTCTACTGTTCTTTTGGTTTCTAGTTCATTGATTTCTGCTCTGATCTTTATTATTTCTCTTCTCCTGCTGGGTTTAGGCCTTATTTGCTGTTCTTTCTCCAGCTCCTTTAGGTGTAGGGTTAGGTTGTGTATTTGAGACCTTTCTTGTTTCTTGAGAAAGGCTTGTAATGCTATATACTTTCCTCTCAGGACTGCCTTTGCTATATCCCAAAGGTTTTGAACAGTTGTGTTTTCATTTTCATTGGTTTCCATGAATTTTTTTTAATTCTTCTTTAATTTCCTGGTTGACCCGTTCATTCTTTAGTAGGATGCTCTTTAGCCTCCATGTATTTGAGTTCTTTCTGACATTGCTCTTGTGATTGAGTTCTAGTTTCAAAGCATTGTGGTCTGAAAATATGCAGGGAATAATCCCAATCTTTTGGTACCGGTGGAGACCTGATTTGTGACCGAAGATGTGATCAATTCTGGAGAATGTTCCATGGGCACTAGAGAAGAATCTGTATTCCGTTGCTTTGGGATGGAATGTTCTGAATATGTCTGTGAAGTCCATTTGGTGCAGTGTGTCATTTAAAGTCTTTCTTTCCTTGTTGATCTTTTGCTTAGATGATCTGTCCATTTCAGTCAGGGGGGTGTTAAACTGCCCCACTATTATTGTATTGTTGTCAATGTGTTTCTTCGCTTTTGTTATTAATTGCCTTATATAATTGGCTGCTCCCATGTTCGGGGCATAGATATTTACAATTGTTAGATCTTCTTGTTGGATAGACCCTTTCAGTAGGATATAGTGTCCCTCCTCATCTCTTATGACAGTCTTTGTTTTAAAATCTAATTTTTCTGATATAAGGATTGCCACCCCACCTTTCTTTGGGTGTCCATTAGCATGGTAAATGGTTTTCCACCCCCTCACTTTCAATCTGGGGGTGTCTTTGGGTCTAAAATGAGTCTCTTGCAGACAGTATATTGATGGGTCTTGTTTTTTAATCCAATCTGATAGCCTGTGTCTTTTGATTGGGGCATTTAGCCCATTTACATTCACGGTAACTATTGAAAGGTATGAATTTAGTGCCATTGTATTGCCTGTAAGGTGACTGTGACTGTATATTGTCGGTGTTCCTTTCTGATCTATGCTGCTTTTAGGCTCTCTGTTTGCTTAGAGGACCCCTTTCAATATTTCTTTTAGGGCTGGTTTCGTGTTTGCAAATTCCTTTAGTTTTTGTTTATCCTGGAAGCTTTTTATCTCTCCTTCTATTTTCAATGACAGCCTAGCTGGATATAGTATTCTTGGCTGCATATTTTTCTCGTTTAGTGCTCTGAAGACATCATGCCAGTCCTTTCTGGCCTGCCAAGTCTCTGTGGATAGGTCTGTTGCCAATCTAAGATTTCTACCATTGTAGGTTATATATCTCTTCTCCCGAGCTGCTTTCAGGATTTTCTCTTTGTCTCTGAGACTCCTAAGTTTTACTATTAGATGTCGGGGTGTTGACCTATTTTTATTGATTTTGAGAGGGGTTCTCTGTGCCTCCTGGATTTTGATGCCTGTTTCCTTCCTCACATTAGGGAAGTTCTCTGCTATTATTTGCTCCAATATACCTTCTGCCCCTCTCTCTCTTTCTTCTTCTTCTGGGATCCCAAGTATTCTAATGTTGTTTCGTCTTATCGTATTGCTTACCTCTCGAATTCTGCCCTTGTGATCCTGTAGTTGTTTCTCTCTCTTTTTCTCAGCCTCTTTATTTTCCATCATTTGGTCTTCTATATCACCGATTCTCTCTTCTGCCTCATTTATCCTAGCATTTAGTGCCCCCATTTTTGATTGCACCTCATCAATAGCCTTTTTGATTTCGACTTAGTTATATTTTAGTTCTTTTATTTCTCCAGAAAGGGTTTCTCTAATAACTTCCACGCTTTTTTCAAGCCCAGCTAATGTCTTTAAAGTCATGATTCTGAACTCTAGGTCCAACATCGTACTAATGTCCGTATTGAGTAGGTCCCTGGCTGATGGTACTACCTCTTGTTCTTTTTGCTGAGGTGATTTTTTTCGTCTTGTCATTTTGTCCAGAGGAGAATAGATGAATGAGAGAACAAAATGCTAACAGGTTAACAACGTCCCCAGCAAATATATTGTATACAAATCAGAAAAGACCTGAAACCAGGGGAAAAGAAAGGGAAAGAAAGAAAAAAGAAAGAGAGAAAAAAAAAGAAAAAAAAGGTAAAAGCAAAAACAGAACAATACAAAAAAGGAGAATATGATCAAATATGATCAGGCTAGTGCATAGATCAGTGCCACACACTAGATTTTGGGCATATTTTGGTCTGTTAGAAAAAATTGCCTCCTAAAATTTTAAAGGAAGAAAGACATATATGTACAAAATAAGGGTTGATACAATGAAGGGATGGAAGATGACTGTAAAGATGAAAAGTATAAAAGATTTTATAAAAGGAATTGATAAGATAAGTTGTTTGAAAAAAGAAAGAAGATTTAAAAAAAAAAGAGAAAAGGGAGAGAATGTGATCAGGCAGGAGACTAGAACAAAGCCATACACTAGTGATTTGGGGTGTATTTTGATCTGTTAGAGGAAACTGTATGTCAAAATTTTAAACAGAGAACAACTTATATATATATATGTATATATATATGCCAAAAATAAGGGTAACTACTATGAAGGGATAAAAATATGTCTCTAAAAATGAAAAATAAAAATTTTTTTTTAAAAAGGGAATGATAAGATGTTGTTTGAAAAAGGGAAAAAGAAAAATTAAAAAAAAACAGTTAAAAAAATTAACTTTGAAAAACGAATGAATTATGGTAAAAAAGCCATGAATTCTATGTGCAGTATTCCCCTAGTGCTGGAGTTCTCCCGTTCTCCTTGATCGGTAACCTTGGTCTTGGCTTGCTGGCTGTTCGTGCTGATCTTCTGGGGGAGGGGCCTGTTGCTGTGGTTTCCAAATGTCTTTGCCGGAGGCGGAATTGCCCCGCCCTTGTCGGTCCGGGCTAAGGAAGCTGCTCGGGTTTGCTCTCAGGAGCTTTTGTTCCCTGCAAGCTCTGGTACAGCTTTGGAGGACCAGGGTGAAAATGGTGGCCTCCCAATCTCCGCCCAGAGGAGCTGAGAACTCGGGGCTCCGCTCCTCAGTGCGCCCCCAGAGAAAAGCAGTCTCTCCCGTGTCCCCGGTCTCCGGCCGCACTCCGTGCTCACCCGGCCTGTGATCGAGCGTTTCTATCTCTGGCACCCGACCCCGTGTGGAGTCTCCAAACCCAGCAGATTCCTGCAGTGCGTTCCCGCGCCGCTCCTCCCGGGGGAGGAAGGGGAGTCTCCCCGGATCTGCCGCTTGTTGGGTCCCTGCTGGAGGAGCAGTGGCCCGACTGGGCCGCGGATCACAGTTTATGGCCACCCCGAGCTGAGAGCCCGCGCCTCGGCTCCGTCTCTGCAGCCGGCTTCCCCGCTCCGATACCTGGGAGCTCTGCCGCACTCAGGAACCCCCGGTCTTTCTGTGACCCCAAGGGTCCTGCGACCACACTGTCCCGGGAGGATTCCACCCCCCGCTTAGCCACTGGGGCGACGTCCCTCCGCGGAGCCGACTTCTAAAAGGTCCGATTTTGTGCTCCGCGGCTCTAGCACTTGCCAGAAGCGGCCGACGGAGGCCCCTCCCCCGCTGTCTATCCTCCCGAATATCGCCTCGGATTCACTTCTCCGCACGTCCTACCTTCCAGAAAGTGGTCGCTTCTCTGTTGAGAGAGTTGTTGCTACTCTCCTCTTTGATCTCCTGTTGAATTTGTAGGTGTTCAGAATGGTTTGATCCCCATTCAGCTGAATTCGTGAGACCAGACGAAATCTACGTCTCCTACTCCTCCGCCATCTTGCTCCAACCACTACAGAACTCTGCGTCTTTCCTTTTATAAGAGCCCTAGTCATACTGGATTAAGCCCATCCTAATGGCTTCATCTTGATCACCCCTACAGTGATCTATTTACCAATAAGGTCACATTCACATAAGAGACTAGACCTTCACCACTTTAGGGAGAGAATATTCAATCTGTCACAAGGACGGATAGTGGAGCCTAATGGGAAAAGCCATACCATGACAGGACTGATCTATGATGCAGAGGTAGTGGAGAAAGGAGACCTGCCATGCTTCCAGATTGGGATGAGGAAAATCTGAAGAGTCAGGCATTTGGGAAGGGTAGAAAACTGGGGGATCTCAAATGTCAGAGGATCCCTCTCATTATGTGTTTATATATTATTATAACAACTATCAGACTGAAATTCTCCCAAAGGGAAAATGTTATTAGCAAGCAAGAAAAAACAAGCCCATCATGGAGATACTCACAAGTGCAGAGGCATCTCCACTTTGTCTTGCACATTCTGATAAGTACTTCACATGAAAGGTTAATTCTAAGATGGATGCAATGGTAATCTGATAGAGGGTTGGGCAAACTTCTAGTCAGGCTAGGAAATAAAGGCCCCTCTTTTTAGTTGGTGCAAAGGAGCAGGGGGACAAGGTGAGTGGGAGTGGGGGACAGAAGATGGAGTTGGAGGGGGGAAAGAAGGTTAAACATAGCTCTAGGCATGAGACTCCTAAATCATGTCGGGATAGTGGGCTCTCTGAAATCTTTCATGGATGTTTGTTTCATCAGTGAAAAATTTCTGGCATAATTTATACTGAGCCTGTGTGACTTAGGTAATGGTGTTTAAAACATTTGCTGTACTACTATATAGATTATGAATTTAATATATGATAGCAAAGCAGCCCAAATAAAAATTATGCACATATAGACATAACATGGTTTACACTAAAATATTTTAAAGCAGTTACCAAATAGACAATATACATCCTCTTGAAAATTATCTTATAAAGAGTTGGGGGTGAGTGTAGCTCTTCAGTTGAAGATTGAGGTCAAGATTAGGGAAGAACAAATGAGTCTCTGAGGTAAGAGCAGAGAGCTGAAGACTGATGCTGGAGGGAATTTACCTTTGAGAATCAGATGTAGGAAGAAAAGCCAGCAAGGAGCCTGGGGAGGAGTGATTAGGGCAGTAGATGGAAGGAAAAGCAGGCAGTAGAGGAGGAGTAAGTTTCAGGAAACAGTGGTCAAATATGCCAGGCAATCAGAGAAAGGGCAGATGCTTCAGTTTGGGGAAATGGTCCTTGGACTTGACAAGAAGGAAGACACTCCTGACCTTTCAGAGAATTTGCTAGAATGATGAGAGTCCCATAGTCTGAAGAGCCTGTGTGGGTGAATGGAGTTAAGGGCAGGGCAGACAAACAACATGCGGAGGGCAGGATCTGCCGGGGGGGGGATGGTAGGTTTTTGTCACATCTGCCCTTTTTGATGAATGGGCTGCTGCGAGATGAGAGAGTTGGCTGGGCTCATGTGACAATGTAGGCTCAGAATAAAAAGGAACACCATTTCTGAGAAGTCTGACACCAGGGAAGGGAGCCTGTTTGGACATTGTGGATATCATTAACTTGTTTGTTTGTTTGTTTGAATTTCCATTGCAAATTAGCATATATTTTGCAATACATTATTTTGTACTTATTTTTTAAAAATTTTTTATTATGTTAGTCACTATACAGTACTTCATTAGATTTTGACATAGTGTTCCATGATTCATTGTTTGTGCATAACACCCAAGTGCTCATTGCAATAAGTGCCCTCCTTAATACCCATCACCGAGCCAACCCAACCCCCACCCCCACCCCTCTGAAACCCTCAGGCCGGTTCCCGGAGTCCGTCGTCTCTCATGGTTCGTCTCCCCCTCTGAATCCCCCCCTTCATTTTTCTCTTCCTTCTCCTAATGTCCTCCACGCTGTTCCTTATGTTCCACATATGAGCCACATACTGGGTCACAAATCAGGTCTCAACTTATACCAAAAGATTGAGATTATCTTTTGCATATTCTCAGACCACAGTGCTTTGAAACTGGAACTCAATCACAAGAAAAAATTTGGAAGGAATTCAAACACTTGGAAGCTAAAGACCGTCCTGCTTAAGAATGTTTGGGTCAACCAGGAAATTAAAGAACTTAAACAATTCATGGAAACCAATGAGAATGAAAACACATCAGTCCAAAACTTATGGGATACTGCAAAGGTGGTCCTGAGGGGGAAATACATAGCCATCCAAACCTCACTCAAAAAAAAAAAAATAGAAAAATCCCTAATACCCCATCTAACTTCACACTTTAAAGAACTGGAGAAAGAACAACAAATCCTAATCCAAGCAGGAGAAGAGAAATAATTAATATTAGAGCAGAGATCAATGAATTAGAAACCAGAAATACAATAGAGCAGATCAGCGGAACTAGAAGCTGGTTCTTTGAAAAAATTAATAAGATCGGTAAACCACTGGCCAGACTTACCCAAAAGAAAAGAGAAAAAACCCAAATTAATAAAATTATGAATGAAAAGGGAGAGATCATGACTAACACCAAGGAAACAGAAACAATTATTAGAAATTATCAACAACTCTATGTCAATAAATTAAGCAATCTGGAAGAAATGGATGCCTTCCCAGAAACCTTTAAACTACCAAGACTGAAAGAGAAAGAAATTGACAACCTGAATAGACCAATAACCAGTAATGAAATTGAAGCAGGGATCAAAAACCTCCCAAAAAACAAGAGTCCAGGGCCTGATGGATTCCCAGGGGAATTCTACCAAACATTTAAAGAAGAAATAATACCTATTCTCCTGAAGCTGTTTCAAAAAAATTGAAACAGAAGGAAAACCTCCAAATTCGTTCTGTGAGGCCAGCATTACCTAGATACCAAAACCAGGCAAAGACCCCATCAAAAAGGAGAATTACAGACCAATATCCCTGATGAATATGGATGCCAAAATTCTCAACAAGATCCTAGCCAATAGGATCCAACTGCACTTTAAAAGGATTATCCGTCACAAGCAGGTGGGATTTATTCCTGGGATGCAAAGGGGGTTCAACATTCGCAAATCAACCAATGTGATAGAACACATTAATAAGAGAAGAGACAAGAACCTTATTTGGGTTTCAAAACTCCCTTTGCCATACACACTTGACTGTGACATTGACTATAATGAAACTAATACATATGTTCTAGATCTCCATTTTTTATGAACCACACAATTGTTTTAAAATATAATTGTTCAATAAATACTAATTAAGTTTCCTCTTGAGAGATTGAGTCCCAGTTCCACCTGCTGATCTAGTTCTTAAATTTTTTGAAGAAATGGTAAACTGATTTAGCTTGATATGTGAGATATGGGAGTAGTCTTCAGGGAAATAGGTTTTGTTTTCTTGAGAGGAGGAGTGAGGTGGATTATTTTGATTACCAAAGGGCGGTTCTTAACCATAGTTACAAACATAGCCAAAAATATTCAGTAGCTACAGTGTATGGAATAAGATGACTAGTGCTGTTGATGGGCAAAGTAATGTAGGACATTTAAGCCTGGATATGAGAGGACACATTGTATCTTCTTGTTGAGATCAATAGTATTTCCTATTTTTTAAGAGACTACCCCAAGTTGGGGCGCCTGGGATAGAGCCCTGCATCCGGCTCCCTGCTCTGCTGGAGGCCTGCTTCTCCCTCTCCCACTCCCCCTGCTTGTGTTCCCTCTCTCGTTGTGTCTCTCTCTGTCAAATAAATAAATAAAATATTAAAAAAAAATAGAGACTACCCCCAAGTAAAGATATGTATGCTATGTGCACTAGCCCTAGAGAACACTCATGTTAGCATTTGTGCATATTTATATCTATACATATCTTTTGTATTTATACACAATTCTAATACATTATTCCTTTTGCCTTCACCGGAGAGTGTCACATGTTTGCTCCATTATGTAAATTTTTAATTTGTAAAATATATTTTTGCTTGTAGAGGTAGGCTGACCTTTGATTGTAAATGTTTTTCTTTCTTTCTTTCTTTCTTTCTTTCTTTCTTTCTTTCTTTCTTTCTTTCTTTCTTTCTTTCTTTTTTTTTTTTGATAATATCCATTTGTACTTTGCACGTTTATTAAACATTTTGATCCAGGCTGAACAATTTATTACAGAAGAGTTCAAGAGCTATGATTTCTAAACAACTTCCCTGGAATTATTCTCTCAAATTTCAATGCTGTTAAAGAACAAAATGAACCTTATGGTTATTAATAATAGCAATTTATATCTGCATAGAACCTTACGCTTGCCATTTCCTGAAAACATTCCATTTGACCTTTCAGATGGTCATGTGAAAAAAAAATACATGACATATACACAAGGTTTTCTAGTGACCTTATTTTAGCAGTAAGGAGACAGGGTCCCTGGGAGAGTCAGTGTTATGATTAATGTTCCACCCAAGTCCTTGCTACTTATCCTATGTACTTGGGGAGTCTATTTGTTGCCTCCTGCCAAGATATGTGCCATCCATTTAATGGGATGTGTCTCTTTTTGTTTAAATGGTAAGGCACTTTTCTTTGGTACATGGCAGATATTATGTCTGTAATCATAATTATCATTTTCAGTAGTCTATCCATAATATAACTGTTCATGAACTGGGTGGCTTAACAACAGAAAAGTATTTTCTCCCAGTTCTGGAAGCTCGAAATCTGAAATACAGGTATCAACAGGGTTATGCTCTCCTTGGAAGTTTTAGTGGAAGATCCTCTTTTTGCCTTTTTCCAGTTTCTGGTGGTTGTGGTCTACTTGGGTGTCCCTTGACTTGTAGGCACGTGACACCGATCACATGCCATTCTCCCTGTGTGTCCTCACATCTTCCATTTCTCTTTTGAGTCTCTGTCCAAGTTTGCCACCTCTTTTAAGGACACCAGTCATTGGATTGGGGCCCATTCTGCTGCAGTATGACTTTATTTTAATTTTATTATACCTGAAAAAACCCTGTTTCCAAATAAAGTCATATTCTGAGTTTCTGGATAGATGTGCATTTTGAGGGGGCACTAACCTAGTACATTAAAATTACATTAAATTTGTTTTAGCATTAAAATTATTTTGGTATTTCAGTAACTGAGCTTTGAGAGGGACTGTCCTTAGATGGTTTACGGGGTCCAACAGTGATAGCCATGTATCAACGCTACCATGATTATGAGAATTATTAATACAATCCTAATCCTCTGAGGATGGTTTTCTCCTTCTACCTCATCTCCTTTAATCAGGGTCTGCAGTATGTTTGGAAACTTAGTTTGTCTTATGTCTGGTCCTCCTTCTGTCTCTGTCATCCACTTCCCATTCTGCTGTGGGTCGCATCTCACTTTTACTTCTGTTGTACCTGGTCCTTGCCTACAACAACTTCAGGAACATTCTGCTTTCTCTGCACTGGGCCAGTGGGGGAGTGAATGTTGGTTAGGTCATACTTTATTCACTGTTGCTTAGACTCGTTTACTTGTCCACAGTGTTCAGACCCTTTGGAATGATTGTTCCATAGTGAGACTATCCCCTCTTTAGGGAGAACTGCACCTTTTCAGCAGGAGTTGGTCTTGCTCAAGAAACCAAGGACCTATTGCCGTTCCCTAGCAATTCACTTCCCAAACTTTGACACGATTATTACTGTGAGCCGGAGGGTGAGCTATGTGAGGGTTTCAGCAGGTTGATGCATGAAGAGCTGGGTTCTTCACCCGCTTGACTGTCCTTGCTGGCCAGTGCAAAAATAAGGATTATTTTTTATCGTGAAGCAGAAAATTTTTTTATTTAGTCTTACATGCACAGCTCTAATGACTAATATTAATTCTCAGAGGCAATTTAGCCTAGAAGTATATTTAGGATACAATTACTTTTTGAAGACAAAACATTATCAGCACCAACCCTTTTGTTCAAGGAGAAAAGAGTTTATAATATCACAGAGACCTGAAGCCATGTCCTCTTCATTTTTCCTGTCTTTTCAGAATGTTTCTCGGACCAATGTAGAAAGAAATAGGTCCAATTACAAAGCTGTTCATTCTGTGATGGCAACAAATTGAACTCACAGAAGCTTTAAAATTCTGAAACTTGGATGTGGTCTGCTTTGCCCAGATTGTATTCCTTGGCATACAAGAAGAAAAGCAACAGGAAACTCTATGGTCCTCCTAAGAAGTGACCATCTATGGGTTGAGGGTAGAGATGGTTGAGTTTTCAAGTTGCCTAAGTGATTATCTTGGACTGAGGTATTCAACAGCCACAACCCAGGTTGCCTGCCTTTCCGAGGTAGCGAATCTATTTGCACTGCGGGGAAAGCTGCCTCTGGTGCATGGCCAACTGACGGTAGGTCAGTAGCATCATTTTTATGAATGCATCAATAGCATAATATAATTGGAGAATATCAAAACAATGGCCATCTGCAGGGGGCTCCATTCACCAAGTTCTGGAAGTTAATGATGCCTTGTTGAAGGAACATCGCATGAAGCTCTTGGCATGTGCTGGGTGGTGGTACGTAATTTCATAGTTCACGAACCATAATGGTTTCATTTTCTCAGAGGTATATTCATCCGTCTGTGTCTGGTATTGATCCCTTTCTACTATGTACTAATTCAGACATTATATAATTATTTATACAAGCCAGAAAATGACCAAGAAGGGAAATCTAATACAAGGTGGAAGATTCAAGCAATCTTTTTGTTGTTCTATTGAGAAATAATTGATATATGTCACTCTAAAAATTTATGGCAAATAACATGGTAGTTTGATTTACATATGTTGTGAAATGACCACAATAGATTTAGCTGACATCCGTATTTTGTATAGATACCATGAACAGAAAAAGTCTTGTGATGAGAACTCTGAGGATTTACCTTTATAACGTTCATACATCATCGTACAGTTATGTTAACTATAGTCATGCATGTTCTGTCTCTGGGACTTCTTGGTCTTTTAACTGGAAGTCTGTACCTTTTTCTCCAGTTCTCCCTCCCCCTGGCTTCCTCCACCGGCAACCACAAATCTGATCTCTTTTTCTGTGAGGTTTTTGAGATTCTGCATATGAGTGAGATCATAACAGTATGTCTTCCTCCGTCTGACTTATTTCACTTAGCATAATGCCTTCCAGATTCACCCATGTTGTCATAAATGGTAGGATTCCTCATTTTTTATGGCTGAAGATTACATTATAATATATATACACACCCCACAACTTCATTTTTTATCCATCAGTGGACATCTAGGTTGTTTCCATGTCTTGGCTCTTGTAAATAATCAAGCAGTCCTCTAAATAAATTTGTAATGAAACTTACTCTTTGAAAATCTGGGTGCAGATTTACTTTTTAAAATACTTTCTATCAGCATCTTTAATCAATGGATTTATTCCTAGACATATGACAGATATCAATAAGTGTCTCCCTTTTACCAGGCACTGTGCTAGGTACCCCGCTGGATACAAAGGTGAAATTTCTAAAAATTTGCCATCCAGGACTTAAAAATCTAACTGAACAGATGAGTCATGCAGTCTCCAAATCCAATAGCTCCTAGGAAGTGTCAATGTATAGATGTTGAAATGAATTAAAACTGTAACTTAGTTGAGGGTAGATAAGAACCATAATAAAGACAGAGAAACTGCTATGGGTGTTCAGGGGAGAAAGAAAAAGAACTCTTGAAACGTTGGTCTAAACTGGAAAGTGTAGATTTGTCCCTCTCCCTCCCCCACCCCCATTTTTCTGTCCCCCATCATTCTTGAAATGGTCACTTCCTTTTACTTAAAGGATAAAATACTCTCCCTGCTTGCATTCTACCTATCCACTACTTTTTAATCGCCTTTTCGGGGTCTCTCTGGTTTGACGATTGTGATTTCCTGGCCCCTGCTTCTTCGGATACCACACATGCCTGAAAGTCTAAATACTGTATGACTTCATTTATAGGACATTCTGTAAGAAGCAGAACTCTAGGGATGGGAGACGGATCCGTGTTTGCCAGTGCCTGAGGCTGGGAAGAGGGTGATTGTGGAGGGATGGAGGGAGATTTCTGGGGTGATGGGATTATCCTAGATCTTCATTGTGATGGCTGTGCTACTATGTACTTGTTAAAAAATTCTTACAACTGTACATCTAGGAAGAATGAATCTTGCCGTGTGTGCATTTTACCTGAATGAACCTGACTTCCATTGACCTCAAATCCCTGCTTTCCTTTGCATGGGAAGACTTAGTTTTTCCTTCCTTTTCCCAGTAAAGGGGGAGACCGTGCTTCTCTGTTCTCTGATGTGATCTGGGTATACACTTGTAGATCGAGGGCTTTTCTGAATTGTAAGCCCTCAATTCTGTTTTACACACTTTGAATTTTAAAGGAGTTGTGGAAATCTTTTTCTCCCTTCCAAGGAGATATTTCTCCCTTCTAAGAGGCATCAGAGACCATCGAATGAGCTCTGGATTAGAATTCCAGACATGCGTGTCCCTGTCCCAGCTCTGCCGTGAACTTAGCACTGGGAAGGTGGTGGGAGGGCAGCCCTGCCTGTGCCTAGTTTTTGTTTGGTTGGTAGATGAGCAGGAGGTTGGACCATCTGACCTCTGCGGGTGTCTCTTTAAATTGAAATACATTGTACTATACCCTGTCATACTGTGAATACCGTACACACTTCTTCACCAGAAGAGCCTGTGTTTATCCCTGATGCGTTCCTGGGTCCTGAATATAGTGTCATTTTCGGACCTTCCGTGCCTCTTCCAGCCTCGGAAGCTGCCATGTGTTGCAACCAAACACATCAGATATACTAGTAAGCGCTCAGCTTTTCCAAAGTGTGTTTCAGCTACTTGGCATGCTGGCTTTCGGATTCAACTGGGACTTCAGAATTTAGAACACAAGGCTTTAAAGGATAGAAGTGCTTTCTAATTCGACATTAAATCGTGTGTGTGTTTTAAATTTTATATATATATATATATATTTTTTTCTGAATCAGGGTGTCATTTGGCTGTGGAAGTGTCAGCTGTCTAGATGCCTTTTAGGCAAGGGCATTTGGTTTATTCCAGCGTTTTCAGAAAAGGAAACTGAAATCTAGAACTCCGAAATCCTTATTACAAATGTTTTATGAAATTATGGAGACATCAAATTTGAGGAAACTCAAGGTGGTTTATCTCATTCGACTTCTGGTCAGACTGCATTTTTCTGTAAGCGAGTGTGGTCCCTGCAAGCTCATGGTTCTGTTTTGGGACAGACAAGAGTCCAGAGGACTCCCTAAGTGTTTTTGCTGCCCTACTGCCATTCACAAATTATTCCAATATCTCAGTTTCTTTTCCAGGTCTAAGGGTCCTCAGGGAGGCATTCTACTCTCTAGATAGTTGAGAGTTAGCTTCTCTGTTGTCAGGAAGTTCCTGCTAAAGTGAATATCTCCTGCTTCTGTCTCCAGGGGGAGCGCAGAAACGAAAGGAGAGTTCCCCACAATTTCAGGGGCGATCCCACACACAATGAAATGGTCTTAGGGAAATGAATACTTCTGCGACAATTTGGAAAACTTGAGCTTAGAGGCAGAGCAATTAAAAGAAAAAAAGGAAATGGGGAAAAAATAGAAGTTTCAGAATTAGTGACTGCATTATCCTCTAACACTTTCAGAAGGGAACATACCTTGTGGGAGTTTGTCTGAGGGGTGTGGGCTGAGGATACGCACCTACCAGGATGCTGGCAAGACACACGGGAACTATGAAATAGCTGGAATATGGTAAATAGAGAAAATTGGCTGGATAATATTTTGGAAGAAATAGTGCTGGGAGGAAATGAAGAAAGTCAGGCAAGTATATACTTAAGAACCATACATGCAATGAGATGGTTGACAGGTCTTAAAAAAAAGTCCACGGTGGGGATAGGAAAGGCCAGGAGTTTGGCAGGAGGGCCGCCCATAACCTTGCTTAAATGAAATTCTCTCCCATCAGGTTGTCTTCTCTTTCCGTCATCTTGAAAGAATTTGGATATGGCTGTGATGAATATCACATTCTCTTTACTAAAACCATAAAATGGAAAGCCCACAATGCAAAAGGCTCTGGAGTAATTATTTTTTGCATCATTAACTGTTCCATAATTAGAACCCTCCATGTCTCTTAAGCCAATTATGTATTACACAGTAGGTGATGGCTAAGCAACAGTGAGAAAATTGGCAGAACTACAAGGCTTTTCTTATCTTTTCTTTTTACTATAGCCAGCTATCCATTTACAACGTGGGTCTAGATCTATTGCTGCAACCCTCTCAGAATAAACCCATGTTCTGTGGAAAGTCCTTTCCCCATATTTCCATTTCTCCTTTCACTTAAGTGTTTGCTTGGCATCTAATGTGTTTTAGGCTCTCCTTTAGCCAGAGATGAATCTTATGAACCCTTGCCTGATATTTGCAAACTATCAATTCCCTTAAACGTTTATATATTTACAAAGTCATAATATGAAGCATCTTGAATCTCCATAACATAAAACACATTTATTCACATGTGAATCCATTGTTAGTTCACTCATTTGGTAAATATTTATTGACTATGTCTCTGATGCCAGGAACTGGTTTGGTGGTAGAAACTCAGCACGTAGCCGAAGAGAGAAGGTTCTGGTACTCATGTTGGTGATTATTCTTGCACATATGATTGAGGCTTTAATAAGACACAAGATTGAAAGTGTTGCTTTGGTTTCATATATGTGTTTGAATGAGAAAGCAAGAGAAGCATGCAGTTGAATGGGGAGCAATTTTGATTTTCCCCAGTCCATACACTTGGTAATTTATTGGCTTAGCTCAGTGAACCTGTGTCCAGGCAAACATTCACCATATTCTCTGGAACAGCTCAGACTCTCAGAATAGGGTCTTTCTTTCTTTCTTTTCTTTCTTTCTTTCTTTCTTTCTTTCTTTCTTTCTTTCTTTCTTTCTTTCTTTCTTTCTTTCTTTCTTTCTTTCTTTCTTTTCTTTTTTTTCTTTTTCTTCCTTCCTTCCTTCCTTCCTTCCTTCCTTTCTTTTTCTTTCTT
>NW_027397069.1:1410270-1585603 GCF_003265705.2 Callorhinus ursinus
TCTTTCTTTTTTTTTTCAAATGCCAAAGTAGGTCTATTAAATAGAAATAGGTTCATGTTTCTCAGTCTCCTTATGGAAAGACACTTTGCATCATCTGATGGTTCATTCTGTATGTCTCTCTTCAACCCATCATTGTCTTCTGTCCTTTTGAGTCATTTAATATCAGAGATCTCATACTGTAACCTGTATCAGGTATGCCAACATTCGATGTCCTCGGGGCCAGAATTGAGAGGATGTTGGGACTTTGAGGCTGTAAGTGTCCAGAGCTTATCATTGGCATCTTAATGAACTAGATCCTATCTAAAGGGTGGCCAGATCATGGGTTCAATCATCATAGAGGTTTTAAAATCCCTTCTCTTATTAATGACATATTCTTTGACATGCCTCAGTTTCTATGTTGGCAATACGAATAATTTTATCTGCTTTGCAAGATTCTTGTGAGAGATAAATGAGAGTAACTATGTGAAGCAACTAATCCAGGATGTTTATAGTGAAAAATCAATTCGTCAGTTTCTCAGAGTAGGTGGGGCCACAATTGACGGACTCTCTCAGGCTCAAAGTGAATAGAATTATTAATCTGTGGCATACTCATAATGAAGAATATTGCTTTTGTTTTACTGTTGAGTGTGTAAGATTAACCTCTAACCTGGGAGAGTTTATACTAGTGAACCGATGCAGGGCATGTATTTGTGTTTGAGTCAGGACATAAAGATGCATAAATCACTTTCATTTTATCTTAAGTCAACATGGAAAGGGCCACACAGAGAGGATTAAGATGAAGGATGGAAAAAAAAAAGCCCTTCAACATCTTGACTGCTCCTTCTCTCACCAGTTAGATCCATTTCTATTTAAACATTTGGAGGAGGCTAGAAGTTGTCATCACTCATCTGTTGGGAAGTAGCTTCACACTAACATCTAGGTGGGTTTGCAGGAAAAACAAGTCTTCCTTCAGCAAAGAACCAGAGTATTGCTTCTGCCTGGGTCTATGTAGGCCCCTTAAAACTTGGTTAGCAAAATGAAGTCTTCATTGGACCAGCAGGGCCAATGTCCAGTGTATTTTCCAATAAACATATTCAGCGTCTGGTTCTCAGCCGCTCACATTGTAGATCAGACAGAAGATGCGACCACTTTAAGAGCCCTAGTAAAAGATGGTGGTTTGTTTTCTTTCTCTTTTTTGGTTTTGTTTTTTAATGGGCAAAAAAGAATGCGAGAGAGAAATTTCCATATCCTGCCATGATGCTTAATGGGTCAAAATTCTAAATTGGGTGTTTTTCCTTGCCTTGCTTGAAGCCACTAAGTAAATATGTATGTTTCAGTTACAAACAATGGTTTATTAGCCTTTTGGAGTCTTCATTTCCAAGTCCAGGTACCAGAACTTTGTGGTTAAAGCCCCATTAAAGAGCTCTTTGTCTTTTCTTTTTTCTTTTTAATGTATGTAGACTGCTTGTAAGATAATATACAGTTGTGCGTGGCCAGGAAAATACTGGAATTACCGTGGCACAGCAGGAAATTTACAATGCAGGAGATAATCATGCTTGCTTATAGATAATGCATTCAGTGCTTAAAATAGCAGTATGCCACCCATGTGTCATTTCACACCAGATGGTTGGAAGAGCACAGGACATTTTTTTTTTTTTACATTAGAAGGGTACGTTTAAAAATCTGTTAATAGCAACACACCAAAAAAAGGAAAATTTTCTATAATTTAGGATAAGTGAATGTTTGTCAAATTGCCTTCATCTATATCAAGCTCAAAGCTATTTTTATATATTCGGTAAGTAAAAATATTCTGTTCAATGAAATATCAAAATTGTGACATTATACATTTCCAGAATTTTCAGTAGGAGCCCTCATTTGAGTCTAGGGCCCCGCTTGAATGGGTAAACTGAGACTTCTGGGACACATTTCACCTTTGGTTACATTATTTCATTTTTAATTCGGGGGGAAAAGCCATTGTCACTCCAGTGGGAGAGTTCAAGGTAGTACCTAAAGGTGGAGTTCATTTCCTATTTCCTAAGATCGCTCCCACCGAAAGGTTTAAATGTCCTGCCCCACTGTAGATTTATAGGAATATTAATTAAACTCCTTAACCTTCCAGGTGTTAAAGTAGCATCTGAGTGAAAGTACAGGATTCTGAAAACACAAGCATTCCAATCCGGGCTCTGTACATCAAACCGTGGATAATACAGACTGTTGGCGGGAGGACACCTGAAATCCAAGTTCCTTACCTCATGGCCTGGAAAAGTGGTTCTCGCGGGACTTTTGGCAATACCCGGATGCATTTTTGTCACAAGTGGAAGCAGGGGGAGGTGCTGACTGCTGTCTAACACGTAGCAGTCAGGAATGCTCCTAAACATCCTGCAGGGCACCAGACAGACTCTGTCAAGGAAGAATTGCGATGATTCGATGAATCAGCTCGGCTCGGCTACAGAACCCAATTATTTAATCAGTGTAGGTGTTGATGTGAAGGCGTTCTGTAGATGTGGTTACTATCTACAATCAGTTGACTTCAAATCAGATTACTCTCCATCATGTGGGTGGGCCTTACCCACTCAGCTGAAGGCTTTAAGAGCAAAAATTGAGATTTACCCAGAGTGGGGAACTAGTGGGATTCCTGGTGTGTCACTGTGTATTTTTGCTTAATAGTCCTCTTTCCCTGGAGGGCCTGGTAATACGTGCCCCTCTTCCCCCCAGTTCTGATGCTGAAGTCCACATCCTCAGTGTGATGGCATTTGGCTTTTGGGAACTTTGGGAGGTCCCTGGGTCATGAGGATGGGTCCCTCCTGGCTGACGTTAGTGCCCTTATGAGAAGAGATACAAGAGAGCTGGTTTCTCTCTTCTACATGAGCACAAAGCAAGAAGACAGCCATGTGCACCCCGGGAAGTGGGCGCTCACTGAGAACAACTCTGCCGGCACCTTGATCTTGGACTTCCGGCCTCCGGAACTGGGAGAAACAGATGTTTGTTTAAGCCACCGAGTCCATGGTAACTTGGTTATAGCAACCCGAGCTGACTAAGGCAGTCTGTGACTAATACAACTCTAAATATCAATGGTGCAAAGGGTGTCCCTGATGTAGGGACAAAAAATACACCTTCAGGCGGCGTTTGTGGTCCTGCAGCAGCGATGCCCCCTCGGGATCTCCGGAGCCTTCTGTGAACTGCAGAGAAGGTCTCTCTACTTCTTGTGAGCTGCTGGTCTCTGCTTAAAGGTCCAGGAACCTGCCAGGATCTGGTTGTTTATGGTTGAGGCCCTGGACTCCCCACACCCTCCTCTCCAAAAGGAGCTCAACTCAGATCTCCCCCTTTTTTCTTCTCCATTTCATGCTAGGACTCCTGCCCGCCACAGCCCTGCACTCCCTGCTCACGCTGCCTCCCTCGTGGTCTAATGCTGCTTCCAGATTTTGCCTGGTGTCTCTTTCCAGAGTGAAGTTGATAAAGCTCTTCATCCTTAGAGTGTGGCCTTTAGCATTCGCCACTGACTTTTTTTTTTTTTTTAACAAAACTACACAACTTACAACATTTGAAAATAGAGGGACATTATCCTGAAGCTGTGAATTTGAAAGGGGTGGCATACGGACGCAACATCCCTGGAATGAGTGGGAAACCCGGGAGATTCTCCTTGAGTCGTGATTGGAAAGAGGAGCCGGCCTTTCTCCGAAGAACGAATAAATGCCGCTTTGTTTCCGGACGCTCCCAGTGCCCACATTGTCCAGGAGGGATCGGAGGAGGAGGGCGGGGGACGGAGGATCAAACGCCGGCAGCGCGGCCGTCCTACCATCCTGCTCCGGTGGCCCTTCTCCCGAGGCGAGTCCTGACAGCTCCCCCCCACCCCCCGGGCCGGGACACGGGGCATCAAAGCCCCGCCGTCGGGGGCCCTGCCGGGGTTAGAGGCGCCCGGCTCCTCGCAGCGCGGCGGCCGCCTGGAAGCCCGGGCGCAGCGCCCCTCCGGCGGCCTCCAGCTGCCGCAGCAGGTGGGAGCGGCGGCCGGGCGGGTCCCGCTGGATGGGACCTGCGCGCGGGGACAGGGCGGGGACGCGGGCGCGCGCGGGGTGGCCCTGGGCCGCTGGCTCAGCCCTCCGCCCGGCACGGCCTCCTCGGAGAAAAGCTACCCCCTCCCCGCCCCCGTTTCTCCCCTTGCCTGGGGGTCATCCAGTTATCACTCCCACACATTTCTCGCAGCTGTGCTTTATGGATGACACACATCTCTGCTTTGTTGTTCTGGGAGAGCTACAAACACGAAAACCAGCCGATAGTTTATCAAGAGGTTTGAATACAGAAGACGCAGCAAGGGGACCCGGTGTGACTCTGGAGGACACACATGGCAGCCCTGGGGCAGGTGTTCTTTAGGTCGGAGTCCTGTGGGCTCGGCCCAGCTTCTGCCGGACAGGGTGTTTTGTGACAGCGAACAACAAATATTGAGGTTCTGTTTTATTTTTTTAATTTTTTATATTTTTAAAGATTTTATTTATTTGACACAGAGAGAGTGAGTGCACAAGCAGGGGGAGTAGCAGGCAGAGGGAGAGGGAGAAGCAGGCTCCCTGCTGAGCAGGGAGCCCCACGTGGGGCTGGATCCCAGGACCCTGGGATCATGCCCTGAGCCGAAGGCAGACACAACTGACTGAGCCACCCAGGCGCCCCTGTATTTTCTTTAAATACTGTTCCAGAAAGGCTTCGGGCAAGTTTATGTGGAAATTACTGTGCTTGGAGCCTGTGATATACAGACGGCAAAGGGCTGCTGCAGGAAGCAGGTTGCTCCCCGTCCAGGGTGCCTGACCATCCCTTGTGGGCAGGGCTGGGTTTGCTGCTCTGGGAGACTTTTAGTGTTAAAAATGGGCCAGTTCCTGGCTAACCAGGGTAGCTGCTCACCCTATAATTTTCCTCAGTTTGGGGTCAGAGGAGGCTTCTATTTGGGTTTGCATTAGATCAAAGATAGTCTCTAAACAAGATAGCTTTAGGGTAGACAGATTTTGTGGAATGCCTCCCTGAGGCCCTGAGGACAGCACTGATGATTTTTAAAAACCACCATCGCTTGAACAGTTACAGCTTGCTTGTGGGTACAGAATCTCTGAGCACTGAGCAGAGGGCTTAGAAGAAGGGAAGGAAAATGCCCTTTGTGTTTTGCAGGGGAGAGGGAAAAAAAATCACTTGCAAGAGATGTAAGCACGTGTTAATTGGTGGTGATGTGTGCATTTGGTTTCCATTCTTTGAGTCCTGCTAAAACACACACACACACACACACACACACACACACACACACACACACAGACAAGCAGAGTGACAAGTGCAGTCGGAGGAGGGAAGTGGCCAGAACATATTGTTTTGCTTTTAAAAGATAAATCAACCTGCATGGGAAAGGAGCAGAGGGTCAGCAGGAGGGTAATCTAGTTAAAGGTGGAATAATATTAGCCTGACTGCCCAGCTATGCATCCTTTCTGGAAACAGAACATGATACAGCTGCTCCAAGGCCCAGGCAGGAGATTAATAAGGCAGAAATCACAATAGCATATGTGTATTGCTTTACAGTTTGCAAAGGACTTTCACCCACTTTATCCTCATTGGTCCTCACAAAATATCCTGAGAAGTGGGCAGGGCAAAGATGGTAACCTCATTCGTAGAAATGGGGACACCAGCAGGGCAAGGGGAAGTGACCCGCGTAAGATCACATAATTAAGTAGAACCAGAACTGAGTCCCTGGTCGTCCAGCTTCTACTACACCAAGGAGTTTGTCTGACTTCTCACAGGTTGTAAGGGTGAACACAACACCGTGGAAGATCCCTAGCATTCGAATCTTCTTGACCTATGGTTCTAGTTCCTTAAATAAAAATAAGAAAAATGCTTGGCTCACATAGGAGAAAGAACCATAGCTTAAAATTGACAACAAACCCTCTGCCCAGCCCTGGTATGGAGCAATTATTTCAGTCTCTTTAAATTTTACTTTCCTTGTCTGAGAAATACCCATAATGAGGGCTTCTGAAAGGATAGGGTAGGATTAAATAAGACGATGTGGGGACGGTGGACAGTTCGGCACTCAAAACATGGTTAACTGTTCCTGTTCCTCCTATGATTACTAATGATAATATGACAAAGGTAAGGATGGACCAGTTCGATAGGAATGGCTGCCATGGTAACGAGGAGAAGCCTGGCGTCCCCTGCTGTAGAGTATGGCTTTCTCCAGCGCTGATCCTATTAACAGACCACGTTCCTGTCTGTTGCCTCAAAGAAGAAAGAATCCAACTTTGCCGTGTGGCCTCTAATTTACCTGATAAGGAAACGTCAGTGACTTTGAAGACAAAAAGTCAGAACAGCAGGGCCAATGGGTTCGAGTAACAGTGACCCTAATACTCCTGAATGTCGTCGTGACATTCAGATGAGCCCGGTAATGAAAATGGTTTTGTCAGACGAGATGCTGAGTTAAAAGTTAGCCACGGGATAAAATTAAATTGAGTCACTCATCAGCTATAGAAAGTGTTCCCTGTCTCCTTTATTCTATGTTGAATCTGAACGTGGGTGGCAATAATCTCACATAGGTTCCTTCAAAAAGGATCTATTTTAGATAAATTAACACTGAAAATCTCTTTGCTGGCTTTTAATGCCATTCAGCCCTAATACCACTGTAATGGACAATCAGGACTACTTTTAAGAAAGTCATCAAGTTTATTTACTTCTATCACGTTGCCTTCAAAGTCCTGTAAGATTCTAGAAACAGAAGGTGACTCAGAAGGTTAATGGCTGGTCTAGTTCATTCAAGGAAGATAGTTGGCTCTGTGAATATGAATAATTCCCCAAATTTCTAAAGAGAATTTGTGAGGTGTGTTTTGTGAGCAAATTTCAGAAAGGTCAATTGTATAACATTTTGTATTAGGAAATCTATTTACATAATGCAAACTTCTGAGACTTCAACCAAAAAAGCCCATGTTAACTCGATGGAGGGGAGAGCTCCTTTCAATGTTTAGCAAGTCATCATGTTCTATGCTTGAAATATCTTATGATTTTACTTGTCCATTATACCTCAGAGTTGGAAAAAAAAAAAAAACCTTTTAAAAACTATCCAGGCACAAGACATTAACGACACTTGAAATATAAATGCTGTAAACCTAGATTTTCACCATCTACCCTTATTTCTCCTTTTCTTCCTTCTGTAGAAAGCTTTTCCTTCCTGGCTGGATGACTTTGGTTCTTATTGCAAACTTTTGAGGCTTGTGCTTCAGAACGTCTGGGTTCATGGTGTCTTTATACCTGCAATCTTATTTTGGTTTTGATTTCATTTGCTTTTTTGGGGTTTGTTTGTTTTCATTGGACTTTCTACTCCATCTCCTTAAAATTGCGGTGTCTCCATACCTTTGTTGGCATCTTGTTTGCTGACCTGCAAGTTCTCAGTCTGAACCTTTATGGGTTCTCTCCCTACTGTAGCCAATGAAAGGCAGGTCCTAGAGTCAGATTGGTCTAGTTGGAACCCAGGCTCCTCGTGGCTGGCATCCTTTGACAAACGACCCAATGGATCCCGTCTACAGTATGGTGGACTGAGTGCATCGAGGATCCATTCGTAAGCCCACCTTCTGGCAACACTCTTGGAAAGGTGACTTTGCCTTGTCTGCCCGCTCTGATTCTGGGCCTGGCCAGGTGACTGCCTTGGGCTAATGGGATGCCAGCAGAAACCTGAAAAAGCACCCGCACTTTCCTCCTTGCGCTTCTGCTTTCTGCATCGGCGCAGGGAGGACGTGCCCGAGGTAGCCTGCTGAAGACCAGAATGTGTGGATCCCACGCAAGCTGCTCCGGATCTAGCTGAGGCTGTCTTACAACAGCTGTCAGCCAGCCCACCACCAGACACAGGTGACTAGATTACCTGCGTTCGGCCATACACACCTGAGCAGGTGCAGCTGAGGTGTGCGGGGGCCCAGGCCAGATCAGCGTAACACTGAATGCTCCTGAGCACATAATTACTGTTCTATGCTGCTGAGAGGTCGTGGAGGTTTGTATGTGGCGTTCTTGCAGCAATAGATAAAAGAGTCACTCAAGTTTCTCATCTTTAATCAGGCAAAATATTCAGGACTACCTCAAAAGTTACTGTGAAGGTTAAAAGATAAAATGCGTAGAAAATACTTTGGGGCCTGCCGCAGGGTACACCCCCAGGGAATGTTAGTTATTACCATCTGGACACCGGGGGCTGCCATGACTCCTTCCATTCCTGACTTTGCCACGTTCTTCTCTTGGGCAGATTCCTTCCTCTGAACTTATATTTCCTCTTCTAAGCAAGCAAATTATTTTCTTAAGCATGCCACATTGTGTGCCTTAATTTCAATTATTTTATTCTGTCCTCTCAAAGATGATTAGGGTAAATTTTTATCTCCTTCTCAGTTATAAGTATAGACTTTTATAGTCTATTATATGTAACTCTTCTATATCTCTTTATAGATTCCTGATCTTCTCCAATCTGTTCACTTCTTTTCTGTGCTATTTTAAAAGTTTTTTTTTTTCTTTTTTTTTTATTGCAACATCTTTGCTTTTATTTCAGTTTTCACATCATTTCAACTTGGGCATGTGGAACTCGAGGCTTGCTCTCTATTTTCTCCTTTCCAGCTTCTCAGGATTAGAACACAAAATGTAAACATGAAACAACCTCTGTTCATTGTACCTGGCTCCTTTCTTCCAATGGCAGACGAGCCTCTGGTGGTCAGGCTGCTGGCAGCTTCAAGAACCAGGACCGGAGCCCAAACACAGAAATTCATGGACAAAGCCATTGCAACACACGGGGATCAGCTCCCATGAAGCCCACGCATTTTTTTTTTTTCCTCCAGGGACAGAAATAGAGTAATCTCAGGCTAGTATCAATTGATAAATGTCTGAATTAGGTATGTGATTTACACATTTGCTTTTCTGGTGTGTCATAACAACTCCCCTGAGTCAGAAGATAGATGCGGATGAGAGGTGAGGGGTCAAGAAGTAGTTGGAGGAGCCGAGTGGTGCCCAGAGCAGATACCTTAACAGAATGAAAAGTAATAGCTGCTGGCAAAGCAGGAAATAGAAGGAAAAGCAGATGTTCTGGTGCTTCTCAGTAGGAGGTTACTCTCTTAGGGTATCTGTGGGTGTAAATTAGGTAAACCCACATGGAAATTTATTTTGATAACAATAACTCCAATATGGAGACAGTAAAATTGCTTCCTGGATATTCTGTTGACCAAGCCAGGGAAATATATAATGCAGTGTGGAATTTTTAAAATATAAACCTGACCAATGGCAACAAACTGGAAAATTAACTCATTTAGCTTATCTCTTCTCTCGATGATGTCAGATATTCAAGTCTTACAGAATGGCTTTTACTGGCAGGTGACACTTTATACATTGACTTCTTAGTCTCCTGATCAATAACTAGAATAGACTGATTTT
The DNA here is from genome assembly GCF_003265705.2 of Callorhinus ursinus. NCBI lineage: Eukaryota > Metazoa > Chordata > Mammalia > Carnivora > Otariidae > Callorhinus > Callorhinus ursinus. The sequence continues at coordinate 1,419,655 of NW_027397069.1, forward strand.
CTGGTTTGGATTCTTCTGTTCAGTCTTTCAGCAACACCATTTCATTAACTTCATTGGTAGACATCGGGAATGCAAAATTCAATAAAACACTGTGTACCTTGTCTACGTACCTATCAAGTGGTGACTGGGTTTAGGCATGTGACAAATAAGCATAGCAAAGTATTAGAGGAGCTGTCATCGAAACAAGGGCGTAGTGAGTGTCCGAAGAAGGGAGGGCAGGGGCTCTTCCTGCACAGTGGTAATGAGTGAACAGATGTTGCAGGTGGATATGGTTGGCCAAAGGCCTTCTCTAAAGAAGGAGCAGTGTGAGCAAATGTATAGAACACATGGGGCAAGAAGCCTCACATGACAGCTGGAACTGGAAACTCACCAACATGTCATAAGAGTGTGAATGGAGATAGGACTGCAGAGACAAGCCGGGGTAGCCAGAACACAGAGGGTTTTGTATGCCGTACAAAGGAGTTTGTCTCTGCCCTTCTCAGACTTGTGACTGGAAAGGTGACTTTTGTAGCAGGCAGAGAATGGGGTGGGGAGGAGTGAGTCAGCAAGCCAGGTGAGAGACCAACGGCTTAAGTGAGGAGTGGTGAGGAACTGGCTTAAGATGGTAGGTGAGTAAGTGTGCTTTCGTTACGCATTTGGACGAGTAATCAAGGACATCTAAAGTGTATGGCTGTGCTGGGTGTCGTAGGGTGTATGAAGAGCATGACCCAGTCTCTGCCGTCAGTGAGGCTGCAGACTGGCAGGGAAGACGCTGTTCCCACCATGAAGACTACATCGGGACGATGGGCATGTGACATGAGATAAGTAGTATGAACAGTTAAAAGGACTCAGGAGAGAGTGAACACAGGCTGCTGGGTCAACCATAGAATGATTTGTGAGTAGTGTAGCATTTCAGACTGTCCTTGGAAAACAGCCTTTTTTAAGGGAAAATCGTGGAGGAGGACTCACCACCTGACGTGACAGCTGAGTAAAAAGCACCGGGCCATATGCACAGACCATCTTTAATGAGTAATAACAGCCATGTTGGTACTTGTAGAGGAGATGCGTGAAACGAGGCTGGAAAGGTAGGTAGTGCCGTATGGTGGAGACCCTGAAAGGCAAGGGTGAGCAATTGGGCTTATGATAGTGGGGTGCTGATCGTTCTAATAAAAAAAAGACATAATGTGAGCTACCTTTGAGAAAGCTTTATCCAGTGTCATTGGATAGGATGGATTAAAGGAGGGAATTAGTGTGAGGGAATGGAGGCCAGAACCAGGGAGAGAAATTGGAAATGAGAGACTTAGGATTTGAAGTTAATGCCACGTATTTTAGTGATTGGTTGGAGGGGGAGGCTGAAGTAGACACGGATGGTATAGAGTTTTAGAGTGTGAATGACTGAGGTAAATTAGACACACTGATAGAAATTAGGAAGTGAAGTAGCGATGTGTGGGGGAAGACTTTCTGGGGGAAGGCCAGATAGAGTTTTAGGAGCTGGCAGGATATCCAGTTAGAATTCAGTGGTTCTCAGGTGGGGCAACTTAATACACATCCCCTGGGGATATTTTGGAATGTCTGGGAACATTTCGGTCATCACAACTGGGAGCAGGGGGTGCTCCTGGAATCTAGTGGGTAAACATCCCTACAATGCACAGGCAATGCCCCCTCCCCATACAAAATTTTCTAGTCCAAGATGTCATTAGAGCCGAGGCAGAGAAAGTCTGAACTAGATGGTCCTAGTAGAAAAACAGAAATGTTAGCAAGAACATATACATTTCGGAAGTTGCTATCTCAAAACGGAATATAAATTATTTTGCCTATAGATCCAGGAGATAGAAGATTTTGACCTTAGAGGCAGGTCTGCCCTTGACAAGTCTACCTTTTAGAGGTAGGAGGCAAAAAAGGGACCCACATGGCAGCCAGAGATAGGTGCACCACAGAAATGTGATGCTGGCAGGCTCTTGTGGTGGTATAGAATCTCAGGACAGGCAGCAGGGTGGAGCGGGACTCAAGAAGTCCGGTAGAACCAGGTCTCCTGTAGCCACCTCCTGGTGGTGCCAACTTGGATAAGTTGGCTGAACCTCTCTGTTTCAGGTTCCCCATCTAAAAACAGCAATGATGATACTCACCTGGTAAGGCTGTGAAGATTAGAGCTTGTTTATAGAAGGTTTCTAGATGACTTGCCACGTATAGTAGATACTCAATAAATGATAGTTCCAAAGAAGGAAAAAACAGGCAGCTGCTGAGTAGATGGCAGTATTGGAGACAATAGGGGATTAAAATAGCAGTGGGGGTTTGGAATGTATACGGTTGACATAAAGCTTAGGTGTGAACTAAACTGAGAGGCTTTAATATGGACGAAGTCTAATGAGCAGTGTGGCTATCTTTGGAAGTTGGGATTTCTGGGCCACAGGATCTCCAGAATTTAGTTCTATTTGGTGCTTGCAGGCGTAACTCTGATGCTCAACCAGAGTCAACTAGAGCATTTTGCCGGATGCTGGGGCGCATGCGTGAAAGAAAAACACAAGATCTTGTGCCCAGAGTTGCAATAGAAGAGACATAGACACAAACAAGTGGTGATCCAAAATGATCCCTACTGTGAAAATCTAGGTTTAGCTGAGAAATGGCACATAAAGAGAAGCTAAAACCCTGGAAGGTAGTGGCAGGGGACACGGAGTGGAGGGAAATGGGATTAATGAGAGCAGTTCTGTGTATTTTTATGTTAATCACTTGTTTTATGGGATTTAATAATTTCACTAGTTATTGTTGAAAAAGTAACCCATGTATATGGTTTAAAAATGAAAATATCACAAAAGAGTAAATGATAAAATCAAGTCAACCACCTTCCCTAGTTTGCCCTCACTTGAAGCAACTTTTACGAGTTTCCAGGGTTTTGTTATAGAAAGTTCTATGAATGTACCATCCTACTGGTTCTTCTCCTCTGGAGAGCCGTAATGCACTATTATCTATTACTCACCTAATCTGAAAAAACACTCATGGGAGCATTCTTTCTATATTCTTTTTTCTGTCTTGTTCTCAACTATATTAGCATGCTTCATATGGCTATACAAGGGTGTGTGTGGATGAAACACTTCAGCTACACGGTGCACCCCATTCGTACTCTTTGTGCCCATGTGGGAATATATTCACGCTATAACTTTCTACTAGTAGAATTGCTGAGACAGCAGGTACAAACATACTACACTCCGATAGCAGTTGCTAAATTGTTCTCCAAAAAGTTCATACCAATTTACAAAACTGGCAGCGGTGTATAAAAGGGTTTGTTTTTCTATATTCTTGCCACCCTTTGTTATTGTCAGGCCAACAGTAGAATCTCATTGTTTTTGAGACTTACATTTCTTTATGTGTGAAAATTTGAATTCAAAATCACCAGTTCATTGTGTTTGAGTTGATGAAAACTGGGTGTCCATTTATTCCTTGCTCTGCAAAAACTTTGGCAGTGTTTTAGTGATACAGGGAGTTCTAATGCTAATGCAGATTTAGATAAAATGCAACAGGCAATTGGCTTCGATTCTTTGGGTCCTTCACCTGCAGAGCGGCTGGCTCTACAGGCTCTGTCAGTCACTTGATTAATCTTGTAATAACATGATTTTGCCTTTGATATGATTGCATTTCTGGAACCTACTTAGAGCATTAGGGTAGGAATTTATTGTTCAAAATTAAGGGTAAAGTTAAGTGTAGGATTTTATTAAATGAAAAATTTGAATATTGCTAAATTTTTTTTAACGAAGACACCATTTACTATAGCATCAAATATATACATCATATATCAAAGACTGTATCCAGCAACAGAACTGAGAGTTGAAAGCTATTTATAATTATAAAGCCTCATTGATAGACATTAACGATGGCTTCCATACCTGGGAAGATAGTCCATATCTATATAGGTTGGTTAGGCTCAGTGTTTTAAAGATATTAAATTTTCCAAATTGAATTACACATTCAGTGTAGTCCAATGAAAACCCAAACAGGTTTTTGGTAGAACTTAATAAGCCAAATCTAAAATTTGTACAAAACTGCAAAAGGCTAAGAATAGCTACGATTTTCAAAATATAGAAGAACCAAGTGGAAGGATAAATTTAACAAATATCATGAATTATTATAAGACTGCAGCAATGAAGACAAAGTAGGAGAGAGACAGGGGTATAGAAATAGGTCAGTGGAAAACACACACACACACACACACACACACACACACACACACACACGCCCAGAAGTGGCACTGCGGAAATAGAAGACAACTAGACTTTTAGCAAAGGTGTTGAGAAAAATTGTTTTTTGGAATGAAGAAAAATAAAATTTACACAGCTCAACCTAGCCAAAATCAATTCCAGCTGTACAAAACACATAAGTGTAATAAAAAACTGGAAAACCCTCAGAATATGATATGGAAGACTATCTTCATGGTTTCAAGACAGGAGATTATTTTCTTAATATTCTTAATCATTAAGGAACAAGTTGATAAAAGTGATTACATCAAAGTTAAGATTTGTTGTTTACCAAAATCCCATAAGAAAGAAAAGATTAATATGTAGTGAGAGATGATTACATATATATATATGTATTTATATATATAAAATCTCAATATCCACTTCCAAATCCATATCCATATTTATATATCCAAGAAAGATTAGGTGTATCAAATTTGCAAGCTACATCAATAAGAGAGGGGTAACAATAGAAAAAGGCATAGAAACATAAATAAGTACCTCATAAAAGAAGAAAATCTCAAGTGTCAACAAGTGGCAAATTAACAGGAACTCTTTTTAATTACTTATTGGACAGAGGAGCATGTATTGGAAGCTATTGTTGATGTAACAACTTCCCACAAACGTAGTTACTGAGAACAACACAAATTCATTCTCCTACAGTTCTGGAGGCCAGAAGTCCAAAATCAGTTCCAATGGGTTAAAGTCAAGGTGTCAGCAGGATCAGTTCCCTCTGGAGTTTCTAGGGTTGACTTATTTTTTTTTTTCTGTCTTCTATTTACATTTTAAATTAATAAATTTATTAATAAAAATAGTGCTTAGGCTCAAGGGAGTGGCTGAAAAAACTGAGTGGGTTATTAAAAGCCAATCAGTCAAAGTATAAGAAACCACTTGATAGAGTTATGTAGGGGCACAGATGAGAGGTTTTGCGGTTTGTAGGTTACAAGAATACAACCGTTCTTTATCCTTATCTTCTTCTCAGAGGAAATCAGCCAGATAACCCAGGAGGAGGTTTTACCTGTAGAGTCGCCAAGTAAAACCAGTTTATCATTTGGTTTCACAAGGAAGTGCTGATCACCTAAATGCTCTTGCTAAGCAGGCATAGTTGAAATATGGCATGATATTGCTGTGTTTTCAGTGATAAATCCATTATAGGTTACAGTAAAAGTCACACCGAGGGATAGGAAGGAAACCACTATTCACAGACATCACAAGAGAGCTAGCATCAGTCATTTCAATCAGTGTGATTGGTGAGGTACCTCCTGAGAACGTGTGATAATCCACAAATGAAGAGATGTCATTAAAAAGACAAGAGGGTAGCTTTTCAGAGTGTAGCCTGGGTGGCTTAAGATAGCTGGGTGCCTGGTGGTTGGCCAGGCAACACAATCATAAATTGACCCACGAGGGTTCCAAATGTTTTCGGCTGGAGAAGATGCTGCTGCCTGACCCCCTGACATTGCCACTTAATTACACTGTAAGCTCCCTGGTTCTCCTCAGGTGGCCAACTTCACAGTGAAAGGCATGGAGCTTAAATTTGGCCACCCCAAACCTCTGCTGCTCCTCTGTTCTGAGGTTAGACACACACGGTGGGCATGCTGGCTGTTCCAGTTTCTTCGATGAAGAAGGTGTGTGCTCGGCAGAGTGAGAGGGCGTGGGGCCACCCTACACAACAGACGTGACCCAGCCACTAACACTGGCGCAGAGTGAAGTGAAAATACAGCCCGGTTTGGAAACACAGAAAAAAAAAATGAATGGTTTTTGTTGAGGCTTGTTTCAGGGTTTAATGATCTTGTGTTCAAACTCCATGTAGAAAAGTGGGGAACTTTTGGCCCAGATATTCTGAACTTTCCATTCAGGTGGGAATGGCTCTCCACACCATTATCAGGAATGTATTTATTTTGGCTTGTAAGTCCTCTTACGTCAGAGCCAAGGAATTTGCAATGACAAAACCACTCTGTAGGAGAAAGGGAGTCACCGATTCCAAAATCTATGTGAGACGTGGTGACAAACTGTAATAATATTTCAGAAAGCCAATTATCCATGGGGCACTAAAAATGTACTCAGAAGAAGTTATTTTTCTTTGTCAAGATCTATTATTGACAAAATTAGTATATTGTTGAACTTAATAGTCAATCAGTATTGGAAGATTCATTTCGTTATAGTTCTGCCACAGGTATTTAAAATACTTGAGGCCTTGGGGATAGCTAAAAATAAACAAATTTCAACAGCCATCCACCTAATCAGGTTGTAGAAAGATAGGTAAATGCAGATTCTACAAACTGGGGAACTGCAGTCATCTACAAATTAAAAATAAATTGGCAAGTATAGTTCAGTTGTTAGGAGAGGATAATATTCTCAATGTTTGATATGAATAAAACATGTAGGATGCATGTAGGCAGGGCCAAGCTTTAACGCTAGGGTACTGATAACTGATGGCTGGCTATTTCATTGAATCCCCCATTGTTGGCACATGGAGTTCCTGCCTTGCTCCTTGCCTTGGATTTACATATGGGAACTTCTGTTGTTGTTGTTGTTTAACAGGAGACTCAAAACTAATCTATGCTTATCTTAAAAAAAAAAAAATCCACTATTGAACTTAAAGTTTACTATGGATACGTGGACATTGCCTCCATTGTTGTGTGTGTGTCATATCCTATAACAAGTGTGTTTGGACAGAGTAGATGATTTTTAGCATCCAATTTGATATGCATGCAGTGTCTTTTTATTTTCTTAAATCCTAGCCTGATGACCAGTCCTTGTGTGGCAATTTTCATGGGTCTATAGATGGCTACCTGTCTAGATATTTATCCTGTGCAGCAAGTTTAATCCTATAAATTAGAAATTGGAAAACTCCAACATAACATGACCCAAAGGGCTAACAGGGCAGCAGTCCCTGCTCCTGAAACTAGGCCAGTCCTCTGTAACAACCACCAATAATGACCTCTTATTGAGCAAATTCTATGTGCCTGTCATTGCAGCTGTCCATTTAGGGACTCCAAATATGCATTTCTATGCAAACCACAGGTTTCCCTCCTTCATACATGTCAACTGGTCAGGGGAATAGGTCCCTGGCTTCCTATTTTATGTATGTCCTCATGTATGAGATCTGTGGGCTGACTTGCCTTTTTGTGGGTTGACCAAGAGGAAAAATAACTGCCTCAAACAGCATTTACTTGAACAAGAGGGTGTTTACTACTTACTACAGAGTAGTATACATCAGACACGGGTGCGTCCCACGGGCTCACCCTGAGCCCTGGCTCTCCTTTGGCTGAGTGTCTAGTACAGGAAAGGGCTGACCTGCTGGTGAGGTAATGTGCGGATGGAGTCCCTGTCCTTGGCCAGGCTTGCTCTTCTCTTTGTTCAGAGGCAGAGGGCAGTTTGCAGTTCCTACAGAAATGGCACCTGAAATCCCCACAGCTCATGTGCGGCAGAGCCAAGACTGTACCTTTGTGGCTCTTGACTTTGGAGCCCAGGCTTCTTGTACTGCACAGCTCTGCCTTCCATGATTCCCACTTAGCACCCCGCTGCCCTGGAGGTTTCTGGGAGGAGGCTAAATGTGGTTGTGCGGGGTGGGTCGCATAGCGGGTGCCATTGGCATCAGGGAAAACTGCCCTGGGAAACTCCACCGATTATCCACTGTGTTGTTCTGAGCACAGTTCCAGAAAGCTTTCTTCCTCTGCAAGTGTCCATACTGCTGGCAGATGTCTGCTCTTGAGCCTTCATCGCAAGTGTGTCGGCCATAGTTTCTCTCCAGTTTAAGCAGGAAGGAGAAGGTCCTGGAAGCTCAAGAGTGGAGGAAGTGGGACAGATGATCGGAGGAGAGGATGGTGTGGAGCAGCAGGTGTATGTGATATCAGAGAAAAGAGAGGACCCAGGGAAGCCTCCCAAATGAGCTTTCTCTCCCTCAAAATTTCCCCAACGCATCTTGTTCTCTGTGCTTGGGTTATGTGATGGGCAGCCTGCCCTGTGTTTGCCTCTGATGATCACAATTCCAGAACTAGTCACCAGCTCAGAAAAGAGCAGGGAAAAAAAACTTCAGCTCCCACAGTCAACAAGGAATTATGAGTTGATTTCAATTTTTTAAAATAATGCTATCTTTATGCTACTTTCATAAACTAACAATCTTGAAGAAGATGTGGTATATATACACAATGGAATATTATGCAGCCATAAAAAGGAATGAGATCTTGCCATTTGCAATGACGTGGATAGAACTCGAGGGTGTTATGCTGAGTGAAATAAGTCAATCAGAGAAAGATATGTATCCTATGACCTCACTGATTTGAGGAATTCTTAATCTCAGGAACCAAACTGAGGGTTGCTGGAGTGGTGGGGGGTGGGAGTGATGGGGTGGCTGGGTGATAGACATTGGGGAGTGTATGTGCTATGGTGAGCGCTGTGAATTGTGCAAGACTGTTGAATCACAGATCTGTACCTCTGAAACAAATAATGCAACATATGTTAAGAAAAAAGAAAAAGAAGAAGAAGATAGCAGGAGGGGAAGAATGAAAGGGAGTAAGTCGGAGGGGGAGACGAACCATGAGAGACGATGGACTCTGAGAAACAAACTGAGGGTTCTAGAGGGGAGGGGGTTGGGGGGATGGGTTAGCCCGGTGATGGGTATTAAAGAGGGCACATTCTGCGTGGAGCACTGGGTGTTATGCACAAACAATGAATCATGGAACACTACATCAAAAACTAATGATGTATGGTGATTAACATAACAATAAAAAAATAAAAAATAAAATAAAATAAAATAAACTAACAATCTTGTAGAAGTCCTAAAACAGGGGCGCCTGGGTGGCTCAGATGGTTAAGCGTCTGCCTTTGGCTCAGGTCACGGTCCCAGGGTCCTGGGATCAAGCCTTACATCGGGCTCCCTGCTCCGTGGGAAGCCTGCTTCTCCCTCTCCCACTCCCCCAGCTTGAGTTCCCTCTCTCGCTGTGTCTCTCTCTCTGTCAAATAAATAAATAAAATCTTTTAAAAAAAAAGTCCTAAAACATTTTTTTCTTCTTCATACCTCCCCAAATGAAAAAAAAATTCTTTTAAAAAAAAAAAGAAAACTATTTTCCCATCAGTTTTTTTTTCTATTGACTTTTTTTTTTTTATCTTTTGGTTCACAGGACTTAAGAATCTATTGTCTAACCACTCCAAGATTTTCTTGGTCATTTTAAGTAATAGATTATATTAGGATGGTATCTTGGTCAGTCATCTTTGGCATATACAATTTTACTTAAAGTTAGCAAAACTCTCTGTCAGGATCCTTATGCCATCAATTTTCCCATGTGCACGTGAGTTGTCTAGCATGAAAATAAGTATATAATCTCCAATCTTTTAGCTTCTAATATATTCATGTAATGCCAGTCCATTATCCAAATGATATTTATTTATATGTTTGAGTCTCCATCTTAAAAAGTAATCTGAAGCTGGTCTGAATACCTAGAATTCATTCCAGATTTTCTTCAAAGCTTTCAAGATTTAATAGTGAAACTTGTATTTCATGAGAGCCCACCCAAGGTGTTAGCAGAGATGGACTCTCTGATATAGTGTAGTTTTTCAAGACCGTTATATTATCCTTTTCTGTTAGACTCTATAAATATTTCAGTGCATGTCCAAATAGAACACCAGTTGAGTAAAAACCATTGGTTTGACCTAATGTGATATTATTTCTTATGAAAGAATATTTGGTGTGAAAAATGCATGATAAATGCAGTTAATACTTCAAATACCTTTTATATGACAGCCAAGCAAAACTTAATTCAAGTTTATAATAAAAGCTTAAAATACCGTCTATTTCATTCTGATCGTTTTTGGGTACAGCACGTGTCAGCGATATATCTATATGGAAACTGTTCTGTAAGCCAATTGTATTTTACTACCGAGTTATATAGTTTGAAAAGCAATAGAGTGGGAATAACATATTTAAAAAGATGTGAAATAGGTATTAATGTTCTTATTTGACTGGAGGCCTTGGATGCTCCTTTTATAGAGATTTGCATTTTATATGGTATTAATCGGTTACTGTAAAGGCAGAATGGTTAATAAAGCCTTTTAATCCATAGTGCCAGAATTGAGAGCTTGATTTTTTACAAAAGAAAGCAGAGTGGTTAATAAAGCCTTTTAATCCATTGTGCCAGAATGGAGAGGTTGATTTTTGCAAAAGTGCTCGTGAGATTTTTGTTGAACTGGGCTAGAAGATGACTAGAGGGTGCGCTGAGCGTAGCAGGGAGGAGACGGTCATCTGTGTCCTCTAATTGCGTTGTGCAGGAACTCGACCTCTTCATGAGCCCTGTCCAGACATTTCATTGTCAACCTTTAGGGTGTTTCTGTCTTTGTGTCAATACATGTTCCCCTAGTGTGAATTAAACATTTAATTATGCTGCGTTAATTTTGCCCTAATGCAAATTCACTTAGCCACCTCCTCTTTCTCCTTGGTCACAGAATGGGAAATAGGTTGGGAGGGGTGGTGGAGAGAAGGATGAGCACCACCACTTGGCCCAGGCCTCCATTTGGTGTACCCTGAGTAGCCAAACACCAGCATGGAGTCACCCAGTAACTGGGGAGGAGAATGGAGATGGGGCCCCCATAGAATGGTCCCCTAACTCTAGGAACCTGAACCTAAATTTCCCAAGAATTCTCCTGATTAAATATTTCCTTGTAGAACTGTCCTGGAGCCTGTGATTACATATTCCAAAACATCTGTGCATTTTGTGATACCTAAAAACAGAAGCATTTGGTGTCTCAAATGCCAGATCTTATACTTTAAAATCTGATACTTGAGAGGGTTTCTTTTTTTCAAAACTGAACACAACAAAAACAAGAAAACAGTGAACACAACAGAGAAACAAAGAAATCGCAAAACATCAGAGGAATTTGTTTTTGGTAACATAGGAGAAGTAAGGAGTAGAAAGAAAATCTTACAGAATTTTTGCCCTACCTAATTTAGTTCCTATAAATCATTCCCTCCCTCTCCCCGCCTCCCCCTCCCCCGGAAGAGCAGAATGCAGTGAAAGTTTCTCAGCTCTTGTCTGGAGATTTATTGCTAGGACGATTTCTCCTCTTTTCTGATTTAGTGTCTGGGTGGTGGCAGCCAGCCCCCGCTCCCAGGAAAAGGAATCCCTTGACAAGCCCAGACCATCTTGGCCCCTTGGAGGCCTTCCAGTAACAGAGTCAGGCAAATGCCGGGAGGAAGCCTGGTAAGCTTTGGGAGAGTCCTTCCTGTCCCTCTGTCCTTGCTTGTGCAAGCGGACTTATCTGATAAGGCCACTCTGTGTCTCCTGAACCCAGCTTGTAAGGCTGCTGAAGCCACGGGAGAGATCACCAGGGAGAGAATGAAGATGCCTGGGTGCTGGCTGGGAATGGGGGGTGGGGCGTATGCTATGTAGGATTATGCAGAGTTGGGCAGCCTGCCACATGGGGATTATGGGGCTACTCTTTCAGGTGAGTAAACCATGTGGGAGTAGATTCCAGGCTGCTTTCAGATTGCAGAAACATTTTCAGGTTCCTGCTGTTTCCTTTGATTTATTTCTCCCTGGCGACCCCAGGGGTATGAAACAGTATGAAACGGCCCGTTTTACTGTGTTCCGGGATTACATCCTGCGGGATGAGAGCCCAGCCAGCGTTTGCCCAAGCCCTGTGTCTACTCCCCAAAATCCAGCCTCACTGTGCAATAGCTGCTCTTAAATTAGGAAGGCTTTCGATAAAATCGAACCTTCCAGGAATCCCAAGGCCCATTGGACCTTGCAAAGAATCACTGCCTGTTTATCCAAAGTGAGACACTGATCCCAGAGACTTCAGAATCCTACATAATTCACAGGACCCTCATTGGTTCCTCTAGCCTTTCTATCCTAATTCCAAAGACATCCCCCGCACCCACAGGTGGCGCCAGCCTCAGGCCTGCTGGAATTATCCCTGACTTTGCTCATATATGAAATTTATTCCTCCCATCAAGAGTTTTATTTCTCTTACTACTTAGCTATTTCCTAGGATTGAGGTAGTCATTTACTTTACAGTAAGCTGTGAAACTTTGTATTTTTTTCATCAACACATTAAACATAGACATCTAGATTTTATGAATCGCTAATTAGAAATGAATTCCTAAAATTCTTCTTGGAACCATCTGAAGTGATGGGAGCCTGCTAACCCTAACACATGAGTTCTCTGTCTATATAGAGACTTGTACATGGTGATTTGGATGTGACCTTGAATTTTCTTCCCTGTGGAGTCGGACCAGTAGATAGCTCTGTGTTAACACTCGTAAAGCTCTCCGAAAAGTGTCTGCCATGTAGTAAACACCCAGTCAGACTTAGTCATTGTTTTTTCCTCACTTCTCACAGTTTGATAGTCAAGACAGAGATGGACATCCCTAAATCCTTTCAAACCACCAGATAGGAGGCAGGAGAAATGACCATCAGCCTTGTTTCTCTACCTCTCTCCCAACACCACTGCTAAATTACCCTCTTCAGTCTGTTAATGCACATGTTCCAGAGGAAAAGAGAGAAAAACCCTGCTTCCCACTTGCTGAGAGCATGGATAGCCTTGGTCTGTGAGCTTCGATGTTTCCTTTGTTCAGGGATTCATGAAGCAACCACCTGCAGCTGTCCATAGTAACTCAGGCCACCTCATCCTTAGAACCAACTCTCAAGGAAGATCAGGCTGGAGATGTCCTGTCCAGCCAACTGTTAGATCATTGAACTTGAAAAACAGTAGAGGACATAACGCTGTGTTAAACCCAAAGTGTGGAAACATGTTTTGATATAAGTTTTGACTCCTTTCAAGCCATTCATCTGAAATATCTGGGTGTGATTTGTTGAAGACTTTTTAAGGGCAACAGACATGGTCACGGGCCACAACACCGATCTGCCAAGCTGAGTATGATCAGTGTAATAATACAGGTGCATCTTCTCCGTGTTTCCTGCGGTGACTCTTCTTGCCCACTCTCTCCTCCAGGGCAAGACAGTTTCTCATCCAAACCAGACTCATTCAGGCTTCCACCATAACCTTCCCTCATAACTGGATAAAATAACTACCATTAGGCAAGGTCTGGCTTCTTACATACTGTAGAATCCAACTTGATTTTTTCTGGAAGTGTACATGTTCGTGCACACACATCACTGCTGTATTCTGTCCACGTTACCACTGCTAATGTTGGTGAATGAGCTTATCCATTTCACTTGCTCTGATTATTTTGAAAGGGCAATGATCCCTTCACAAAAACACAAACAGAACTGTGTGGCTGGAAGCTTAGTTCATCTTAACATGTTATATATTGTGACCTTGAGAAGGAGAGAACCACAGGAGGCAATTTGTAATGGTCCTACTTGGAGTCTCAAGCACTTATGGTGTTTGCTTATCCACAGGCTTCATCACTTTTTTCTGCGTGATGGGGACAATGAAAGGTTCCTATCCTCCTGAGAGTCTAAATGCTGCCCAGTGGGCAAGCACCATCCTTCTTTAGAGTTTTCACGGTACTATGTGTATGCTAGGGATGAATAAAACGGAGAAGCATTGTTTTTCTGTGCTAAGGAGGAGACTACTCCATGGAAGGAACTGGAGAAGTCTCTTCTCTGGTCCAAGCATCTTACCCAAGGTTTATCTGTAGAGAGGTAGAAGTTGATATGGTGGTACTGCTCCCCAGATTCCATTCTGGAACCATGCCTTAAAGGACATGTATCCTGCAGTGGCTTTAGGAACACTGTGAGTGGGGAGCTTGGGAACATGGCGTGGATGGAGCACATTCCCTCTGCCCTCCTTCTCTGCTCCCTTTCACTTTCCAGCCCCTTCTTTCACTGTCACATTCTCAGGGGACACTTAAATGCTATCCAATTGGCATAGAGACCTCCTCTGCCCCAAATGCCCTGATCATTTTCCCAAGGTGGAGAAGAAAAGGCCCATTAATTAATTTGAATACAGATCCTCCAAATGTTGTTAGACCTACGTCTCAACCTGTTTATACAAATAACCACATAACTAACATTAAGTGGCTATAACCATTGAGTATATTTCTGTCTTAGTCCATGTACGCTGCCGTAACAGAAGAATCATAGACTGGAGGGTTTATGACCAACAAATTTACTTGTCAGTTCTGATGGGTGCAAGTCCAAGATCAGGGCACTGGGTGATCTAGGGTCTGGTAAGGATTCTTCCTGGTTCATAGACAACCATCTTTTTGCTATGTCTTTACGTAGCAGAGGAAGTGAGGAAGCTCTCTAGGGTCTCATCATAAAGGCACAAATGCCATTCAGGAGGTTCCATGCTTATGAGCTAACCACCTCCAAATACCATCACCTTGAGGATGAGGTTTCAATATAAATTTTCAGTCTATAGCAGTTGCTGTCTAACAGTGTAGTGATTAACCACTGGAGTATTTATCCTGTCTTCACTTACAAGCCATGTGTGTGACCCGAGGCCAGCAACGTGACCTCTTTGTGCCTCAGTTCCCATGCCTGTGGAATGGGAAAAATCACAGAACCTATTTTATGAGGTTTAAATGAGATCCACGGAAAGTATTTTGCATTGTGGCTGTCACATAGCAAACACTCGGGATGATTATTTTTATTTGATCTTACTATTAATTCCCCTACATTTTCTCTTCCACTGAGCAGGCATCAAAATCCAAATGCAGTGATAAATATATAGCAATTTAGGGGCACTTGGGTGGCTCAGTCGGTTGAGCATCCGACTCTTGGTTTCAGCTTAGGTCATGATCTCAGGGTTGTGAGATCAAGCCTCACGCCAAGCTCCACACTCAGCCGGGAGTCTGTTTGAGATTCTTTCTCTCCCTCTGACCCTCCCCCACTCACTCGCATGCACACACACACTCTCTAAAATAAATACAATATACAGCAGAGTCTTTATTTTGAGAAAATGCAAGTATTTTGTCCGTCATGGATAGGAGATGGAGCTGTACTGCTAGCCTACTGTTTAGGAAGTGGTGCAGTTCTGGAAGGAGTTCCTTCTCTCTGGTATCACATTAACCTGCTTCTGTTCAAGAAGGATGGTCAGCAGCCTTGGGGGGCCCAGGGTGTTGACACCCACTTTGCCACAATGGAAAGAACACTAAGTGTTTGAGGACCTGGCTGTAGTCTGTTGTTTTGTGTGTGTGTGTGTGTGTGTGTGTGTGTATTTGAGAGAGTGAGTGTGTGAGCAGGGGGAGGGGCAGAGGAGAGGGAGAGAGAGAATCCTAAGCATGCTCCACACTCACTCAGTGTGGAGCCCGACTTAATACCCTGAGATCCTGTGTAGTCTGTGGTCTTAACAAAAATAACTTCCCTTCATTTTTGTAGATCTAAAAAAATGGAGATAATGTCTTAATCGGCCAATTCCCCTGCATTATTGTGAAGCTCAGATGCATTGGTCTTCTGAGTGAGCTGCAGAGACTATACATATGTAAATTATGGTGTTTCTTTCTGTTTCTGCTGTGCTGTGGGATACCAGAAGGTGGAAAGAAACGTTTTCCCCTTTCAAATCTAGTAAGGCATGTTGTTAAGGTTCTATGTGCAGAGAAAAGTAGAGATACGTTCAGGTTTCTTTCTTTTTTTTTTTTTTAAGATTTTATTTATTTATTTGACAGAGACACAGCAAGAGAGGGGATACAAACAGGGGGAATGGGGGAGGGAGAAGCAGGCTTCCCGCTGCGCAGGGAGTCCAACGCGGGGCTCGATCCCAGGACCCTGGGATCATGACCTGAGCCGAAGGCAGACGCTTAACGACTGAGCCACCCAGGCGCCCCAGATACGTTCAGGTTTCTACCACTTTTTTTTTTTTTTAAATCTGAAAACATAAATCCTCAGGGAAAGTTACTGTCCCAATTATGGAATTTATTCATACATGTATTTATGTAAAACACATTCATAAAATCTTTGGGGTGCCTGGGTGGCTCAGTCAGTTGAGGATGCAACTTTTGATTTTTGGCTCAGGTTATGATCTCAGGGTCTTGGGATCGAGCCCTGCGTCTGGCTCCACATTCAGTGGGGAGGCTGCTTGAGATTCTCTTTCTCTCTCCCTCTGCCCCTCTCCCAACTTGTGCGCATGCACACGCATGTGCATGCACCTGCTCTCTCAAATCTTAAAAACAACAAAATTTGATGTCTGTCTCTGAATTTCAGAAAAGTCTCAAATTATGAGTTAATAATAAAATTTATTTTCTCAGTTGTAATTTTTCTTTCTACTTAAGGGCAATTTGCACCGAGCACTTAGCAAGCAATCTGACACATTTGCTTCCTGTACCAAATGTCAGGAATATGAGCACCTGCCTTTGTCAAGCCACGCAGAGCATCTGAGCTGAGGCAGACCCCAGTGGGTTCCAGTAACGCCTGGGATTTCCTGAGTGCCTTTAGACCAGTGTCCAGTGCTGTCTTTGGCTTTCTACAGGCAGTTCGTGATGGTGTTTCCTGAACTGAGGCACTCCATCCATGATGTGTTGCCACCAACAAAGCAGAGTGAGTGCCTATGATGCCCCGTGGACAATGAACAGGGATGGTGAAGTGTCACACCAAGGTTGTTATACTGCTGTGAAGATACTTCACCGCCCCCCCACCCCCGTTCTAGAGCTATGCTGCCTCTCCTCTCGGCCATTGGACCATCCACTTTTCAACCGACACTGACTCACAGACACTAAATCTCTCCAAAGGACGATTAAAAACAAAGCTGGAGCACTTCTACATGTGTCTGTTGGCCATTTGGATGTCTTCTTTGGAAAAATGTCTGTTCATGTCTTCTGCCCATTTCTTGCTTGGATTATTTGTTCTTTGGGTGTTGAGTTTAAGAAGTTCTTTATAGATTTTGGATACTAGCCCTTTATCTGATATGTCATTTGCAAATATCTTCTCCCATTCTGTCAGAAACGTGTAACAATTGGTAATCTGCTAAACTACCTCTAGGCTTCCTGCCTAATTTTCCCTCATTCTGCTGAATTTCTTCTGGATTCTCAGAGTATAAGAGGAAAAGATATTTTCAAGGCAGACTTAACTAGCATGCCACAAATGGTAATGGAATGAGTGTTCATGTTGACACCTGTAAAAATCTCACTTGAATGTTTCCACACTTATATTTCATACGGTAAAGCTTTTTTAGCCATAGGGAGACAGTCAGAGCTGATCTGTCCTGAGGCAGTGATATGACTACTTTTACTGCATGACAGACTTTCTTAGTGTGATTTTTAGGGACAGCTCCAACCAGCAGCTGAGGACGACATGGATATTTATTTCGGTTATGGGTACTGTGAATTAAATAATTCCATGGCAATAGGTGTTGCAAAGCTGCTTTCCTTTTGGATATTTTGCTCTTGGAAATATCAAACATCTGCCCAGGGCAAGTAGCTAAATAGCGTCAATTTTCTAGCTCGTTCCTATTTTTGGCTTTCGGTGCCGGAGGCATTTGAACACCCATGTTGGAGGCTGGATTCTCTTGGAGACTGGGGAACGTAGGAGAGCCAAGCTGTTTTAGATCAATTGCTCCCCATGCTTAAAGGGCTAGTAAAAACAGGTTATAATGTTTACATGACTTTTTATGGGTCAGAGTTTATTACAGTTCTAGTCTATGGCCTACAGCGGAGGAACATTTACAAGATTTTGCTGTATTTGACAGTTCTGTTTCAGTGTATCTGGTAAGGGGAAGTTTCTTTTTTTTTTTTTCCCTTTCTTTCATTTTCTCTTGCTCTCCCTTTAATTTTTTTCCTTTCAAGCAGAGATTGTAAGGGTCTATAATTTCCAGCAGTCTTACTTGGAAGGCTGTCAGTCGAGTTAGACTCAAGAGGCTGTGGATGAGCCAAAGAAACTTGACAATTTCAAATGACTTTTGGTCTTCCTTCAGAGGTTCCTATGAATAATACTCACAAACAGAAGGGTGTTATTTTACCAAGAGACTTCCGAGTTAGCATGAATGCTGCTAAGTTTTCTCTTCTCCGCATTAGTCAGCAGAGCCTAGACTTGGGAGGTCTGCCTGCCTACATCATTCATCAGGCAGATTTGCTAATCTTTCCGAGCATAGGTTTCATGATCCCAACTCACAAGTTCTTCAGAGGGTTAAAAAAATGCTATCGTGTATGAGTTATGCACATGGGGATGGTCATTTTATTCATCTCATTAATCAACTACTGTTGAACACCTATTGGGGAGCCTGGGTGGCTCAGTCAGTTAAGCCTCCGACTCTCCCCTGCGGCTCAGACTGTGATCTCATGGGTCATGAGATTGAGCCCTGCCTTGGGCTCTGTGCTCAGCGGGGAGTCTGCTTGAGACTCTCCCCCCACTATCCATCCCCCCACTCGCTCACTCTCTCTAAAAATAAATCTTTGTTGAACACCTATTATGTGTTGGATACTGCTGTGAGTCTTGAGGCAAGAGAATGGGAGCTATGGTTCCTTTTCTCAAGTTCTACTGGGGGAGAGAAAGACAAGACACAAACAGAAGAGAGCCCAAGGTCCGGGGCAACAAAGAAAAAGCAAGGAGAGGAAGTGGGGCCAACAGTGCTGGTGTGGATGCTGCGTCAAATCTGTCAAGAAAAGTCCTATGATGAGGTGACAGTTGAACATAAATTTGAACTTAGTGGCTGACTAAGTCTTGAAGCTCTTCAAGGCAGAACATTCCGCGCAAGGGGTTGAGAAGTGCAAAGGCCCTGAGGCAAGAGAAGGAGTGAGCTCCTTGTGTTGGAGGGTGAGAGGAGGAGGATAGCACTAGAGGGATGTCCAGAGCCAGACCAAGCAGGGCTTGCTGGGCCACTGTGAGGACCTGGCATTTAGTCTGAGAAAAAGGGAGCCATTGGAGGGTCTGTTCAAAGGCAGGACAACATCTGGTTTACATATTGAAAGGATCCTTTTGACTTTCCTTTGGAGAATAGACTGTAAGGGGGAACGGTTAGACACTGGGAGAAAAACCTTTTCTAATTATAGCTGGGGGCAACACAAACACCAACAACCTACTCCTCCGGAAGTTCATGTCTTCTCTGAATGTACGTCTTGCTTTTATCAATATATGGCTTAGTTTCTAATCTTGAGGTCATATTAATTTAGTTTGGTCTTTAAGGCGGGCTTTATTATTGGAGCAAAGAATGTAATGCCCAAACATTTTTTTGGTGGGAAGAAAGGGGGCATTTTAGTGATAAGGACACTATAGAGTAATTTTATATATGTCTATTCATCCTTAAAACCTAAGAACCAAAAATAAATGTTCATGTTATGAATCCTAAAGACTGACAGTCTTCAGAGCTGTCCTGACCTATAGGAAAGTGGAGAGTGGTCTGCAGCGTGTGACCCGGAGGGCGCTGAGTCCCCAGTCTGCTCTGCCAATCATGCTTGAAATTCCATCCTCAGAGATGAATGTTTTACATACTTGACTCCTGTAAAAATGTGAGCAGTGCTGGGAGGGACCATAAATAATTAATACCATTTTATGAGTTTATCAGATCCTACCTTTCGACGTTGGAGTGGGACTACAGAGTGAATAGTCAGTGATGGGGGCCGCAGCAATGCAGAGAACCACACTAGAGATTGGACCCGTTCCACTGGCGTGCCTGAACAGAGACTTTGCCCTCCGGCCACCGAAAGTTTCAAGTCCAGAATCTCACATGCCATATACCAGTGTCCAGAAAGGTAGTGGTAGCAGCTTTGTGTGGGATGGCACCCCCCATCATTGTCCTATGGTTCCCACTTACACAGGGGTAATTAAAATCACTTATAAGATTGGCCTCCGAGAGGCAGTCAGGGAGCCGAATTTCTACTTACAAGGTACTCTAATTCAGCTGTTTGAAATAGCAGGCCACCACATCTGTTAAAAAATACATATATATTCTCCTGAATTTTTATGAGTTGGACTCATCACATCTCTGCTTTGGCTTAAAAAAATAGTAAAAGCTAGAATATATAACTGGTTTCCATCCCCAAGAGTGGGTACACATATCATATTATGTGATCCTTGGAAAAAGTCCCTTCCTCTGCGAAATCTAGCCACACTTGGATGTTTTCTTATGCTCAGATGGACGCTCTTTGCCAACTGTTGGACTTGCTCTCACAGTACAGGTGGCCAAATCAAAATCAGGAATGAATACATGGCACGGATTTTTTTTTTTTCTTAACCTTATCATACGTAGGACAAATATTGAAAGATGCTTTTGTGTATTTGCGTTCCATACAGGCCACACACATATACTAAGCAATGTATTCTTTGAGTATATATGACATGCTTTAAACTTCAACGGGGATTTTATAGAGAATATTAGTTTTTCTTGGAACTTTTGGCCAATGGCACATTTTTGGAAGAATTCTCAGACCCACATAATTCAAAGTTGGCTGTCACACCTGCAGTTGTCCAGGTAAAAACAAAGGATCTGAGATTCCCAGTGCAAATATAATGGAATAATGGCATTAGAAATAAAGAAGGCTGTATTTGCAAGTAAATCACCTTGTTCATCTTTGAATCCCCCCCAGGTGAGAGGCTAATGCCTGCGAACTCCTCAGGCAATGAGCGCCAAGTGAATAAACAAAAGGGAGTGTGTTAGGGGAAATTGACCAGGATGGTGTGTGCCTTGGAAATAGTATCAAATAATAACTAGTGAAGAAAGGAGGTTGTTTCTTAAACACAATCACTGCCTTGATAGTTTTGAAAGCATTTAGTGAAAATACACTAGAATGTACTTTTCTCTAGGGTGTCCGGGACTGGAAACAAAGTTTGCTGAATTTTCAAAGGTACGAGGATGGCATTTACAACTGCTTGAATTGTCTAAGTAATAGAAAGAGCTGCTGTAAAGGTTGTCAGCTTCTGATCATTAAAATCACTCCAGAAGAGGCTGGACGATTATTCTTCAGGTTTGGGGGAAGCGCAGTATCTAACCAGAGGGAAGGACCGGAAAGAATGGTTAGAATCCACTTCAGTTCTATTAGGATGTGATATATTTGAGCCCATATGTATTAGTACCTCATTTCCTTCCCATATGGCTAAATGTTTCTATTCAGTCTATCTTCATCCTTGGCTTAATGTTCTTAATCACAGCGGTTATGATGTTTTGGTATCATTTGATGTATGCCCATTAAAGAATGATTCCAATTTTCCCATTTGGCTTGTGGAATCAATCTCATAATTTTAAGGTCATGCTTTGTAAAACATGGGAAGTACAAGTGAAGTCTGGGGCGGACCACAGTGCCCTGAGTTTTATGTGCAAGTATCAGTAGGTTTGCTGTTTGTCATCGCTGTACTGGATCAATGAAGGCACTACAGGTGTTTTATTTCAATTGGCTATTTCTGACAATAAGACAAACATAACAAGAATTGACTTCTTCCTTGATGAAAAGCGGTAATTTATAATCCCTTATTTTAGTTAAAAATGATGCACTATATTTACAATATGAAAAACTTTTTTTAAAAAATATTTTATTTATTTATTTGACAGAGAGAGACACAGCAAGAGAGGGAACACAAGCAGGGGGAGTGGGAGAGGGAGAAGCAGGCTTCCCGCCGAGCAGGGAGCCCGATGCGGGGCTCGATCCCACCAAGCCGAAGGCAGACGCTTAATGACTGAGCCACCCAGGCGCCCCGAAAAACACCGTCTTTAATTGAATAAACTTTCTCTTTTCACCTCTAAGACAAATGGGGCATACAAATTAATAAGATAATGTCTTTCAGGAAGTTTACATTCTGGTGGGAGGAAGATGGAATTCATACAGAAATGATGATGGCACAAGACAGAAATGGTAAGTGACGGAAGTAGAAATATGACATTGCTGTTTCACCTCAGAAAAGAGTCATTCAAGATTGGAAGGTTATGGAAAAAGTGGCATGTGAGTGGACCTGAAGGGTGTGGAGCATCTGGGAATCTACAGATGATGATGACACACATCTAAGCAGCTACAAACAGCCAATGCAGGGGGGCAGAAAAGCAGAAGGTGAGCAGCTGTGGCTTAGAATGTTTGGAGGAAGTCTCGGGAAATAATCTACGCAGTGAGATGACACCAGGCCTGAGAAGCTGTGGTAGTGAGCCTGGGCTGTGATCGCTAGCACCAGGGTCAGCAGACAAGTGGACAGCAATGTATTTTGAAGATGAACTAGAAGATAGGAGCCCGTCTGATTGGATAGGAAAGGAGTGGAGTTCGTGGGACAACCCAGCAGAATAGTGTCCTGATTGAGATGAGAGAGGACTGTGATAGAGGGACTGGAGTGGGGAGTGCTGTGGGCACAGAAGACGGTGGAAGCAGGATCAGCGTGGTTCGGAGGCTGGACCCGGGTCTAAGGGAAGACAGGACGGGATGTTGAGGGAGACCAGTGGTCTTGGGGAGGAAGGCGATGAGTCCAGCCTCGAGCACTCTCATGAGGAGTCTCCATGAGATGGCCAGGCGGTGGTGCCACTGGGGGGCTGGAAATACGGGGCCAACTTGTGGATAGTGGTCTGGCGTTGGTAGAAATAAATCTGAGAGTTGTTCACAAAGAAGCCTCAGCTGGTATTATAAAGAATGAGATGACTAAGAGAGGGAACACATAATGTATATTTTATCAATTATTTAAGCTTTTCAAAATATCAACACATGATATTTTTAAAGGTGTATTTATTTTCTTGAAGAGATGAGATGGACCTAGTGACTGGAACACATTTTTTTTTTTTTTTTTTTTGCAACATTCCTTTAAGAATGAATTGGTTCTAGGAGAAAAAAAAGATTTCCTATATTAACCCTTGTCTTTGTTTCATGTTTATTTTAGCAATGACATAACCATTAGGCAAAGTCTTTAACAACATATTTATGCTGTTTAATATCATTCTGATCAACTTATAATATCTTGCAGCCAAAAACAAAACAAAACAAAACAATAATTGATAAATATTTTAATAAACCACAATATACAATGATATTTTATTGGGATTCAAGGAGCTTGCCTTTTTAACTGCTTCTGAGCGATGATTCTTTCTTCAGTCTCCTCCCCAGAAAGGGTAGCATGAAAGGAAATGAGGATTTGTGCTCAGCTCTCTATCACTGCAATGGGCCAAAAATTCATTGGTCTTCCCCACGATGAGAATAACCGTTTGCTACACTTAACTTTCTTTTTTTAAAATATTTTTTATTTAAATTCAATTTAGTTAACATATGGTGTATTATTAGTTTCAGCGGTAGAATGTAGTGATTCATCAGTTGCATATAACACCCAGTGCTCGTCGCATCACGTGCCCTCCTTCATGCCCATCACCCAGTTACCCCATCCCCCCACCTCCCCTCCAGCAACCCTCACTTTGTTCCCTAGAGTTAAGAGTCTCTTATGGTTTGCTACATTTAACTTTCATTGCCCTAGATCTGTAGTCACTAATCTCTCGTCTCACTCTGTTCTCATCCACATACTGGGAAGCAGGAAGATGACCATATAATCTATGTGGCCTCTGTGTCCCCACACAGAATGGTTTCGTGAGATCGTGAGTTCCTGAACAGGGATCTCAAATACTGTGTAACGCGGAAGAAGAGTGAACTGATCTATCCCTTTTTGGACAACTGTACATTTTCAACACTTTTTCCGCACAGCATCGCCTCGAAGGGCTACTCTAATTAGTCAAAGAATCTTTCCTGCCGGGTGTGACATTTTCGCAGACATGATGTCACCTTCCAAAATTTCTTGGCTCACTAAAGGAAATATGAAACATGTTGACGTTATGCTAAAGATTAATTGGGTTCTAATTTTTAATTTTGGAAATCTTCTTGGTCCTTTGGAGTGACAGCTGAGATCAAACCTGAGAATATATTGGAATAAATTACCTAAGGGAATACTATCCTCGGGGAACTTACAATCTTAATCGAGATGTCATCCAAGCATGGGATGGCTGGTAGACCACATATGGAAGACAGTCTAAGCTTTGTGTCGGGTTTCACTAGAAGAAGAGATTAAACTAAATTTAGATAAAACTACAGTGAAGTATTCCAGTATCACAGATTCTGGGCCATTGTTACTGAATTTTTCAGACTATCTCAAGTTTCTGGAAGGCTTTTGAAAAGTATCTGGCTTTGTGATTTATTGTTACTTTTTAAAGTTTTTAGGATTTTTTTTTTTTTACTTTAGCCCAAAATAGGATTGTAGGAATTTTCTATTTTTAAACACGTCATTAACTGTGGATTATCCCATTAAATATTGATGCAGATATTTTGAAATACACCACACAACTTTAAATTGATTTTGTTTTTTTCCCACATCTAAGCTAAATTCACAAAATATGTATGAATCAATGTTTTAGTTTAGAATTGGAAGCTAATATCACCCTAGTATTATTTCATACTTAATACTACTTTAGCATAAAGTGTTATTTGTCTTGTCCATAGGAAACAAATTAGATCATACCTTAATAAAATTTTCACTCTAACATTTATTACAAAACATAATTACACATTAATATTCACAGTAGTGTGTTTCAATCCAATTATAACAACTTCTAAGAGTTGAAATAAATTTACTCTTAGATGGAGTATTAAGTATATATAAGAATATTAGAATAAACTATTACTAAAACAAAAAGTAAAATGGTTTCAGAAGAAGTAAGAGATTCAGTAATCTCTTAATTCAAGAAGAGAGTCTTGAGGTTGATAAAACAGGGGGGTCCAGTGTTTGGAAGCTCTAGAGAAGGTCACATTTGGACATTCAAGAAGATCAGTGTCAACAAAATGACACCTGTTAGGAGCCCTAAAATCTCCATGTTGGATACTGAAATCAAGGCCATGGGTGGGCAACCACAGCCTGCAAGCAGGCATAGAATTGGGTTCAAGATAGAAGCCTGTGTGTCTGAGCTCCTGGGCACTGGGGTGCCCTGAGTCTAGAGTGAGAGTCAGGGGAATTCTGCAAATGGCAAAAGGAGGGATTACTAATAGCAGTGTCCAGGAAGACTTTAAAATCAACTAGACCAGAGATAGAAAATCTAAGCGCCTTGACTTAGGAAAGGTCATGAAGTGAACAATTGCACAGAACAAGTTGCTCTAAGAAAACATGCACTGAGCAGCTTCTTCTATGAGCAAGGACGGTGCCTGCTTTGAAACCACTGGGTGAGCACCCAGGTGGCCCTGGCAGACCCTTGGGGAGCTGAGAGCCAGAAGTCAGGGGGGCCAGGCCACACTGGGTCCTATGAGATGTGCTAAGGAGTTTGGAATTCATCCTGTGCTTGAAGGAAGGAGGTTTAAGCAGGTGGCAGCACAACCTGGTTTGCATTTTGAAAGGATTGCTATGGCTTCTGGGTGGAGAGCAGACATCAAACCTAGATTTGTCTAGGGGCGCCTGGGTGGCTTGGATGATTGAGCGTCTGCCTTCGGCTCAGATCATGGTCCCAGGGTCCTGGAATCGAGTCCCATGCTGGGCTCCTTGCTCAGTGGAGTCTGCTTCTCCCTCTGCCTGCCTCTCCATGGCTCCCAACTCACACACCCTCCACACTAAACTATTCACCATCTCCTAGACGATGAAGCAGTTTCCAATGTCCATTTTGTTCATGTGCTGCCCTCCTTTATAATTCACCTTTCTCTCTCCACTATGCATAAGGCTCAAACGAACTTTCCATCCTTCCTGGCATCTTCCCAAGTCATGTTCTAATTTTTAAAAACATATTACTTCCGGGCGCCTGGGTGGCTCAGATGGTTAAGCGTCTGCCTTCGGCTCAGGTCATGATCCCGGGGTCCTGGGATCGAGTCCCACATCGGGCTCCCTGCTCCTTGGGAGCCTGCTTCTCCCTCTGCTTCTCTCTCTCTCTCCCTCTCTCTCCCTCTCTCATGAATAAATAAATAAAATCTTTAAAAAAAAAAACATATTACTTCCAATAGCACTCAGTACACACTTAGTTTAGAATTGGTTACATGATATCAGGCCAAGGCAGGGATGTTTTAATCTAGCCCTGCAACTAGCCTGGTCCACAGTAGCTGCTGGGGATCCTCAAATAGATCAGTGGATAAAATAATACATGAATGAATAATCTGATTAAAGATTTTCATAAGAAGACATTACTTTTAGCAAGATAAATGTGGTAGCGCTTCAAACGGAGTACTTCTGAGTGTCATAGCAATCCCACAGAACAGGGGTCCTCATCCACCTCTGCAAATAAGGAATTGAAGCTCAAAAGATGAATGATTCTTCCAAGGGCACGGGGCTAACACAGGGCACAGCTGGAACTGAAACCTGGGTTTGCTCCTGATTCTAAGTCTGCTCTGGGAGAGGGGCGGAGAAATCTTCACCTGTGCCCCAACACAGTGGTTTTCCCAGCCATGCCCGCATCCTTCACTTCACTTATTCTGCACTTTATATTCGAGAGTCATATTTATCTCCGACTCTCCATTTTTCTTCAAGACACTTCAAAGTTGGTTTTGGATGCAGTCTCTTCTATCAGTGTGATTGTCCTTCCACATCCTCAACACCTACACACCTGGCCCTTCAGAAGACCCCACATGTTTTTAACACTTTTAAGTCACATGCCATCTTTTCCTCGCTATTAAAATATACTTTGAACAAAACATGTAAAGTATTTAACAGAAATGTAGGACACAGAGACAAGAGATCTACACACGTCCTAAGAAGGACTCTAAGGATGTGTGTGAGCTCTCACTGAGGCCACAAGCGCTGCATGGTAAGAAGAAAGGATGTATTGTAACCTGTCCTTTACTCTGGCACATAGCTCTTTCCAAACAGCTTTAATGGGATATACCTGACATACAATAAACACATTTTTAAAGTGCACAATGAGGTAGATTTTGACATATGCATAAACATATGGAAACATCTTCAAAACCAAGACACAGCACCTGGCCATTGGATCCAAAAGTTTGCCCAGACCCCTTTATAAAGTTGCCCTGCCGTGTTTTCACATCCTCTCCGTGGGCAGCCATTCATCTGCTTTTTGCCACTATGGATTAGTTTTTATTTTCTAGCATTTATGTTAATGGACTAATACAGTATGCACCTTTTTTGTGGGCTTCCTTCACTCAGAATGAATATTTTGAGATTTGTCCAGGTCACTGCATTTATTAATCATCAGTTATCTCCGCGCTGAGTAATGTTCCATGATGTGAGCGTGTGGTTACTTATCCACTCCCCTGCTGATGGACATTTGACTTGTTTCCAGTTTGGGAGGAAACCATGACTTCCACTCACTTCCATTAACTGGATGTCAGTCACATGGTCAGGCCATAGTTCAGAAAAGAAGGGACCATGTATGTCTTCTAGCTGATTTCCCCTGAAATGGGATGAAGAAGATTTGGTGGGTTGTTACCACATTGTGAACTCCAGTGAGTTGAGTTTTTCTGGGTGTACTTGATTATCTAAATATGTGAAGCTTTGCATGAGAAGCTGTGGCGTGGTAGGAACTTGTGTGGCCAGTACCACATCAGAAATAAGGTTTGAAGGAGCATTTGAGACCACTGGAAACCATCTTGTACAACAGAATGGGCCGGTACCTTTCCACGGTGGAAGTCCACAAACGTTCCTACCTCAAGGCCATTCCTGCCAGATATGTAAGGCAATTTAGTATTTGAAAGTCATTTTACAGTGTCTTCTCTCAAGACTTGTTCTATTTTTATGATGTATGAGAAGTAAATTCTGATTTAATCGACAATCTAAATCTCCTTTTAATTTATCATCCACCAACCAGATTGTGAAGGAGAATGTTCTTCACATGCACATAGAATGTGAGCATGACCTAGAACGGCGGGTCTCCTGACTCTGTGTTAGTTGACATACATTATTCAAACACAAGAGTCCTATCAACTTCAAAATAAAAATGTTCTTGAAGCCCGTTTTAAAAATGAAAACTTTAAGATAGTGATCAAAACCTAAAACTTTCTTCTGGAAATGTTACGTCAAAAACACTTCCCAGCACCATTTATTGAAGAGACTGTCTTTTTTCCATTGCATATTTTTTCCCGCTTTGTCGAAGATTATTTGACCATAGAGTTAAGAAACAACAAATGTTGGAGAGGTTGTGGGGGCAGGGGAACCCTCTTATACTGTTGGTGGGAATGCAAGCTGGTATAGCCACTTTGGAAAACGGTGTGAAGGTGCCTCAAAAAATTAAAAATAGAGCTACCCTATGACAGCAATTGCACTCCTGGGTATTTACCCCAAAGACACATATGTAGTGAAAAGAAGGGCCATATGCACCCCAATGTTCACAGCAGCAATGTCCGCAATAGCCAAACTGTGGAAAGGGCCGAGATGCCCTTCAACAGATGAATGGATAAAGAAGATGTGGTCCATATATACAGCGGAATATTACTCAAGCATCAGAAAGGATGAATACCCAACTTTTACATCAACATGGATGGGACTGGAGGAGATGATGCTAAGTGAAATAAGTCAGGCAGAGAAAGTCAATTATTGTATGGTTTCACTTATTTGTGGAACATAAGGAATAGCTTGGAGGACACTAGGAGAAGGGAGGGAAAAATGAAGGGGGGGACATCGGAGGGAGAGATGAACCATGAGAGACTATGGACTCCGAGAAACAAACTGAGGGTTCTAGAGGGGAGGGCGGTAGGGGGGATGGGTTAGCCCAGTGATGGGTATTAAGGAGGGCACGTACTGCACGGAGCGCTGGGTGTTATATGAAAACAACGAATCGTGAATCACCACATCAAAAACAAATGATGTATGGTGACTAACATAACATAATTAAAAAAACCCAAAAACCAAAAAACCAAAAAAAAAAAAAACCCACATACCCCAACATAGTAAAATAGTTTATTAGAAATTGGCATGTCTCAGTTAGGTTCTGGTAAAATCATCAACCAGAGGGAATATTTATTGAGATGTAATGGTATTTTCATTTTTTACAAGTTAAGCATCTGCTCTTGGTTCACCACCACCTTCCTAGCCTCCAGTGATGGTAGCATTCAGAGATGTGGTAGCAATACTATTTAATGATAGAGTGGGGGAAAAACAGGAAGGTGTTTGAATGCTAGCCTCAGAAACAGAGCACCCTAATGTGAATCAAAACAACAAAATCTCCTTTAAAATGTCTAAGTAGCTCCAAATCCTTTCTCAAGAAATTGAGATACTAATTTTTGCCTTGTTCATTGTACCATTGAATAAACTACTTCAAGTAAATGGATGAAATTAAAAATCATTTCTAAGATTCTTTTTAGTGGAATCGGAGTGATGATGAGTCTTTTCCATTAAGATCCAGGGTGCCATGAATGTATTAACTTGCTGTCACAAGGCCACGGATCAGCATGAGGCAGTACGGATGAGAATGTGGTTGTTTACCCATCCTTTCCTAATTGGGCTCCGTAGGCTGTTGCCAGCAGAACTGGCTTTTCTGATTCTGATGAATAATGAAGGTCCTCTGTTTCTCATGCCAGCAACTGAAGGGTGGCCCAGCCTAGCCCTGGCCAGAGCAAGCAGCAGCAATGTTTGATTTTCCTTGAGCGTCCTCCTAGAGCGCCACCCGGACATGTCTCTGGGATCACGACTCACTCCTAACTGTTCAGTGTCGCAAATATTAACGAATGTGAACAATTATCTCAGACGATTCATATAAGCGACTCAAAGTCACGACTTCATACTGAGCACGTTCTCTCTGATGAATGGAAGACAAATAATCGCTTCCAGTTTGTATAAAAAGGGCCAGTCAGAGGTAGATTCTGGGTTTTGCTAGGGGTGTGGGGAGAGAGCAGGTATATGACCAACCATTGTTCTCACTCCCAGGGTCCCACACACTTCGTATCCGGGGAGACATCTTGGAAGATTTGGTCTGTGGCCCAAATTCTCTGCCACGTCGTGGCATTAGGACGAGCTGGAGAGCTGCTCTTGAAAATTGAACATCCTATTCAGTAGCCTTCACTCTTCACCTCATCCATCTGACAGCCTGCTTAAAAATTCTCGTGATACAGTAGGGCCAATGTCTTACCCACACAGACCTTTGGCTTCTTTCACTTCAAATGACATTTCTCTCCTCTATCCTTTAGCATACTTCTTCCATACTGAAACCCAGAGTTTTGTCATCACCTGAAACTGTCAGAAACCTTGAACTTTCTAACCATGGTTCCTCTGCGTTTGCTCATTTCCCTTCTCTGAACTGCAGTTTCAGGATTTCTAGGCTGTTGACCCACCCTCTCCCCAGTCCACCACTGTCTGTCTGACTCCTTTATAGTTCTCGTCCCCTCCTTGATGCCTTAGAAAATAGTTTGTTGCGTAGTCCTTAGAACATGCAATTTTCCCATCCCATTTATATTATCTAACTTTTCAAAGTTTATGTTAAAAATCAACCCAAATATTCTCTCCCCAGTCTTGTCTTTGGTTGAAAAATTCATTTAGTAGAGACTTCTGATCCAATTACAAGTATCCTTACTTGGAAAGCAAATTATAGCTGCAAGGGACACCTCTACCCACCTACTGAATAGACTAAAATTTGACAAAGATGGATACCACCAAATGTTGGTGAGGATCTGGACCATACATCACTGCTGGTAGTGCAAACAGGTATAATTGCTTTCCCCACAAACCGTTTGGCAGGTTCTGGAAAAGTCGCACATTCACCTAACTTATAGCCCAGCAATTGCACTCCTAGAAAAGTGAAAAATATGAGAAAAAGACTTGCCCACAAATGTTCATTGCAACTTTATTAGCAATCAAATACTAGAGACAATCTGACAAATGGATAAACAAATGATGGTCTGATGATACAGCAGAGGACAAGCCTGCACCAGGAAGGAAAATGGCATACAGCACCGTGGACAAATTGCACACATTTTGTTGAACCAAAGAAGCTAGGCAAAACACGGTACACACTATATGATTTCATCTATATGAAGTGCTAGAATAAGTCAAACCATGTGATGAAATTTAAAAAAAAATGTTAGAGTAGTGGTTTCCTCTGCAGGAGGGCAGAAAAAAGTACAAGGGAAAAATTTCTGGGTGATAGAAATTTCTATAACCTGATCAGGGCATTGTCACATGGGAAATTCACTTGTCAAAACTCTGCAAACTCTATATTTAAGGTCTTTGCAGTTCTCGATATACTTTTTCTTAAAGATTTATTTGTCAGAGAGAGCACGCATGCACGTGCACACTCACACAAGCAGGGAGAGTAGCAGGCAGAGGGAGAAGCAGGCTTCCCACTGTGCAAGAAGCCCAATCCGGACTCGATCCCAGAACCCTGGGATTACAACCTGAGCAGAAGGCAGATGCCTAGCCGACTGTGCCACCCAGGCGTCCCTACTTTTATCTTTTTCTTTTTTAAATATATTTTAGAGAGAGTGAACAAACAAGCAGTGGGGAGGGAGGGAGAAATGTAAGCAGACTCTGTGCTGAGCATGGAGCCTAATGCGGAGCTCGATTTCATGACCCTGAGATCACGACCTGAGCCAAAACCAAGAGTTGGACGCTTAACCGACTGAGCCACCCAGGCGCCCCACAATATGCTTTATCAACACAAATTAAAAAAAAAAATTAATGTGCCCCTACTTTTTTCCCAAGTTTATTTTTTTGGGGACTTCTCATTTGTCCAAATAACCATGCTCCTTCAATATTGCCCATCTGTACCATCCTAAGGATTTTCCTTTTCCTCTTCTGTAGATATACATAAACCTCTTCTTTTAGAATCATCATTTGGCCCTCCCATCTTCACAGAACACTTTTGGTGTTCACATTTCTGCAAACTTTTGGAAATAATATCAGTTTCCTTACTTCCAACCTTCCACTCGTGCTCTAACCTGCTGTCTGGGTTTTGCACCCAGCACTCTATTCGGTCTGCTGTCAATAGTATTACTAAGAATCTCCTAATTTCTACATTTATATACTTTTCCTAATTCTTTGCTTTTTGACCCTTATGCTATTTGATACCATTCACTGTCATTTTCTTCTTTAAATTCTCATTTTAGATTTTATGATCTGTGTTTACCAGTTTCTTTTCCATCTTAAATACCTTTGCTCTGGATCTTTTAACATTGAAATGGTGATGCTCGGGTCTCCCCCAGATTCTGCCCTTGGTCCTCTCCTTGGCCTGTTTTAAATACAACCATAGGGCAGATAAAGGTACTTTGATGTCATTAACTACTAAGTCCCTAGCTTAACTGGTGACTTTTTGCCTCAGATACCGTAGTCCCCCAAATCAAAACCCAAACTTTTTGCCTTATCAACTAGAGTCTCTTCACATCTGTGCAAATCCCTTTCTTTCCACTGGCCTCAATAGTTAGTGACAACGTAAAAACAAAAATCAAAACCAGAAAAACCACCTTTGAGAACTTCGACTCTTCTTCCTCTTCAGTGCACTCCTTAACACCCGGCCAATTTGTTTCTTCTAATACTATTAAGAAAATATCATCCTGACACCGTTACTGTCCTCCATCCTCGATCCTGCCTGCTTCAGGCTCCCACCTTTCCTCACCCAAGCTACTGCGTGTGCCTCACATTTCTCTCTCTCCGTTCTTTTCCTGCAAGGTGCCTGTCCACATCACCAACAGTTATCTTCTGTCTAAATTAGAACTCTTGTGATGGCGGACTTCCTACCCACATCTTTTAATGGACATCCATTCACTACCTGATAAAACCCCATTTACTTAGCATGTCAAATAATGATTTCATAATCCCCCAAACTACATGTGGCAAACATGGGTTATTTCTCACCCTAATCCCTCCCTCCTTTGTCTACAGAACCCAATTTTACGAGGTGTCTGGGAAAGACCCCTTTTACTCTGTTGGTCAGGATTGGACATGTATTCCTTTTCTGTGGTGTAATACATTTGAAAAAATTTCCTGGGAGCTTCTGGCAGAGATTTCCTCTCTGAATGGAGCCACATTTTTCATTTTAGCTTTTGACTGCCATGGCTTGAGGACATGAAGTTTGACGGTCTGGCAGCCATATTGCAGCCACAGGGGAAAGGCAAAGGCCAAAGGAACAGCACAGATGCCAACGCAGAACCGTGATGAGGCTCACCAATGCCAGCACCATGCCAACTCCTACACAGCTTCATGTGGGGAGAAATAGCCCCTAGTTTTTAGACAGCCATCAGTCAGATAAACACCTTCCTCAGTGGCATACGGTCTTCACCAAGGTGTCCGCCTATCATTCCCTCCATCACATCCCGTGATCGTCTCACCGAAGTTTTCCCCATGCCTAGGGCACAGTGCTGCTCAGGTTTTGTTTCAGATTCATGCTTGTATCTCTTAGCCTGGATGCCCTCTTCTGCCATACAGCCTCCCACCCATCCTTGAACACATTTTCAACCAAGGCTTTCTCCAGGCAGCCTTTACCCCGAGTTTGCCCAGATTTTCTCCATGTTCCCATAACCCTTGATATATATGGTAATTTTTATCTTCATCCCCTTTTATTTACTGTTAGTAAGTATTTATGTGCTTATTTACCCTCCAGAAATTGAGTACTTGTTGGCAGGGATTGTATACTTGCTAGGTCTCCTTTTCTATATAATCACCAGGGAATGGGTTCTTTTCTATATGTAATTGGAATAGTGGTCAGTAAATATTTGTGGAATGAAACAGAAAGGGAGGAATGGTGAGTAAAACCCACCCTGTATGTGTATGCATTTTTCTACCAAACTACTTGATTCTGACCACATGCAGTCTCTCTAAGTGAGCAGTAAATACGTTTCGGGTCCCAGGGGTTGGCTTGATGGTCTTATACAACTTTATAATTTACCATGACTATTTCTGAATTCTATTTGTAGTTTCATTAAAATTTGTAAAAACATTTATTTCACATATATAAGTTTTACACATATTGTCATTTTCTTTGTGTTTGGTTTTCGAATGCAGAAATCATCAATACTAGATGCCAGACACACTGGCTGAACAAAACAAAGTTCTTTGCTTTCGCTGAGTTTATATTATGATAAAGGCTGTATCTGATATACATATGGATACCATGAACCAAATGCTAATATACAGAGTGGTCATGTCACAAATGCTTTTGTAACTTTTTACAAATAATGTATTCTGTGAAAGACATTTACCCTCAAGATACAAAACTATAAAATGTGTAGCATGTAACACACTAAATAATTCTAAAAGTAAAGACTATTAAATAGAACATGCCAGTATTTTATAGAGAATCAAAAGATTCTAAAAAAATCACCTGTCAGAAGAACTATAACATTGGCTCAGAAAAGAATCACCTGCACTTACATCTGCTCCAGAGTAAAACAACACATCTGGGAGGAAGATGCCTGAAAGGTCCCCTTCTCTCATAACTGTCAGAAGATTACTGTGATTGTATAAGGTAAATAATAACTGAATGTTCTGTTTCTTGAGCATATTGTGGGGAAAAATGCGAGAGACACAGTCAGACTCAGACACTTTTCAATAAGTCATGGTTCTCTTTCCACATTACTTCAACATACAACATACTTCACTATTCTCCTTTCGCTTACAACAAGCTCTCTTGTTCTAATTTCCTCCCCACCAGCCATGTCTCCACGCCAGTCATATCTGCTTTCAAAGACCTACCTGTTCTTCCAGAAAACAAATTCCAATGCCTCAAAAAATCACATGTTCACTACAACAGGAAATGATGTTCTACTGAACAACCACAGTGCTCACTATAATCTGCCTACAGTCAAGCACATGCCTCTGGTCTGGAGATGCCACGCCGCGCCCCCACCCCCACCCCCCCATCACATAAAGTTTCTGCTAACAGCTTCTTCTGGAAGAACTCCCCTCATGCAAACATCAAGGATAAGCAGAAAGAAAACGTACACAAAGATACTACAAGAAAATACATCACATACGTCTCTAAAGCTGATCTCAAAGCAGAGCCAAAAGAAGTCATGGTCGGACAACAGGGGGAGGTAAATATAAGCTGGCACTGTTCACAAACTCTGTTGAATAACAAAATGAACAGGAATGAAGACCACATCAGAAGCAGCAAACTGGGAAATTGATATTGCTAGAAACAC
Source organism: Callorhinus ursinus (assembly GCF_003265705.2). Lineage (NCBI taxonomy): Eukaryota > Metazoa > Chordata > Mammalia > Carnivora > Otariidae > Callorhinus > Callorhinus ursinus. The sequence goes on from NW_027397069.1 coordinate 1,454,692, forward strand.
AGTAAAGAGCTAGGAGGACAGGATCCAAAAAACAACATTGTTAGCCAACTCCACATGCTTGTCTGTGCCTGGAGCTATTGTACTTTATGTACATTGTCTTGTTCAGTGTTTGCTGCCAGCCCGTGAGGTAGGTAGGTACTATTATTAATCACCTGTACAAGAATAATACAAAAGCAGTTAACTTACCAAAGTTAGAAACTGAAATTCTAATTCAAGAAGACTGAATTCAGAGCTTACACTTTTAATCATTATGCTCTCTTCCAGGAAAAAAAAAAAAAGATATGTATTGACCAAAGATTTTTCTAAGTAGAGAAAAAAACATTAAGATGAAGTCAAGAGAAATACAACACAGGTGTGATTGGTATTTCAGAAAAAAATATGGATAAAACATTTATAGATATTGTTCAAGAAAACTTTTCCAAAATAAAAGATAACTTGACTCTCTACCTTGAAAGCGTGTCCTATGTATAAGAAAACAACTGGAATAATGTTCAATTATGAGATATATGCCCATGAATTTATGAGCATTAAAAGTCCTTAGGGCATATAGACAGAAAGTTAAGTCCTCTAAAGAGAAGAAATCTCTGGCTGGCTAATGAGCTCTTCATGACAATATTTAGTAATGAAAGCTACCAGAACTTTGCCTATAACGTCCTCAAAAAAAGAGAGACCCAAAGATTTTGTACTAAGCCAAACTGTCTTTTCAGTAGAAAAGCAGCAGAAAGTATTTTTAGATGTAGACACAAATGCAGAAAATATACATCCCATAAGTAGCATATTTCCATGAGCAGATACTAAGGGATAAATCTTAACTAACCAAGGAATATGTAGAGAAACTGACAAAAGATGTCAGCCAAGCCCTGCCTCTGCATATGGACTGGATGCCACATCACCTACTTTTGTATGAATTGATGTCTAAAGCTTGATCTACAATCCCCAGATAACACTCAGTTAGCAAGCATTATTATGGTTCACCAGAATCCCTTGCCTTCTCCTTTGGGTCAAGAGGAAGGATTGTATATCCATGCTGCATTTAGGTTAATTGGTGTGACTTGCTTTGTTTGACATATTGCAAATAGAAGCAAAAGGTGTCATTTCTAAGGGGAAATATTTAACAGTCAGAGCTGACAATTTTCCTCCTATTTGCCCCCACATGGTGAAGGCACGTGTTCCTGATGGGGGATGCTTCAGTGACCCAGGACACGGTGTGCGAACAGCATGGAACGGACTCCCCTCCGATTCAAGGTGGATGGGAAATGTGAGCGAGGCATACCGTTGTGGGGTTTTAAGTTAGATTTCAGAGTTGTTGTCTAGAAATTGTTTTAGTCAGAATGTGTATAACTGAGCCTGACCAGAAACCATGATGCACGATGCACGTGAACAAAATGAATGCAGAGGATCACACGTTTCTGCCCTGATCGTTTACTTTTTTATAGTCTCCCTTCTCACTTCTTTTCACTTTTGTAATGCCCATAATAGACTCTTCCCAATGCATTAAACTTAGCTGTTGGAGAAACGTATCTCTTTCCCTTCATACTCATATTCAATTACATTATGTTATGCCCAATTAAATTACATACTTACACTAACAAATATAATATGCATTAGTAACACACAGAACTATTGGTAGACAGACAGTGGAGTGGAGGGGTGGGGCACACCAGTGAAAAACCTTCTGGCAAGTTACCAACGGGTAGCTAGTGGGTGCGAGCATGGTTTGTAAAGGGAAAGGAAGTTGGTGGGTTAGGTAAGTGATAGTTGATTAAGATAACTTCTGTTATAAATATTCACTCAAGGGGTGCCTGGGTGACTCACTTAGGCGCCTGCCTTTGGCTCAGGTCATGGTCTTGGGGTCCTGGGATCGAGCCCCTCATCAGGCTCTCTGCTCAGCGGGGAGTTTGCTTCTCCCTCTCCCGCATCCTCTGCTCTCCCTCTCTCCCTCTCTGTCTCTCTCAATCTTTAAAAAAATAAAATATTTACTCAGTATAACTCTGTAGTACTTTTTAAGTTATAGGTATATTTTGTGTATATGTACTATGTATATGTGTATAAAAATGTGCACACACCTATGTTGGATTGTGGGTGTATGTGTGTGCATGCACACACATAAGACTGTCTAATAGTTATTTTCCCCAGTGGTATTAGGGGGTCAGGGAGAAATAAAAAAAAAAAATCTTTGGCTTTTGAGAAAATTTTGATTTATCCCAAAATACTTTCATAAAATAAAATTTTTAAAATATTTTTAACGACAGAATAGTCCTAGAAAATGCCACGCAGGATCAGATTGCATAGCACTGCCGGTCTTCTGGAATCTCACACAGTCATTGGAATGATGCTGTCCTGTTAAAGATTGAAACAGTACTTCTCTTGCTATGCTATAAGATGTGGAGCGTATTCTAGTCATGGGAGATATTTAATGAGTGCACATTGATTGCTCGTTATTGAAATACTAGTATCATTGACCAGAGAAGGAGAGCCGTCAACGAAGTAGAAAGGAAAAGAAAACGTTTTCAAGACAATTTCTGGATTTTTACATTTTTAATAAAAGTGTTGTTTGTTTTTTGCTGCCTGGCAAGTCCTTTATGAAATTTATTTTCTACTTGCCTGGTGCCATAGAATAAGGACTAATGTGAATTTAGGAAAATGTGGAGCCGAGGAGAGGCCGGTTTTTCACCTCCAAGTGTTGCCATTTTCCCCCAGAAAATAGCTGAACCAGATTATGCAGACAACCTCCTTTAGTGAGAAAACACACAGTTGAATTCAAATCAACATTTATTCTCCGCCTGAGTCATGTCTGGATTGTTTGAAGGGAAACTTCCTTTTCTTCTGTATTTATTTTTGCTTAAAACGGTGGTCAGACAAATTTTTCATTTTGTTTTTCATCTGCCTTTTTTTCCAAGTGTGGACACTAACATTGAGGGTAGGGTGCTGAGTGAGATAGCTACATTCCTCTTCTTTTTCAAATCTTTCCTTTTTTTCCCTCTATATTCCAAAACCCTGCCAGTTACACTGCAAAATTATTTTTAACAGTCCGTTAACTGCAGCTTATATTACTCTCACTCTTACCATTTTGTGATATTAGTTATGGGAAATTAGTACATTCAGAAAGGGGTTTTTATTTAACCTGAAAATGATTTGGAAATCACATTCTTTTATTGTTGTATTATTATGTGCACCCCCCCAAAGTATGATTTCTGACTCAACACATTTTATTGTGAAATATTTTAAGCACAGCTAATTACATGGTCACCAACAAATTTCAGATCCTGCATTAGCCACACACCAGATACTTTAAGCAAAATGTTTTATGGATTTCAAAAAATATATGCATCAAATCTACCTTTTGTTATTAAGACAGATAAAAAGTTAATGATTATAAAAATGTTAAAATAAGAAACCTCATTCAAAATTAATTCTGTGTGCAAGGGCTTAGGTACATTTGGTCAGATTGTAATAAGCAACTGTTCTTTCCCTGGGGTCTCTGTAGTAGGCATGAGGGGTTTCTCCATTTATCAATATTTGAATCTGACATTTGGAGGCTGAGCAGTCACAGAGAAATATCCATGACCTAGATTTCACGTCCCTCCTCTGTCAATTAAGCAGCATTTAAAAGAAAAAAAAAAAAAAGTCTAGTAGTTGGAATTAAATTTTTACCTGATGGACTTGGGTGGTTTCAATAAATAAAGGTCAGAGAATGCCTATAATTCTTCTTCTTCTTCTTTCTTTTTTTTTGTAATTGTTTGAATTTTACAATCTGCAAAAAGATTTCAGGCATTTTGATTACATTTCTATTTTTACCAAATATTGGGGGGACTTGTAATTTTTGTACATTGATAATATTTGGAGAGCTACAGCAGATGTATTTTCCTTCCATTCTTCATGCCTTTACTACATCATGGTTTCTATGGACAACATTTTTTTTTTTTTAAGATTTTATTTATTTATTTGAGAGAGAGAGAGAGAATGAGAGATACAGAGCATGAGAAGGAAGAGGGTCAGAGGGAGAAGCAGACTCCCCGCTGAGCGGGGAGCCCGATGCGGGACTCGATCCCGGGACTCCAGGATCATGACCTGAGCTGAAGGCAGTCGCTTAACCAACTGAGCCACCCAGGCGCCCTATGGACAACATTTTTGAGCAAGCTGATATAGTAACTCTGGATTGAGGTTCGGAAGGCCTGTGTTCCAGGGGCTGTCTCTAGATGCATTTACAATGAAAACTTAGCCCAGTTATTTATCCTTTCTAATTTCAAATTTTTAATCTGAAAAACTAGCATGATATAACTCCTGGATTTAAGAGACGATTTCACATACACACAAATTCAGAGGATTAGATGCACAGTACTACACATAGTATAGATGCACACTATTAAACACAAGGCAAGATGTTAGGCTATTTTTTTTTTTTTTTAAGAAAGGGAGGTGGGGTGGAGAAGGAGAGAGAATCTTAAGCAGACTCCACGCCCAGTGTGGACCCTGACACAGGACTCGAAACTAGGACCCTGAGATCATGACCTGAGTCAAGATCAAGACTCGGACACTTAACTGACTGAGCTACCCAGGTGCCCTATGTTATGCTACTTGAAAGCTAAAATATTTAGAGTTCTAAAAATTCAATGGACCCATAAAAACACACGTTTGCTACAAGATCATCCCTTCAGGTCACCTCCACAGATGATTCTTCATGCCGTGTGCCAGCTGGAGGAGCAGTTTTTCCCCTGCCCTTACTCTGAGATGGTGGTAGGCAGAATAATGCCTCTACCTTCCCCCCAAAATGTCCATGCTCTGATCCCTGGAACCTGTGAATACGTTACATTACCTGGCAAAGAGACTTTAAGATGTACTTAAGATTATGGATGTTAAAATAGGTAAACTATCCTCAATTTCTCAGATGGGCTCAATCTAATCATGTGAGCCATTGACAGAAGAGAACTCTCTCTAGCTGGAAGCAGGGAGATGGAGCTGAAGGAGAAGCCATGAAGATTCCAAGTGTGAGTACGATCCCAAGTGCCTTTGCGGCTCTGAGATTAGGTGCTAAATGTAAGGACCAGGGAAAGGTCTCTAGGAATTAAGATCCGGCCCAGCAGGCAACTAGCAAGGAAGCAGAGACCTCAGTGCCCCCTGGGCAGGGTCTGGGCTCTGCAAACATCCTGATGGCACATAGAAGGAGATTCTTCCCCAGAGGCTTGAGATAGGAGCCCAGTGGGCCAACACATGGACTTCAGACTTGAGAGACCCAGAGCAGAGAAACCGGCCAACCTGGACAGCTGACCTACCAATCTATGAGATAATGAGTGTGTGTTGCTTTGAGCTCCTAAATTGCAGACCCTGACAGCCCCTGGATTAACCAGAAGGCACTTCCTGCACTAGTAAACTGCTCCACCCACAACTGACAGACCATAAGCAAACAACCTAAACAGGGAATGTTTGTGGAACACACATTTCATAAAACTAAAACCTTTAGAGAACTATCGTTCTGTCTGAAGAGCAGAGTCCACGTGACTAATGCAAAAAATTGGGGATCATCCCAGAGGAAGGAAAGTCCTCGTTTTCGGGTATAGGACTATTGTAAATAAAGCTGCCCCTTCACTCTGGAGAGATTTGCAAGCGGCCTCTTACCGGCTGACTCAATCTTCACCGTACCCCCACATTTTTGTAAATGATGTATTGGGCTTCTCTGCAGGGCCAGATGTTGTTTGTGGACTTTTGTTTGCTGGACTGGAGATTATAGAGACTCTCCATATAAAAGTGTCCACTCTGGATTTCATTAGGAGACAAATGAGCTATGGCCAGTCCTGAGGTTTAAACAGGGACCCAGGCTCAAGGCACAGCTGTTTCCTTCCCTTTTCCAGATCAGAAATAAACAGCGTTGCTCGAAACTGACCAGGTCCCCTGTCTACCCCCTCCTGGTCACAGGCCACCCTTTGATTTCAGCTGGTCCCCAGCTGTCCCCGCATCCTGCCTCCCTCACCCTCACCTGCCTCCCTCATAGGCCACCTCGCTTAGGAGAGATTAGGACCAAGAGACAGTGTAGCCGTCCGTGTCCATTTCAATCAGAGTTAATGTGTCTTTGTCTCCTCCTGGCCAGGACCCAAAGACACTCCAGTTGTAGAGTGGATTACACTTGTGAAAACATTTTACCTAATTTGGCAACTTGTTTTCCTGTCCCCCACAGCGGGTTCAAACTTACACTCACAGCGTTGTCCGAGGCATTATTCGTTTGCCTGCATACGCCGGTGAATCACTATGGGGGGGCACTCTTATTTTTCATCCTGCCTCAAGGATCCTCGAACCCCCCTAGCCCGGGTAATACACAGAGTGAACTATACTTTAGTTCACTTTAGTTTTGGCGATCCTAAATTTATTGCCTTTTTTAATTTTATAGCATTTTTTGCTCAGTGGATTATGCAGAGTTTCAGTGTTGGCAGTCTGAATGTCTACCAGGACCCACGTCCAAAAATCCAGTCCTGGTGGCGATCGATTAACAAGAGCCTTTTGCAAGAGTCATCAGTCTCTGCGTTTTATTCTTTCTCAGCAACACGGTTCTAAAAAAAGACAGGGTGAATGAAAACCTTTAATGCGAGGCCTGTGGGTGTCCATTTACTTCTCTGTTAAAAACTTGTATTTTTAATCAAACCTTTCAAAATGTTTCCTTGTCTGCATAGATCGATACTCCCCTACGAGAAGTGGGTACCCTCTCTCTGATAGGACATTAAGGAGCCACGCGGTTAACGACGCGACGGTCCAACAGCTGAAGAGAATGCAGTTGGCTCGAATTGGCTCTACCAAATCACGACAGTTCTGTTTCCCGAAGTCCTCAAAGAGTTTTGCCAGAATTTCTCTTTCTTACACCTTTCCTTTCTCTACTTACCGCTTATCACGAAATCTAATATAGGGCTTCTCAAACTTTAGCTGGCATGTGAGTCCTTCTGGGATGATGTCACGATTCAGCTTCTGATTTGGGAATTCTCTGGGGAGGGCTGGATGTCTGCATTCCTAACCATGTCCCAGGAGAGGCCCAGGCTCCAATTCCAGACTACATTTTGAGAAACGCAGCTTTGATTTGTGTGTTAAGAGCACTGTGTGTAGACTCAGGCCAGTCTGGTGCTGCCACTCACCAGTTCCGTGACCTTGGATGGGTTACATTTTCTCCATGTTAGTTGACTCATAGGTAGTAGTACCTATCTAAAAATGCTGCAGGCAGGATAACATGGGAAAATGTAGGTAAAGTACTCGGCAGCATGCTTCCCCTCTAGGAAACACTAAATAATGGACAGTTTTTATTCTATTTTTTATCTCCCACTCACTTGCTTCCTTTTAGACCACTTTTTTATCCATTTACTCAGAAAAGCAGAGAGGCAGGGAAACAGCACCCAGAACCTGGGTAGAGGCATTCCTATAACACGGGAATGTCACTGGGCAGCGTCTGCTAACCAGATAATTCTGGGGCAGGCAGAGTCTAGGCAGTGGGACCATCATGCTCCTCCTCTGTGGGGATGTAAGCAGGACTGGTGGGGTCATGATGGCATGAGTCAGTGGTGTCCAGTCCTGATAATGGTGGTAAGAGGGTCTGCATCCAGAGACAACTGTGTGTTATATTGGTGTTTATTGGGCAGGTGCATTCCGGGGAGGAGGTCACATTTGAGGTTACCCAGAGACAGAAAAGACTGGTCCTGTGGTACCCCTCCCAACATTGACTTTATGGAATGACTACAGCTGACCCACTTTCATGCATTGTGAAATATCCTACGTTTGTCTGCTTCTTCATTATTTATTACGCATTCGCATATTTTTGTCTTGCTTCATCCTTACACTTCTCCTGTGAGAAAAGAGGTAGTGTTTCGATTTTGATAAGGATGAGGAGATTTCGAGCGGCCTGGAGACCTCTAGTCCGTGGCAGAGCTTAGCACTCGCAGAGCGCTCCGGTGCCCCCTCCCGTGGGTGGAGAAAACTGGGAAACGTCTCAGAAGTGCAATGCCCCAAGTTCACAGTGGCCTAGATTGCAGTGGGAAGTTCTCTGTGACGATGTGTACGTGAAGCAAATCCATGTGGCCCAACCTCTATTTACTCTTTTAAAACCGGAGGTAAAAAATAAATGCAAGAAGGAAAGTGAGCTGAATGTCAGTTAATATTATGGATAAAGTGGTGATAGCAGATAGCGCCAACCATGGCGGCGGATGGAAATCCCCAGGTTGTCAAAGCACCCAATTTTCTCTTTAAATGTAGGAAAAAAGAGGAATGGGCAGCCAGGAAAAGAACATAAAGCAAAGTGGTTCAGAGATCACCTATGCCCATTGACTCATTTTCCGTGTAAGTAAGTAAGCAGAGGTGGTGTGGTCTGACAACCTTGAGAACCCCAGCCCCTCCCTCTCCACTGCAGGAAGCTGCTCCCCTCCTGCCTTCCTTTCTTTCCTTCCCAAGGGCAGGATTAAACCCCCAGCCCCAGCGCAAACCAGCAATGGGTCCATTCTGTGCTGTCAGTAGTGGGACGTGTTAGCTTTTCTGCTGCTTGTCTGTGGCACAAGATTTCTCCCCTCCTTTCTCTTGGTAATTAACGTTGACTGCAGGAAGGGGCTGGCTCTCCGCCTGGGCCACTTACAGGGCTGCATTTTGCTCTTATTAGGTTGAGGATGAATTAGCTGACCCAAACTAGCTGATTAGATTCTCTCACTGAGGTTGCTATGAGCAAAACAGGAGACGATAAGCTACAAGAGTGGGGGTGAGCAGACACCCTTGCTGGAGGCACAGCACTGTTCCCGAGGCGCGGTGCCTGGGACACCCTTCCTGTCGGGTAGAGGAACCACTGGCTACATTAGTTATCTGAGTTGCATCGTGGTCATTGATAAACTATTGTAACTGACAAGCCACTGGCATTTGAGACAGACACCAAAGTACCCTATTTTCGAGAGCCTTTGTCAAAGCTCCAGGGGCTATTTATGGTCTGTGCTACAGGCTAAATCGGCACCTTCTCACCAAATATGCCCCCACCTGCTTCCATCATCTTGTATCGTGCGCATAACCATCAGGTTTTTCACTGACAATGGAATCTGTCTTCCTGCTAGACCAGCATCATCCAGAGTAGCACGCTCCTGGTTATTCTCAGAAGTACATTTTGAAGGGGCAAAAATAAAGCCCAGGGGACTAGCAAATGTGGGTGGACAAAAAAAATGTAAGGAAGGATTTGGAATACAGGATGTTATTAAGAAGATCATCTTTTCCCAGTGCCAGGTAGAGATGTTCTGTGTAGAATGAAAACAGTGACACCTGTCAGGGCAGAAGAATTTTTGTGGAGGGAAGAGGGGAGTCCCCCCAAACCAACGGATCAGCAAATAAAGGGTCCCCAAAGATTAACTTTGGTTTCTTTATTTGCCCAGAACACATTCTCATTTTAGACCAGTTTATCCTCTTATATCTTTATATTTATTTTGAATCTGAGACTCTGAATATCATTTCACGCAATCTGAGCAGAGACAGATGAGGAAGTGATGTCTTGAAAGCTTGAGTTCAGGTAAGTAACTTAAAAAAAAAAACCCACTGTATTTTATGACGGAAAATTCAACTTTATTGTGCAAAACATATTTTATCTGTTTTACTGTGGTGAGTCTAAATGGCTTCATCTAAGGTTTAAATCGATGCTGTTTGAGGAAGGCGGATGCACTTTTGTTAATATGCATCATTCCCTATTATCTTGAGGTAGAGACTTTGTTGATTTTAGTCCTATAAAATAGGCAATATATAGGGTTTGAAATTTGCTAAATTCTTCAATTTAGTTTAAAATATTAATTTGGCTGTCACTAAATATATGTCTTTTGGTTGGGTCATTTTATATCTTTAATGAGGTTAGTTAAAATTGCATAATGGATTTATCCATGTGAAATTTCTGTTTTTCATTAAGACCAAATTTGCAGGGAAAAAGGACATATTGTCATTTAGAGCTAATTCAGTGAAATAAAGGAGGGTTTCCATTTCCTTAATTCAAGTGAAAAGACCAGACATTCACTTACTAGCCCCACAAAAGCACAGACACACTTCCTGGAACACACACACTTGTACACATGGACACACAGGCGTACACGCACATCTTACCAGGAAAAAGGAGTTGTCTAATCCTTTTTTATTCTCATTAGTCAGATTCCATTATTCCATTCACAGTGTTTATTTGCTCCTTTTCTCTCCTTAAACATATATATGTATGTGTATGCATGTTTGTGTGAATGTATGTGTATAGTTGTTGTTAAAAAGGACAGTAGCTAAGGAATGTGCACAAACAGGAGAAATTAAGTGGATGCATTGTCTTTAGAGCCATTTAGGCCAGGTAAAGTAATTGTGGGTAGTTCAGAATCCTCCTTACCTTGGCATTTTCCAGTGGAAGCATAGCTATTATTAGAGTGAAGTAGTAAGATGTTATTCACTCTCCCATATGTGGCAAAAAAAAAAAAAAAAGGTGCCGTGGCTTGTGTTATCCAGAGTATTCCTGGGCTCTCTTGAAGCAGCCGGTGGAGAGGAGAAGGAAGTAAGGGGCTGTTCCCAGGAGAGGGCTCCCGGGCAGGTTCTGGGGGGCCAATGGAGGATGGGTTGGAGGGTTAGGGGTCTGTGAGAAAACCCTCTGGCATGGCTTTTAGGAGGTCTAGGAACTGGACACAAGAGAAAAGTATTTTGAAGTATTTCAACAGCCTATGAATTGGATCTTTCAGTGTTCTTCAAAAAACACAAGTAAGAAATTTCTATTTTTAAAATTAATTTCGGTTGATAGCCTCTCTTTGAAATTGACTCTGTGTGAAGGCGGCCCTGGCTTATATTTGGATATTTTACTTCTATGTGTAATTTTTGGTTTTATTCTTATGATTTTGATTCTTTATCCTGATGGAAGATAAAATGGAGATCATTTTACAACTTTCAACATATTATATTTTAAGGCTTATTAAATGTATTTACATTGTCTTTTCTATTACTTCAGTAGGTGTTTTTTTTTTTTTTAAGTTTTTATTATAATCACCCAGTGCTCAACACAACAAGTGTACTATTTAATCCCCATCACGTATTTGCCTCATCCCTCCGTCAGCCTCCCCCTCTGGTAACCATCAGTTTCTCTGTAGTTAAGAGTCTGTTTTTTGGTTTCTCTCTCTCTCTCTCTCACTCCCTTTCCTTGCTCATTTTTTTTTGTTGTTGTTTCTTAAATTCCACATGACTGAGATCATTTGGTATTTGTCTTTCTGTAACTGACTTATTTCATTTAGCGTTATACTCTCTAGCTTTATCCATGTCACTGCAAATGGCAAGATTTCATTCCTTTTTTATGGCGGAATAATATTCTAGTGTGTGTGTGAGAAAGAGTGTGTGTGTGTATATCACATCTTCTTTATCCATTTATCCATCGTTGGACATTTGGGCTGCTTCTGTATCTTCGCTATTATAAATAATGCTGCTTTAAACATAGGAGTGGATGTATCCCTTCGAATTAGTGCGTTTGTATTTTGGGGGTAAATACCCAGTAGTGTGATTGGTGGATCATAGGGTAGTTCTATTTTTAACTTCCTGAGGAACGTCCATTCTGGTTTGCACAGTGGCTGCCCCAGTTTGCATTTTCAGTGCAAGAGGGTTCCTTTTGCTCCACACCTGTTGTTTCTTGTATTGCTGATTTTAGCCATTCTGATAGGCGCAAAGTGATATCTCATTGTAGTTTTGATCTGCATTTCCCTGATATTAAGTGACGTTGAACATCTTTCCATATGTCTGTTAGCCATTTGTATGTCTTCTTTGGAGAAATGCCTGTTTCTTTCTTCTTCCTATTTTTAAATTGGATTATTTGGTTTTGGAATGTTGAGTTGTAGAAGTTCTTTATATATTTTAGATACTAACCGTTTATAGGATATGTCATTTACAAATATCTTTTCCCATTCAGAAGGTTGCATTTTAGTTTTGTTGACTATTTCCTTTGCTGTGCAGAAGATTTCATTTTGGTGCGGTCCCAACAGTTTATTTTTGCTTTTGTTTCTCTTGCCTCAATGGACTTATCTAGAAAAAGTTGCTGCAGCCAATGTCAGAAAGATTACTGCCTGTGCTCTTTTCTAGGATTTTTATGGTTTTATGTCTCACATTAAGGTGTTTAATGCAGTTTGAGTTTATTTTTGTGTATGGTATAATCAAGTGGTCCAGTTTCATTATTTTGCATGTTGCTGTCTAGTTTTCCCAACACCAATTGTTGAAGAGACTATCTTTTTCTCATTAGGTATTTCTGGCTTTGTTAAAGATTGACCATATAACTGTAGGTTTATTTCTGGATTTTCTGTTCTATTGATCTATGTGTCTACTTTTGTGTCACTACCATACTGTTTTGATTACTATAGCATTGTAATATAACTTGAAGTCAGGAATTGTGATGCCTGCAGCTTTGCTTTTCTTTTTCAAGATTGCTCTGGCTCTTCAGGGTCTGTTGCGATTCCATACAAATTTTAGGATTGTTTGATCTAGTTCTGTGAAAAATTCTGGTGGTATTTTGATAGGGATTACCTTAAATGTGTAGATTGCTTTGGGTAGTATAGACATTTCAACAATATTTGTTCTTCCAATCGATGAACATGGAATGTCTTTCCATTTCTTCGTGCTGTCTTCAATTTCTTTCATCAGTGTTTTATAGTTTCCAGAGGATAGGTCTTTTGCCTCTTCAATTAGGTTTATTCCTAGGTATCTTATTATTTTTGGTGTAATTGTAGATGAGATTGTTGTCTTAATTTATGCTTCTGCTGATTCATCATTGGTGTATAGAAATGCAACAAATTTCTGTAGATTGATTTTGTATCCTGTGACTTTACTGAATTCACGTGTTAGTTCTGGAGGTTTTTTGGTGGAATCTTTTGGGTTTTCTATATATAGTATCATGTTATTGGCAAATAATGAAAATTTTACTTTTTCCTTACTGATTTGGATGCCTTTTATTTATTTTTGTTGTCTGATTGCTGTGGCTAAGACTTCCAGTACCACGTTGAATAAAAGTGGTGAGAGTGGACATTCTTGTCTTGTTCCTGACCTTAAAGGAAGAGCTCTCAGGTTTTTTCCATTGAGGATGATATCAGCTGTGGGTTTTTCATGAATGGCCTTTATTATGTTGAGTTATATCGCTCTAAGCCTACTTTTTTGAGGGCTTTTTTTTTTTTATCATGAACGGATGTTGTACTTGGTCAAATGCTTTTTCTGCATCTATTGAAATGATCATATGGTTCTTATCCTTCCTCTTATTGATGTGATATATCACACTGATTGATTGGCAAATATTGAAACTTCCTTGCGACCCAGGAATAATTCTTGCTTGATTTATTTTTTGAATGATTTTTTTAAGTGTATTTAATTTTAATGTATTTGATGTTGGATTTGGTTTGCTAGTAATTTGTTGAGGATTTTTGCATGTATGTTCATCAGAGATATTGGCCTGTAATTCTCTTTTTTTGGGTGATGTCTTTATTTGGTTTTGGTATCAGGATAATGCTGACCTCATAGAATGAATTTGGAAGCTTTCCTTCCCTTGTATTTTTGGGAAGAGTTTGAGAAGAATAGGTATTAACTCTTCTTTAAATGTTTGGTAGAATTTGTCTGTGAAGCCATCTGGTCTTGGGGTTTTGTTTTTTGGGCTTTTTTGTTGTTGTTTTTGTTTTGTTTTGTTTTGTTTTTTTAATTACTGATTCAATGTCTCTGATGGTAATCAGTCTATTCAAATTTTCTATTTCTTCTTGTTCAGTTTTGGTAGATTATATGTTGCTAGGAATTTATCCATTTTTCCTGGGTTGTCCATCTATTGCTCCAGTTTTAAAAGAGGGATTGTTCCTTCTTTCATCTGGGAATCTCTCCATCAACGCTTTTCCCTCAGCTGGAAAACACCCCAGGATTTACTTTGCCATAATGTGGTGGCATTTAGGACAGCCGTTTGCATGCAAGGTGATTCAGGAAAAGGCAGACTTACAAAGCAGGCTGGCACAGGTGTAACACATAGCCTGGAAGCCCGTCTGCTCACAGGATCAGTGCACCTCCGTATCTGAGAATTTCCACTTCCATTTCACTTCCTTCTGATGCACCATCTAGGCCTCCCCCATTGTCTTTCTCTCCACTCACTGCTTTTAGAACTCTCCATCCTCACTGTTTAAACTCTGACAACATAATGTCTGTCCCCAGTCCTCCCCTGAAACTGCTTCAAGGTCCACATTCCTTTGTTCTCACTGTCTTTTAACTCCTCATGCTTGATATTCCTCCCTGGCCTTTGTCCTTCCCCTTCACCACTTCCTGGTCCCCATGCCTTTCTCAAAATGTGGCTGTTTTCTATGATTCTGTCTGCCATCTCTGCTGTTCTATGACCCCTTCTTCCCCCTACACACACACACTCCTCCCCCTCTCTCACCATTGCCTATGGGCATGCCTGCCACGTTCATACCTCAGGGTGTGAATGATTGATATCTTGAGTTAGTCATTCACATATTCATTCGTTCAAATGCCTTGTTGAAAACCTTCTCAGTGTCAGGCATTGGGATAGACACTGGCAATACAGAGATAAAGGATATGTCCTTGGAAATAAACAATTTGATTAGTACAATAAGTGTCAGGTTAGGAATTTCCTTTCTGGGGCCTCTATCAACTTTCCTTCTTTTATTTTAGTCTACCTATATTTCTCTCCTTATTACTATTTTAAGAGATACTGCTCTTTATTCCTCAGTACATTTCTTGCAATTTTAAGGCCATGGTTGATTTGAAGGCGGCATGGCATTAATTGTGATCAATTGTAGCAGTGAATACTAGATCCTGTTATTAAGTTTAATTTACATTCTTATGTTTTTATATCAGTCACAGGGAAGACTTCACCTGGTTTATGATTGCTTAAATAATATAAATCATAAGCTTAGACTCCTGAAAAAACTTTCAAGTTAGATATCAAATAAACAATGACTCAGCATTATGACTGCATATGCCCAGTCGTTTATTAATTTTATCAGTAAATTTCCTGTCATTACTTCCATCCACTAGACTGTGCTTTCTTTTATCAAAATTCTGACTCTCAGCTTCACATGAGTCATTTTGTGATTATAAAATTAGTAAATGGTTAATCATATCCTGTTGGCATAAATTCTTGATTCAGTGGAGGAATTCAAAAACTCAATATGGTTGAGCTTCACATCCATGTTATTCAAATTTGCAGTCGAGCAGCCAGTTTTGAAAAGATTCCTGATTTGCCACAATGTGTTATTTAAAATGAAAAATTTCTTTATTCTTCCTCAAGTATGTTAATGCAAGAAATGAGAAATAATCTGATCCGACATGTGCAGGGTATGTCATTCAGACCAATATATCTGTGTTGGTCAGTGAAGTCCGACTCTTAGTATATTATGATGATCCTGAATATTTATTTCATGCCCAAGAAGAAAGGTTTTAACATACCTTTTAAATTTATCTTGGTTTTCTTGGATACAAAATTGAAACCATCTGAGTCTGGCTTAAAGTTTAATAGAAAATTACAACTGTCTGATTCCTACAAAAGTATTTTTTTTCTTGATGTGTCTTTTGAAATAATAAATTTCTATACATTTCAAGGAAAATGTTCAGGTATCATAAAAATCACAATATGTAAAATTTGATTTTGCAATAATTTTACAATAAATTAATGCAGAAATTTATTTTTGGGCACCATGGATATTGCTGTGCCATCTTTAAGGCAAAATGTAATCTTTATTTCCATCCCCCAAATGTAGAAAATTTCTAAGAATAATAAAGAAGTATTCCCACACGTAGTGAAATAGCAATTTTTCCCACTCGAGTCACAGACTGGGTTCTCTTTGGAGAAAAGTAGTGATGTTTTGTCCTTGGGGCACCTGCATTGCTGGCTAATTGTTGCAAGGCTATTTAGGATCTAAGGCTTGCCAAGATTCTATTTTTCTTTTTCTTTTTCTTTTTTTTTTTTTATCAAAGATCAGATCAGAATTTCAAAGGAAATATAGAGCACCTGTTTATGCCCACCTCTCCATGACGGCGTCTGTTTCAGTTCAGTGCTGCGTAATTTGGAGGTTAAGTATTACCAAACCCACTTGGCTCTTAGAGTTGGAGAGAGTGGGTATAATTCTATTTTTTTATCTGATATTTGATTTTTATTCTCAATTTATCCCTCAACTTCTTAGGGTATGTATAAGAGGGTTCTCTTTTTTAATGGGGTATTCCTCTGAAATTTCAACAATGTTGGCTTTTATTTATTTTTTAAATGATGGTTTCCCATAAAAGTTCATTTAAAAAATTGTTCTTAAAAAATATTTAAAAGTTGTATCATGCTGAGAGCTAAAAGTAAAAGCATAGCATTTCTGGGCTTAACAGAACTTAGAGACCACAGAAATCCAATAATTGGAATACCCCTAAGACATATAAGGAAACTGAGGCCAGATGTGCTACTGAATTTGACTTAATAAGAGTGCAAACAGCTGAGTTGAAAACTGGCTCAGTCTTTTTCCTGGCATTTACTCCTCGGTCATTTCTCAGTGACATTCTCTGCCATTCACCAGAGCGTTGTCACCCTCTTATTATTATTTTATTATTTTCTGTAAGTATGATGTGAGGTAACACCCAGTAGTATTTCCCCCTTGCTCCAAGACACTATCAATAGTGTTCTTGGGGCGCCTGGGTGGCTCAGTCATTAAGCGTCTGCCTTCGGCTCAGGTCATGATCCCAGGGTCCTGGGATCGAGCCCCGCCTCGGGCTCCCTGCTCGGCAGGAAGCCTGCTTCTCCCTCTCCCACTCCCCCTGTTTGTGTTCCCTCTCTCGCTGTCTCTCTCTCTCTCTCTCTCTCTGTCAAATAAATAAATAAAGTCTTAAAAAAAAATAGTGTTCTTGGTGTTAGTGCATTCAAGAACCATAGCATGAACATTTTCCATGTCCTGGACGTTTTGGTTGGTCCTGAAGAGCACAGAATCATGACCATTATTTATTGCCTTTTGGAATCTTATGTATGTAGACTAAAAAATCTTTCAAGATATGCTAGGATAATCCCTTTCTACTCCATGTTGGTCTGTATTTGGTGCTTCTTACTCTTTGAAGAATGCTCAGCTCAGCCCAAGAATGCATGAAATGAAATGTGGCTTCATGTGGAGAAGCAGAACTGGGTGGAGGTGGGGCAGAGGCCTTGGATTTTCTCTTTCCCCATTAACAAGTTTCAAGATGCCCAGAACACTCTTACTCCCACACATTACTTCCTACTCGTGTGTTTAAAGCTGGACGGGTTGTGTCTGGGAATGATGCTGCTAGTCCTGAGTTGATGAGCTAGGAAGACCTATAAACCTTAGTTCATAAAGCATCTATGTAGGCTGAACTGATGAGGTTTAGAATCATTAAGTAGTTCGGTGTCTGTGAAAATGATTTCCTAAGATGCTCATTATTTCCAACTCCGTCTGCTCACTTCAAAGCTAGATAAGAGGGGAGTAGGAGGAAAGTGATAGCAGAAATGGGTGGTGATGGCAGGAAGTTTGGGGGTCTTCATGGCAAATGAAATTTGGCAATACCTTCTGAGGAGCGATGGGATGCCGTTGCTGCCGATACAGCATGAATGTTCAATGGTTGTTGGGTAAATGATCAGCAATAATATTATTGATAGTGTTGTGCAGAAAGGGAAAATGCCCCTGGGTGTTTCCTCCTATCCATGGTCCTAGAAAACAAGTAAATAAACAATGAAAGAGTGACAACACTATGATATATGTGAGGAGAAATAGTAGAAATAAATAGGGACCAAGCTAGTTGTCAACTGAGCTGTTTCTTCTCTCCTTAATGCGGTCTTCGTAGCCCAGCTGAGTGCTAGCTCAGTTGCTGAGGTCCTTGCCTGGAAACACATCCAGTACCTGAAGAGCCTCAAACTCAGTCCAGGGGTGCCGCACTCAGCCTCCAAAGGGAAACCGAGGAAGGGCCCTCATGGAAAACAGCATTTGATGTGGACTCTGAAGACTGGTCCCAAGAAAGATAAGTGTTGAAGACTATTTTTGATCAATATGTGTATTATTTGGTGACTTGATTAGCTTTTGTTAGACTGTGAAGTGGTGGTGGTGGGAACCAGATGGGAAGAGTTTGACGAGGAAGGGAAGATGAAGACAGAACTACGGTCCCTGAAGCAGTCACACCCTTGTGTGTGCAGGTAGGATGCTTCACCATGGCCTCCAGGCATTGACCAGTTAAAGGGTTGTTGTTGACGTGTGTCTCTCATTGGATTGGGAATTGTGTGCTACCTGCTTCTCCCTGTATGCTCAGGGCTTTAGCAGGAGACCTGGCACATACTAGGTGCTTACTAGTTGGGCCCTTCATGAAAAAGAAATCAAAACCCTTGCCCATATTTCTTGGCAGAACAAGCTAGGTAAATTTCCAAAAATAAGCTGAACTCCCATAGATCCCAACTTCCTGCATAAGAGGTCCCTTTATGTCTTCTTCCCATCTTTTGCTTACTTTCAGGTTCCCATGTTTCTTTCTGGAACATACAAAAACCTTTCATCTGATATATTTAATTTTATTTGACTATGAACTTTACACAACATTACCCTTGAGGGATCTTAGTACTACTGGGTAATCTCAGGCTAAGTTCCGTTAGAGGAATTTTAAGCATCTGGGAGTGGGACGTGAAGGTATAAGGTGAGGGGTTTGAAGCTGTTTCATTGCAGCAGATTGTTTGGGTTCCAGGGATGACCTACTCAGCGGAGGCAGGTGTCCCTGCCAGGTGTGGCCTTCAGTGAGTACAAGCTTCAGTCCCCATATCACCCTCATTGCTGTTCTCTCGGGCCTGGCCCACCCGCTCCTCTCTGCTGGCTCCCCCGACCCCCACCCCTCACCCTGGGACTTTCCAATGGAGTCAGTCTGCCTCCTCTCTCTCTATGTGCTGTTGTCTCCCACCAACCCTGTTTTCACTTTATCAGACACTTCTTATTGCCGTCCCATCTTTGATCTAACAAAACAATAACTGCCTGTTTGGAAGACCAAAACTGA
Organism: Callorhinus ursinus; assembly: GCF_003265705.2. Taxonomy (NCBI): domain Eukaryota; kingdom Metazoa; phylum Chordata; class Mammalia; order Carnivora; family Otariidae; genus Callorhinus; species Callorhinus ursinus. The sequence continues at coordinate 1,473,670 of NW_027397069.1, forward strand.
GTTAAGCAGTGCTTAGCTTGATTTTTTTTTTTAATCTATCTTAAGTTTGTATGCATTTTATTAAACTCTCTGAAACCAGCAATGTTTACATTATTTAAAATTTTCATAAAACCTCTGATCATGGTTAGGGTTTTCCTCCTCAAGATACATTCAATTTCACCCTAGTGTTTTGCTCTACTTGCCCTGTTTGATGTTATCTGCAGGAATCCCAGGAGGTTTGGGGCTGCTAGAGTTGGTTCACTGCCAGGGGTACACTTCATGTTCACTAGCTATGCTTCCTGGCAAGTAAGAGAAAATGTGGCTTTTGAATTGAAATGAAAAACAGGGTAACATCCCTCCCTCACAGCTTCACCTTCATGTAATTCTCTACAAACATGACTCAGGTGCATGTGAGTCCCCCCATTTCAAGGCAGAGGCATCTGTGGACACTCTCATGCTGAGTCAACTAGAAGTGCGGGTGGAAAATGCAGCACTTACCTGGAAAACGTAAAGCAGTAATAAGCTACTGGATGCAAGGGAAACTTGAAATGTGTTTCTGATATGGTTTTGTTGGAGCTGTAAGCTTATGTTCTCATTTGCAGCAGCACAGAGAGAAATGCTGTTGGACGTGGGGATGACACACAAAGTAAGGATTATAAGGGATAAAAACCGCAGCTGGAGCTTGAAAGACTCCAGTTTCTCCGGTCTGGGCTCTGGATTTGCATTCTGCTCTGCACATGGGCAACAGGTTCCATCTTAACCACGGCCACGTGGCGCTCAGGTTCTTCCATCTGGGTCTGTAACTGGGGGAGGGGGCTGTGGAGCAGGCTGTGAAGTGTGCTTTTCGACACTGGGAGTTTATTTCAGTCAGAGCTCCTGTCATTGGAAATGCCCACCTGCTCACCAGAATGTGTGGAAAGACCTGCTTCTTCGTGAAGCTGTGGTGGGGGACCGTAAATAGCACAGTACATGAAATTTACTAAGCAGCCATCTAAGAATCATCCGTGTAACTGAAATACAGATAAGAATATTTCCTTCTTTTTTAAGTCATCCTTTCAAACCTATCAATAGGGAAGAGTAAATACTGAAGAACCTAACAACTTTCAACTATGCCCTGTATGCAGGAAAGTTTAGCAGAGGAGATAATAATTTGAAAGTGGCAACAATTAGTTGTGTCTATAAACTAGTAAGTTGACAAGTGTTTCTGGAACCCTTTACACATCCTTCCCATTATGATACTATAGAACTGTCACACAATGTACAGACATTGCCTCTGTCCCCAGGGAATTTACAATCAAGTTTGAGATTGTAAGAAGTAGCTTTTGCAGAGCATGGTGTTGAGGCTGGAAGCCGTTTGAAGACCCAGTTATTCTTGCTGTGCCATGCTTTGGGGAACAGTGTCCGGGCGTGTTAAGGGTGGACTAGGAGAACAATGAACTTGAAAGTCATATTTACTTTCCTCTATTGAAGGCTTGTCAAGGGTGGTAAAAAAATGCCTTATCTGTATTTTCGGTGGCTAGTGTGGTTCCCTGAGGAGAGTTGGTTAATGTTCCTTGACTCTTGTTTAATCATTTACCCTCAGAATAGCCCTCTGAAGAATTAGGCATTTACATGCACATCTGTCTACACAGTGTATCTCTAATAACATGAGCCCAAATCAAATAAACACCCACTTTCCAAAAACACACTTCACAGCCGACTCTAGAGTTCTCTCAACCAAATTCTGTCGCTGAGGAACTGAAACACCAGGGCTCCTGTCATGACCACAGAACACACCGCCTGATTTTTAAGTGCCATTTGAGACATGCAGAGCTCCATGGTCATGACAATCTGGAAATCTGTTAAGCCTTAATTGCATCTTTAATTCTGTGCAATACTTGCTTTTTGTGTCATCTCCACACTTCAAGTACGAAGCTCCTCTCTGGCTTCTGGTGAGTTCTAGACTAGAGAGGCACCTGGAATCAAGACAGAGAGCTGTAGGACTACGTAGTGTCAGTTCAATAGCAATATCCAGTGGAAGGAATCAAAACAGCAGTGTCAGTAGACTGATTGGACTTTCCAGTTCTTTTTGTCTAGTGTCTGGAAGTAGCACTGACCATTTTTGTGCTGAGTATGTCTCTAGAGTACTTGGGTTTGAAGGGATATAGCAAGAGGAGCTATGAAACTTCTTGTTAATAAGGACATTGAGATAGTAAGTAACTGAGAGGAAAAAAGAGAGAGAGCTGCAACCATATATGTTTATCAAACTCCTGAAGAGGGTCATGCTTGCTACATAGGATGGTGCAAACTGAGCCTCATGATGAGGTTTTTGACACTAGATGAAGAAGTTGAAGTTCAAAAACGATTATGTCATTTACTTAGTTTCACATGACCAGAAGGCAGTTGAGCCACAGCTGAGAACAGAAGCAGAATTCCTTCTTTGACTCCTAGTCTAGGCACTTTCTACTCTTTAGTGAGGTGGTCCCGACAGTGACCTCATCCATCGGGAGATGAGGCATTTGAATAGGTAGGGGTATGTGTGTGTCCTCTGTGTGCCCTCATATATAAAAGAATTTCAGTCAGAAATCTTGTTTTGAACATAAAAGAAAAATGAAGTCCAGAACAGCAGGAATAAATACAGCATGCTTGTTGGGTTCTGAGTCCCCTAACTCCTCATTAACTTTTCAGGTCAACTTTAGATGAGGAATGCCAATGCTCAGGTCTTAATTTATAATTAAATAAATGAATGCAGTTATACTACCTCTGTGTCCCTTTCTGCTAAATTACATAATTCCCAAATTTCTGTGATTTTTAGGACTCTATCCCTACCTTATTGTTGGGGAATGACTTGAACTGAATTTACTAAGCTGATGGTGGGCTTTGAAATCCAGACAGACTTGTGTTGTGAGCAGAGTAATGATGAAATAAAAGCATTTTAACTAGAAGATTAATTTGGTAAGAATATACTCTGATGAATGGCTACATATGAATCATCACATATTGCATAAAGCAAAAGCTATTTTAGGAGGTGAACTTTAAAGTCAGTTATAAGGATTGGAAATATGGTGCTTCAGGAGTATGTGTGGGTTTCTACTTCTACAAAAACCCAGATTTGGTCTGGGGGGATTAACAACAAGGGAAGTCCTATGGCCTAACAGACTGGACTAAGGCGAGGGGGAGATGCATGGCGAAAACCACTGAAATGGTGTTAAAGGGAAAAGTCAGAAGTTTAGGTCAGTGGAAGGAGCCAGTGCATGATCTTAGAGAGCTGGGTTACCAAAAGGGGGAAATTATGCAGATAGAATTTTGGAGATGTGGGGCACCCAGAGGAGATGGCCAAGGATATCTTAAAGAACGTGGGTTTCAAGGCACAGGGCAACAGCAGGCCCAGGGAAGATGGAGTTGAATTAGACTTCAGGTACCTACTCCATGTGGACTCTACAGGACAGCCTAGCACCTTAGTCCTAAGAACACATAGGCTCTAAACATCAAGTAGGCCCTATGGTGATGCTTATACCCCTCCCCACTGCATGCCTGCAAAGAATGGAAGTAGTATTTCCAAATCCCATTAGTAATCCCATCTTCATCCTGTGTGTGAAGAGGTTATAGCACCTGGGAAATGAAATGGATCCAACAAGAAGGTAAACTTCTAAGAATAACATCATTACCGTATCTATTCACTATAATCCTTCACTCCATATGTCTCTCTTCTTCCTTTTGAAAAGAGAATCAGCGCTGCTGATTGTCTTCCTCCTGTTCACTTTTTTTTTAAAGATTTTATTTTAAGATTTTATTTATTTATTTGACAGAGAGAATGAGAGAGAGAGAGCACGAGAGGGAGGAGGGTCAGAGGGAGAAGCAGACTCCCTGCTGAGCAGGGAGCCCGATGCGGGACTCGATCCCGGGACTCCAGGATCATGACCTGAGCGGAAGGCAGTTGCTTAACCAACTGAGCCACCCAGGCGCCCCCCTCCTATTCACTTTAAATGGAGGCCACCTTCTTTGAGTCCTTGAAATACAGCATCCATTCAAAGCGGGAGGAAGAATACCTAGAAGTTCTTCCCCACTGGAGAGTCACCAACTTCCAGAGGTTCCCCCTTATCAAAGATAGTAATACTATCCATCTCAATGTCTGCTTTCTACAAAAGTGATTGTAATAATGATTTGGAGTTTTATTTTTTTAAAGTGGGCTATTTGAGAACCTCTGTTGCTGGGTACTATGTGGTCGTGACCAGATGAATATCAAAATGAATCAAGCTCGCAGCTGAGTGCTGCTAATATGTACTGGATGATAATAGTCATTCTGCCTGTGTTATTGTTTTAAAACATTGATGGTCAAATACAATAAGTATTGAAGTGTACAAAATGACATTAATTCTGCAAATTTGCCTCAAGATAAATTGATGAGCAGGTCAATACTTAGCATTCATCTAATCCAAATTCTTATGTGGCTTCTCAGGATGGTTCCAGCTCTTTAAAAACAAATGTTGAAAAGGGAAAATGTAGTGATGATTATATCCAAATTGTCTTTTCAGTTGTTGAGAATAAAGACTTTCCATGTCCTCAATGTATTATTTTTAGAAAGGAGCTTGCAAAGAGCAGCCTGAAGACTCCCATTCCCTAATTTAGAAACAACACACAAAAACTATAAAAATATACCCTCTTTTTTCAGAAATAGGATTACAAGCATCAGTTTATGAAAACATATTTGATGTTATAATTATAGTTAAATTTCAGTTTATTATTTAAAATACATACATGTGCACACATTTAGTACCCAACCAAAAATGATACAATGTGCAATTTTGTATTTGTTGAAAACGCATTAGTTTTTTAAATTATTTAACAGTAAATGGAAGCATGTATCATTGTTAGATAAAAGAAGATGAAGTTTGTTTTAAATGTTATGAATATTATTGCATGGCACTTAAATACATGCTATAATACTGAATAAGTTACTGACCTATTTTTAAGTTAATGCTGCATATTTTGTTAGTTACTATGCCAAAGATCACTCTGTTAAAGCTATAACATACCAACATAAATCTGTTGAATTCAGGTCAATAGAACTCTTGAGACATTCTAAAATAAATATAAGAAGACAGAGATGCCAATTAATAATAATGTTTGTCACATACCTAGTCTTTGGTTAATGGAGTAAGAAGCAAAACAGAGATGAGGTTACTACCACAGAAACCTCCCAGGAAACCAGAAGTAACTAACTTATAAAGTTGCCGGAGGTATTACCTCTATGTGTTTTGCCCTTATTAATTTGGGAGGGAAGTGGGTCAGGAAAGTTTCTCTACCCCTGGATGATCTGCAGAAATCTTTCCTCTGTGTGCCTACACTACTCAGGCTTTTAATGAATCCCAACCAATGTTGACCGAGTTTTCACTCAATGCCCAACACTGGGCGAGTTAGTGGATAATAACAAGGTAAAAAACAAATGAAAACATCCCCTGTCCTAGCCTCTCTTCTAGTGTGAACTGATGTCCCTTTTCCACAATTGAAGGCAGAATGATTTTCATTCATTCATCCTACAAACACTAGGGGATCCACAATGGCTCAGGGACTGTACTCGGCACAGTTAGGATAATGAGAGGTGACATAATGATAATAATAACAGAACTGCAAAGGCACCTAATACGTGTCTTCGCTGAATGCCAGGTTATCGTGCTGAGTGCCTTACATCCATCCATTATTTCATTTAAGCCCATGAGGCAAGTGTTTGTAGAATTCCCACTTTAAGGATGAAGACACTGACCAATATGGTCCCCACTTCCATAAAATATAGTCCAGTGGGCAAGCCAGAAAATGAATAATAATAAATAATGTTGCAAAGCATAGAGGATGAGGGGCACTCAGGAGCATCTATGGTCTATATAAAGATGCTGTCAAATTCCCATAAGTGTATGAAAGAAGGATAACTTAATAATCTAAGTTATTAGTTTATAACTTAAACACCTACTGTTGGCACATCAAAAGACTAGAAATGATCTAATGATCAATTCAAAGGACTTCTTTGTACCACATTGGAAGGGATTTCCGCTTTAATTCAATGAAAAAGTGTTGGCCAACAAAATGTAAGCATTAATCTAGGGTGCAATCTAATTAATCTAGGGTGTCAATGACTTTGGGTAGTAGAAACTAGAACTTCATTTTTCAAAAGAATAGATACAATCATAAGAAAATGAATGTAATGATCTCATAAGACATTGTTTCAGTGATTTATTTTGTTAGCATCACCTAGACATGCTGTGACTATTAAAATGAGCTAGGATATTACAGAGCCCAACACCAGGCTTGGCACACAGTAGGTACTCAACCAGTACTTGTGCTCTCACTTGGATCCATCTGCTGGGGCTGCCATAAGAGAAGACCACAGACTGTGGGACTTAAACAACAGAAATGTATTTTCTCACAATTCCGGAAGCTGGAAGTCCAAGAGATGAAGGTGCACAGGGCAGTTTTCCTGAGGTCTTTCTCCTAGGCTTGCAGATGGCCGCCTTCTCCTGTGTCTTCACATGAGCACCTTTTCTCTGTGCTCAGCTATCCCCAGTATCTCGGTATATGTCCATTTTTTTTATAAGGACATCAGTCGGATTTGGATTAGGGCCCCATCCTTAAGACACCATTTAACCTTAATTGTCTCCTTGGAGTCACTATCTCCAAATACATTCACATTTGGGATTAGGGCTTCATTGTAGGAATTTGGGGGGAACACAATTCAGTCCGTAACATTACCCTTCCAATTTTCCTGCTCAATAGTTAGCTTTCCCTGTTTGATTTTGTAACTTCTTTTAGAGGTCGAGGCCTCATCCAGTCATTCTTTTATTCATTCAGTGATGGTACACTGTCTCCTGTGTGTGGGGCAGTGTACTCGACCCAAGAAAACAGAACTGTAAAGAGTCTCCCTAGCACCGGAAGCCTGCAAGACAGACAGAGGAGCTCACTGAGGCCACCTGGTCAGCCCGGAGTATCAGCGAAAGCTGGGGGAGCCCAAGCCCAAAGCAAGTGCTGGGGAGGGGAATGATCCATCTCCTAAGGTGAGCATAGTGTGGTGTGATCCCAGAACTGCCACCAGCCACTGTCAGCAGGTGGACCACAGAGTGATGGAGATAGGTGACCCTGTGAGTAAGTATTTTAGACAGGAGATGAGAGAATGTCTTTAATATGTCTCCATGTACAATATCCACAGAGAACATTGACGAAGCTACCTTGGGAAAACATGATGTTGAAAACTAAACCAGGAAGCATGTTCTTATGCACACTTGTACATTATCTGGAGAGGTAGTGGTGCCGCCATCACTGTGCTACTTCCCAGCCATTTTGAGATGTTCAACATTGGGCAAGTTCAATGAATATGTTCATTGAAATAATTTTTGGGGAGGACCCTTTGGAAACTTTGACTTTTTGCAAATGGTTTTGACTAAGAACAAGGAATTTGATGTAGAGAGTGAGGCAGAGGAAGTTATCACATGCAGGGGAAGGAAAAAGGGTAATGGGAACTCTACACATTACCACTGAACAGGTGGTTAGTGGTACCTTCTTTGCCTTTGCCTATTGAAGAACATCATTTGATGGCAGTCACCAAAAGTACAATTGTCTTTCCAGAGAGAAAGCAGAGTAAGGAACACCTGCTTCTATTGTCCCACAATAGTGGGCTCAGAATTCAGACTAGAGAACACTGTGACATGGCTTTCTTTGGAACCTTGGATTCAGCAGATGTCCGTTTGTGAGTATTTTAGACAGGAATTTGTATGAAAGGATGTCTTTGAGACGTCTCCACATACAATCCCACAGAGAAATCTAAAGAAGCTGCCTTGGGAAAGCATGATGTTCAAACATCATGTGCAAACATATACCAACTATTCCTGAGAGACCTGCCCATCCTCAACAGGGATTTCCAGGGCAAATGACACCCCACTGTTGAAGGACCTAGGCCAGGACCAAGCCTATATGGCCCCAAGTCTTCTGAGAATTATAGCAAGGCATGAGGTTATGACTGATTTGAATAAGACACAGTATGCTTTTCTAATATGTAATATTACCCTTTCCGAAACCAGATCCAGTATAATTTAGAAATTTCAATACCCATATTGTCTCGTCCATTTAAAAGCTAAAGACATGAAAACCATAGCTAGCAAGTAACCGATTTAGAGATTTTAACAACTCAAGAGAGAATAGACATTTTCATCACCTTGCAAAGATTTATAGTCATCACTGATGACTGAGATAAGAAAGTGCTCTCAAATATGAGAACGGAGCGATTTGGAATTCATTTTTTTCAATGTCTCAGGTCTTATTTCCGAAGTTCCCATTAGGAACATATACCTGCTCCTTTTGTAGTCTCTAAAAATTACTGAGCTACTGCTTGAGAAAAGTAAGTGCTTAGTTTCTTTGTTTCTGTCATTCGGTGCTGAGGATGAACAATTGATGTGTTGTTATATCTTCGGAGAAAAACAGTTATTTACATTATTAAGTTTTAATTATAATGAACACAAAAGTTATTTAAAAATCAGTGAGGAAATAAAACTCACTCCCCAAATTAGTTTTGCGTTAAGCTTGATTGATGAAACCCTACCTTGTAAATTTCTCCGTATCACCGAAATGCTATTTTCTTTCTCACACCGATTGAAGGAAGCATCAGCTGAGGAGCTAGAGAAACGGAAAACAGTGCTCATGACGTTTATAGAAGCAGCACTTGAAACTGCAGAGTAGCTTTTTGATTATTAACTTATGCTTTGATCTTTGTCTATCCTAAGGTTAAAAAATAACGTAACTGTGTATTCTGCCGGTATAAACGGGAGTTTCTGATCCTTGGCGCTGCTGACATTGTGACCTGGATAACTATTTGTTGTGGGCAGCCATGCTGTGCATTGTGGACTATTAAGCAGCATCTCTGGTCTCTGTGCACTGGATACCCAGGAGTCCCACCTCTCAGCTATGACATCTGCAGACATTTGCCAAGCATCTCCTGAGAACGGGGAGCAGAATCACTGTGGATTGAGAACCACTGCTCTCATGGGGGGAAACATTACATTTAAATAATTGGGGCCCTCCCCCCATTCTTCCTAAGCATTAAAAACTCAAAGTCATAGCATAAACAAAAATTTCATCTTGAATTGTCCAAAAGTACTGCAATGTATAAACTCATTTGCGTTAAGATTCAGGTGGGCCCTTTTTTCAAGCCCAGAACTTTTCTCGATTTGCCTGAGAGAATGAACTGTCAGTACAAAACTGTAGGGATAGAGTCACAACTTGTTCTGGATCTTATTAATCCCTGAGCTGTATACATTTAAAGCTGCTTTCCGACATAAAAGTCCTCTGTAGGGCTGTGCTCCCTGAATTTCCTCTGACACTACAGAGTGACATTTAGATATTTGGTTGTAAGGAACTCCCATGTTCTTACTTAATCTTGTTATTGCTTTCACAGGCATTTTCCCTTCTTACCTGGGATGTTGTTTGCTACAAATTATTGTGTCATTGTTCTGCCAAAAGCATCACCCAAAAGGGATTTTCCTAGCAAACCACTATCACAGGGTAGACAAGATTATCATAATTTGAGAGTTGGCATCTTCAAGGCCTCAGGGGTGTTTGTGTTAAATTTTTGTTTTTTGACTGAAACCAGCATGAGGTACAGTTGAGAAATACATGAGTAATTGGTAACCCCACAAAAAGTGTTAGCATGTGAGGGGTTCACGCCAACTTGGGAGTGTGAAGGTAGATTTAAAGCGAAAACTGGTGTATCAGTCTTAGACACATTTAGTAGCTTTAAATGCTGATGATGAAACAGTGCACTGAGTTATTCAAAAAATAGTCCAGAAAAAAGGTGTGTTCAAGGGAAAGAGAGAAAAAAAAGCAGCGGGGGCGGGGGGGGGGGGGGAGGGGAAAACAAAACAGGCCAAGCAAGAAAGACAGTATCAGTGCAGGGATATCCCATTCAAAACACTGAAATAGTATGATCATCTCTTACGAGAAAATGAAATTCACTTTACAAGTTCAGGTGAACAAAACACAAGATAGTGAGTTATCCCTCACTCCACGGAGGAATTTGAGAACAAATTTTATTTTTTTAAGAATTTGACCCTGTGCCCAACCAAGAGATTCAAGTGCCTTTTTAAATTAAAAGGAAGAGAAAAGTGTAGGCTCCTGAGTGTTTGCTACATAAGACGACCATGGAAAATGGGGAAAAAAGAACATTTCCCTGATGAAAAATGATCTGCAAAGAACAAGGCTGGCTATGGTAAGATTAATGGAGGGTCTCAAAGAGCATGGGGAAAAGCTGCGGAAGATCCCCAAAGATGTGTCAGTGTTACTTGACAAGGTATCATGGAAGTCTGCAGTGCGTGATAGAACAGGAAAACAAGACACACACGCACACAAAATCCCCTTCTAAGACCTAATCACTCAACTACTGTACATATCATATCAATCCTCTTAACTATGTAGGAGTCACTGCGCAGCAAAAGCCTCCAGACGTAGAAAATGAGATTATGCCTATTTGACAATGCTGAGAACAGAGCCGTATTGCCCAAGTGCCCCTACAACCTCTGCCACCTAGTAAAGACAAAATGATCCCCAGTAATGGCTCACGAGTCGTGCCTTAGTGGTTGTACAAACAGAACAGTTGCACCTTCTGGCAGATGCACGAGAACCATGCAGGCATGCCTGCGTGCACGTGGGTGTGAGTGCGTGTCTGGGGGTGGAGGGATGGCGGTGGTGAAGCAAACTTCTAACGCACGAGTTTAGATGGTGCCGTGAGCCCAGATTAGACTGAAGGCTTTCAGTGAGTTGCTAAGAAAACATGAAAGAGTCATACTGATGCATAGAACTCGCAATTTCTCTCGACAGTAGCACTTTGCAGTTTTCTTTCTAAATGAGAAAGAAATAAAAAGAGCTGTTATTAGCTGGGAGAGATGATTATCAACTTCAGGCAATTCTAATACTGTACTGAAAAACAGTATCAGAAGAGGATGTTGCCAACAACTGAGACAAGCTCTTTCCCCCAGGGCGTGATGCCAGTGAAGTGGGAGTGGCAGTCCCCATTACCATGAAGTGTAGTGAGTCCTGCCAGTTCTTCCCAAGTCCAAATGCAGACAGTGAGAACATGACCTTGGTTGCTCCCTGTGTTATGCCATTTGCAAAAAAAAAAAAAAAACCCATTATATTACAGCAATAAAAGTGCTTACAGGGTGTTGGTGGATTTCTGCCAGAGATGCATAAATATCACTTTGGATGGCCTGGTCGGTATTCTTTAGCTTTATGAACTTGAACCTGGCTGTTCTTAGGGCAACTGAACTTCGAGACCAAACGCAGGGCTTCTAGGTATAAACGAGGTCTCCATCCAAACACTGCCAGTAACCAATGGGCTCAACACTGTTGGGGTGTGGAAAATGGAGGACACAGCTCATCGCAGAGTCAAGCTCCTGACACCTTCTTAATGGGACTAAGGCTAGTGACAGCAAAGGAAAGCTGTTAGGGAAAGTGATCACAACCCTCTTCATTATTAAGCGATGTCAAGTTCAGGGACACAATTTTCTTCTGTTTCGTTGTTCTAGAGATGGGTTATTACGGTTTCTCCTTTTAAAATTTCACATCTGGAGAGATTGACAAGAAGTCCTCTGAGGAGCTCTCTAACATTCAATCCAAGTTCCAGGACTGGACTGGCATTGCCCAAGGAACACTAAAAAAGGCAGTGTTTAGAGTGTTATTCCTCTAGCTTTAAAAGAAAAAGGAAGTATATGGAGATTGGGAAAACAATACCAGGACATACTTTTATGCGTTTTGCATGACTACTTTAAATTGGTCTTCAGAAGAAATGGCAGGTGACACCTATGAACACGCACGCAGCTGCCCTTCCTCCCAGTTGCTCCATGCAGGTCCAGCCCCGACTCCAGCTCGGCTCCCTCCACAGTGCTCACTGCACCTTGCGGCACATTTCAGTGTACTGTTGGTGTGGGGTCATTGTCGCTCTCCAGGGGGCGAAGCAAGGGGCCATTCTTGACCTCTTGGCGATGGTTCACAGAGTCGACCTCCCCTTTTTGTTGGCATTGTTCTCTTTTTCTTACCTTTTGTGATGCCCCTCTCCTTGATTTTCTCTTATCGCTCTGAAATCTTCCTCCTCCTCTCACTCACTGTCTCATTCTCCCTTGTGCATACCTCAAAGAGCCATGTTACCTGAAAGCGCACCTTAGTTTTCTTCTCTCATTACTTTACACGTGTTCCTGGATGAAGCTCATTCACACCCAGGGCTTCAACCACCAGTGCATGCAGATGACTCTGGTCTGTGCCTCCACCTCTCTCCATGTGAAGGTCCCGTGGGCACCTCCAGCGTGGCAGGTCCGCAGCCTGGCTCTCGCTCTGCATTTCCACACCTGCTGCTTGTCCAGTGCTCATATCCCCTTGCGGGAACCTCAGCCACATCGGCCTTTTTCTCTTTGTTCCTCAGCTCCATCTTAGCACTGTCTCCAAGTGCTGGGGGCCTGACTTTAGAAGTGCTGGGGGCCTGACTTCTAGTGCCGCTGGGATTCATCCATTCCTTTTTATTCCTACTTGTTGCATCGATGACTGCAGTATATCCCTCTTAAGACTTCTAAGATATTTCTTCCTATTCCTCCCTCATTAAAAAGAAGTTCCAGAGAGATAAGATATAACCAGAGACATAATCTGAAGTGATTTCTAGTAAAAGTCAAAATATTTAAGCTTTATGTTCGATCTTAAGTTTATTTGAGTTCCGTCTTCTCTATGCCTTCCATTCTAGACATGTTGGAGACAGTGTTTAAATTCCCGTGCCCTGGAGAGAGCCTGAGTACTCCGTGAAGGCGCTTCCCATGACCTGTGGTTTTGTGACACTCCTCCCACGACCACCCAGCCTTTATCAGAAATGTTGTCCAACTGCCCTTCTTGTCCCTACTTTCCACTACCACCATTTTCTTCACAGTCCTGCTAGGGAGATTTTGATTTTTATTTTTTTAAAGACTTTATTTATTTATTTATTTGAGAGAGAGAGTGAGAGAGAGAGAGAGCCCAAGAGGGGGTAGGGTCAGAGGGAGAAGCAGACTCCCTGCTGAGCAGGGAGCCCGATGTGGGACTCGATCCCGGGACTCCAGGATCATGACCTGAGCCGAAGGCAGTCGCTTAACCAACTGAGCCACCCAGGCGCCCCATGCTAGGGAGATTTTTAAACTGCCTATCTGATCATTATTGCATTCTCTTGATGGCAAGCCTTGGTGGATCTTGCTGCTTCTCAAGATGCATTCTGACTCCTTAGCTCAGTGCATGGGGCTCCTCCAGCCCAGTTTTCCATCCTTCTACCGCCTCCAACCACGTGAAGAACTTCTGTGTTTCTGTACTGTGTGAGTTCATCCTTCATGCCTGTGTTGTCAGCATGGTACACTCGCCCCTCCTGCTTTTTGTCCTTCTGATTTCTGCTGGTCATTCAGCGTCATCTAAAATGTCACCACCCACGGACATTTCTATGTCATTATTTATCCACGGCATCTTTGCGTTTTTATGGTTTGATTGCAGGTTTCTGTCCCCATGTTACTACAAGCTCATTGGGTCTTAAGGAGCCACATTTTGTTAGACATTCTGTGGGAGTTTCTGAAACAGTAGATGCTCAATATATATTTTTCAAAGGAACCGGAAAGAAAAAGAGGGAAGGATGGCCAGAGGGAGGAAGGGAGAAACCCTGCCTCTCTGCCTCTCTTCTTTCCCAGTCCCACTGTCTTACCTGTGGCTAGAGGGCGTGTCTGCCCTTGAAATTGATTACCTAATTAATTTACAAAATGCTTTATTGAACACTTATCTTAAGCCAGGCATCATGCTGCCTGATGAAGATAAATAAGATCGTCTCTGCTCTGTGGAACCAATATGTGGTTCCAGTGTGGTCTTGGGTCAATTAATAAATTCCCCTGTCTCAGTTCCCTTGTTTCTAAACAGGAGATAATAACGATATGTTCCCAATGGGGTTGTCATAAGAATTAGGCACACATTCTCACTCTCACTCACTGCTTACAGCTGCTTATGGACGTGTCTTAGAACAAGTGTCCCCAAGTGACTGTCTTTCCCTCTCTGAATCAGTCTTTCATTCCAGACTTTGAGGCTATGCTAAGGAACTGGGGATGGTGTAGGGGGTTAAAGAAATCCATGTTCTCCCATTGCAGAAGCCGTGCTTGCTCATCTGTATCTGAATCCCCCTCTGCTACTCACTCTAACTGTGAATGAGATTTGGGACAAGTTACTCAACATCTCTGTGTTTAAGTTTCCTTTTTTTCAAGATGGGGATAATAGTAGCATATATCTCATGGGGTTTTTCAGAGAAATAAGTTGGTGCTTGCATTAATATGAACAACAGGACAGGGTCATAGTAGGCACTTGATAAGAATGGATATTACTACCCATCCAACTGCCTCCAGACTTTTCACCTGATTTGCCTCACCATTATTATTATTATTTTAATTATATAGCCCCTTCCTTCTCTACATGAGAGCAGCCCTACCCCATGGCCTTTTCCTGGGTCTCTGTTTTCTGTGTTTAGTGTCATTGCTCTCTCAATTTACTGGTTTATTTCTCTAAATCTTGTTATGGGGGCTATATTGAAGACATGCTGTGAAGGGAATTAATTATTATTATTACTGTAACTCATCCAGTAGTTTCTAGATGAAACGTCTGTGATAGTCACTCTAGTTCTTCTATAGGGGGACTTCTGGATCAGTAGCCTCCTTTTCTAAGGCAAGGAGGGGGTGGGTCTCTGTGCCTTTGCTCAACTGGAGGTATGAGGGAAGATGCTAGAAGTGCTGTGTGTTCAGTGGTATAATAGGAAGAGTATAAGGCATGGCATTGGGGCAGAGAACAGACAGCAGCTTTGCATGCAGGGTCAGGGAGACTCCAAAGGGGAAGTGACCCTTGCCCCGGGCCTCCATTAGAGCCTACTGGAAAAGGGTTTACAGTGCTGATTGGTGTTGATAAAATTAAAGGAAGAGGAAAAACCGGAGGACTCCCAGTCAGCCTGAATCATCTGACGCAGGCCGGATGTAGATCACTTATGCCTCTGAAGAAATCTTGACAACTCGGGTCAAAGGTTCCCTGTTGATGACTCGAATGGGTGCGATACCAAAAAAAGATAATCCCGCTAGATCCATGGTTCCCAGGCTCTTAGAATGCAAGCATGCCTCTTTAATGCCTTTTCTTCTAGAATTTTCCATGTAACAGGAAATACACCTTTAGAATCAATCAATTAAATAAATGGTTAAGAACAAGAATTGCCATAAATTGCCATATAATCAATTATATGTGAATTTGCAATCTTCTCCAGTGAAAATTTGCATTTTGATAAGCATACATTTGAAAAATAGTAATACATACATGCACAAAGCCTATTACTTTCTTTTTCAATTTATATGGATTCTTGGAAATCTTGCAATAACTTCAAAGTTCCCTGGGGTCTCTTTCCTACACTTCAGGGTCCATTGATCTAGATTTTAATTAGAAAGTTTCCATCGAGGGATTTATTAAAGAAGTTTACAATCTATAAGAATTGTACGACTTTAGTATTATGAAATGTTTACTAATTTTATAGGCAGGTTACTTGTTTTACAATCCACAGAAAAACTATGACCAATTAACTGATAACTAGAATTAGAATGATAACCAATTTGATAAATTAGAATTATAGGCGTAATTTGCCCCCTTCTTAATAGCATGTCAGTGCTATTTTTCCCCACTAATGGTCGTGTTTCCATAACTCAGGAACAAATCATCTGAATTTTCTTGTCTCTTGCGACAAGGTCAGCACAGATGGTAGATGACACCTGAGGGGAATCGCTCTGCAGGTCAGTGCTGCCTGAGTGATCTGTTAAGTGTGGGGATGTACAAATCAAACGGGACATTTCCGGAATGTCTGAAAATCTGGGCCACACGTGGCCAAGGAGATATTTTTGAAAGCTGACTGCTGTATAAGCTGATCCAGCCAAAAACTCAAGGGCTGTGGGTGGGGTTGGAGGTGGGCAGAGAAACATTTTACAACTTACAGAAATCAACCACTCTCTGAGAAAAGTTACATCCGAGGTTTAACTGTGTCCATGGCTCCTGTGCCTTCTGCTCATATCTGCATCCCCCTGGTCTCCCAGGAGTTCAGTCGGATGCTCAGCCCGGTCAGACCCAACCCTGCAGAAGCAGGGCTGCTAAGAAATGAATCATTGTCGGGGCACCTGGGTGGCTCAGTCGGTTGAGCATCCAACTCTTGATTTCGGCTCAGGTCATGATCTCAGGGTCATGAGATGGAGCCCCGTGTTGGGCTCTGTGCAGAGTCTGCTTGAGATTCTCTCTCTCCCTCTGCCTCTCTCTCTCTCTCTCTCAAAAGGAAAAAAAAAGAAAAGAAAAGAAATGAATCATCGTCAGGGAATGTCTTGGCAAATGGGGTGAGAGGGCAGTGTAACAGTGTGGCTCTTGGCATTTCTTACCGGTGGAGGCTCACCAGTGGTGAAATGTAATGGAAAGAATATGTGTTCTGCTGTCATTGAGACCTGAGTTGGTAATCCACTTTTACAATTTATTAGCTTTGCCTTCTGGGGCTATCACAGAGTGTTTCTGGACCTCCACTTCCTCATCTCTAAAATAGAGCCATTGCCTCTTATAGGCTGGGGTGTGGGTTGAATGCAATCACGCGTACCAAGTGCCAGGAAGAGCCTTATGGAGCTGGATTAGAGCAGAAAAGGATTGCAATTTCTTCTGAAGCTTCTCGAGTCATTTGCATGTTGTAGTGCAGCTTCCTTCTCTTTGAACCACGTGTGTATGCCTCCCTGGGTGGTGAAGGCTGCAAAGGAAAGGAATCGTCTACCAAGGGAGCACTGCATCTGTCTTACCCTCCTCAGGGGCGTAGCTGCTCTAAAATCACTCCTATCTGTCCGCACCCTCTTGGTGTAAAGCTGTGCTCTAGTCCTCAACGTGGGCCTCTCATCTTTCCTCAGTCTTCTCCTTTGAAATAGCCTCCACATTTTTTACACTGTCACCCAGCTTAGGCTGAGCAGTAGGGAATGTGAAGACATTAGCTCTGTTGACCGCTCAAGGGGACAGAGTGCATTAAAAGACTGGGAAGTCCAAAGGCCATGCGTGCAGGTTACAGACAGCTCTCAACATGACGGTTAAGGCAAGGATTCCTGGGCAAGACTGCTCGGGTTGGATCTCAGCTCTCCCACCTGCTAGCTGCGTGGCCTTGTGCAAACATCTTAGGCAAACAGCTTAAACTTCCTGCATCTCCGCTCCTTCATCTTAAAAATAAGGAGCATAATTATGCTATCAACCTCCTAGGTTTTTCACAAGAATCAATATAATCATAGATATAAAGGGCTTGGCGCAAAGCTCAATTCATGTAGGGCGTTAGAATTAGCAATGACACTAGCATGGTTTAAGAGTTGTCAGCTAAGAAACAGGACCAGGAGATAATGTAGCAGTAGCCAGGCAGTGGGGACGTGAAAGGGTACCCGATCATTAGGATTAATATAAAGAGTCCAACTGCAAGCTGCCGCTGCTTTAAAAGTCTGGTGTCATGTGGGAAGTGACCTCCATGCTTTGGCAGCCCTAGGAAATTGATCCTAGGGAGTCATGGAGCAGAAAAAAACAAAACAAAACAAAAACAAAAACAAAAAAACAAAACTCATAGACCAACTTAAAATGCTCACACGTTTTAATTAATCTGTTTTATCAATCTGTTTAAAACATGCAGCTAGATGTGAGGGGAAGGAGACATGGGGTAGGCTGACAGGATAACTAAAGTGTTTTATGTAGAATGCAGGGCACGTGATGTTCACGTGTTCCATCTCTCTCCCTCCTCAGTCTTTCCTGCAGATGTGGTGATTGGGGTGTGAACAAGGGGCCCCGGGTCACTGACAGACACTTGTTCTCTTGGAGAGACACAGGGACAAATAAGCCTGGACAATGGCTGTAGATTGTCAAAGAGCCTGCTGGAGCCATGACACTTATTAGTATTTCTTGGATCGGACACTCTGGGGACAGAGCGGGTTGTCACCAAAGAGTGGCTGAGTGAAGACCTCACGAATACCGAAAGCTCGTGCGTGTTTTGTATATGTTGAATACGGAAGCTTCTTGTATATTTGGCGTGTCGTGTTTCCTCCATAGGTAGAAAGTCTTGACTTAGCGCTCTGATGGCTTCTGTGTATTTAGTGCCTCAAGCATCTCAGGATCTCCATCCTTCCTCTCCTTCAGCTCTAGGTTTAATGTCATTATTCTGTTCACTCATTGCTTGTGGGCATCACCCATCCCATTTATTTTCCTGTTCCTGTTACAGGAAGAGAATTATCAAACAATATGAACAGCAGCGGGTATGTGGAGCTTTCCTGCTGGGTTGCAGGCTTGAGGAAATATTTAAAATGCATGGTTTTCAGCCTTGACAAATGGCTTCTGAGCAGATTTGGGGGTCATTCAAAGAGGTCCTGAAATTGGAATTGTCTAAAGAGGGACCAGTCCAGTAGGCTGCATGCAGCCCAGCACATGACAAAATTGCTATGAAAGTTTGCCAAATTAATGCATGGGTTAACTTTGCAAGTGTGAGTGAATTATCCTAAATGGTGTTTCTATGGCAATTGGTAATTTGCAGTGTGGCTTCACATGAAATGCCCCCTTTAGTTTTCACAACAGTGCTGGGAGGCAGGTAGAACAGGATTTACGATGTCTGCTTGACAGATGGAGAACTGAAGTCCTGAAATGTAACTGGCTTAAAGTTACACACAGCCAACCCCAGATGGAAGATTCTAGAATTCAGATTTTCTGATTCCTCATGTTCTTTGAGCCATGAGTCCTCCTCTTTCTCTCTACAACCCCAGCCAAGAGCAGGGGCTGTGTCAACCTCAACTGGACCAGTAGGATCTTGTGACTTCCAGCGTGTAAACCATGACCAATTAGCTGTGAAAGTTTAGCACAGTTATGGTACTCTGGTAAACATAAACAGCCTGCTCCTTGCATTACCCGTTTATTTGACTAATTTAAAAGTACATCTACCTGTTATATCCATTATCACTGATCTATAAACATTTGTTGGAGCATGTGCAATACTGAACTTTATCTCTTAAGAGTGACCTGTGTTTATACTGGTAAAGCACTGAAAAATAAGTTTATCCACTGGAAGGCTTTTGGAAACACAGTTTCACTTTTTGCAACTTGCTATTTGGAAGGTTCTGCAGAAATCTGAGACTTAGAACAATATTGCCAAATGGGTGCCAGCCATAAATAAGCCTTCCAGAATCCTCCACTGCTTAGATATTTTGGATAATAGAAGCACTTGGCTGCTCTCAGAGCCAGATTCACTCTGTGTAACCCCCAAGGGAATTCATTCATACAGGATGTAAACTGGCCATCAGGATGCCAGGAGGCCAGTGAGCTAAGTGATATTTGTTCATAAGCCCCCCACACACACACACACCCCCTAAGATAATGATGAAACGACTCCTAGAGAATGAGTTTGTGGTCCTCGTGCCTCAGAGAAGATACAAAATAAGACAAGGATGAGCGGGCATACCCAGGTATTTTCTGTCACTCGTAGGGCAATGCTCAAAGAGATTGACCCGTATCAGTACTGGAGCCGACTGGCATACAGATGACCCTCTCCAGCCCACCCTGGGTGGCCACTGCCTGCCTCCATTCAGACTGGCTTCTGTGGTGGATCCCAGCACTGCAGAGGACTTGTTTTCGCCTGAAGTCACCAGCTGGGGTCATTGAGTACAGTTGTGAGGAGGCTGCTCTGAATTTAGTTTGGATTTCTCTAATTTTAGTCGCATTAAAGAGCCCCAGGAAGGGATTTGTAATGAGTTACAACATCCTTTGATTTTTTGGCCAGTGAGTGTCACACAGCTGTGTGTATGTGTTTATACGTCGAACGTGGTGTGTGTGTGTGTGTGTGTGTGTGTGTGTGAGCACGTGCACACATGAAAGAAAGGGAGAGAGGAAGAGAGGGAAACGAACAGAGAGAAAGTAGTGGTGTCATTATCTGCCAGTTTGATTGCTTATAGAAGCCAAAACAGCTTCAGAGCTTTTTAATAAAATGAATGGTGAAATTTCAAGTAATGAAAAGAAAATAAGTATACATATATAGTGATTGGAGACATGCAGAATTTTTTTCTCTATGAAATTCAATGCCACTGAGAATATTCAACAAATCATGACGTATGAATAAACTAATGAGAACAATGGTGGAAAACTTTTTTCTCCAAAAAAATCTGTGCAATTTGGGATTGCACTGAACAATCTAGTTTTCAGATCTTTGATGATTTTCAAAAGCAGTGATAAATCTTGTGTCTGGCAACATAAAATGGAACTAATCTTATGGTGGGACTAAGGAGATAAGATGATCTTGTTTTCATTTACGACACTGAACAAAGAAATATTAAGTAGAGTTCCTCTCTAAATGTTTTCCATCATCATATATATTTGATTCATCAGATTATTTCTGCGTGTGTGTGTGTGTGCGCACAAATAGTAAGAGCCCATATCTCTATTGTTTTGTTCCTGTACTTCCTAAAAACATTTCTTTGATTTTCTTAATGACTCTATTTATAGTACACTTACAGCTAGCAATCCTAGCTTATGTACATCATTTATCCAAAGCACTGAAAAATAGCACCAGTGCTTTTTACTATTTGCAGATTTCTTCGTTCAGGCTCTATACTAATTTTTTTTTAATTTTTCTCTCAATGAACATTTAAACTCTTCTTTCTTCTAGAGCGTTCTAAATACAATTTTATCACTTGAGCTCTATGAGGAACTTGAACAAAGCCAAATATATATATATGTGTATATATATATATACACATATATATATATTCAAAAATCCAGGGGCACCTGTGTGGCTCAGTCATTAAGCATCCACCTTCGGCTCAGGTCATGATCCCAGGGTCCTGGGATGGAGCCCCGCATCGGGCTCCCTGCTCCGCGGGAAGCCTGCTTCTCCCTCTCCCACTCCCCCTGCTTGTGTTCCCTCCCTCGCTGTGTCTCTCTCTGTCAAATAAAATCCTAAAAAAGAAAAAATCCAACTTTCGTTTTACAAAAATAATAGCCATTATTTACCAAGCACGAGGAACTCCACTAAACATTTTTCAAACATCTTTCTTATTAAACCTTACAAAATCCTTGTATAATAGGTGTTATTATCTTTATTTATATTGATAAGTAACTGAAGCATAGGGAGTTGAAGTAGTTTGCAGGAGAAGGCAGAGACAGTATATTCCAGAGCAGAAATTCTAAAATGCTATCATATTATTTCATTTGGAAATACACATTTTTAAAAAGATTTTTATTTATTTATTTTAGAGAGCAAGAGAGAGCAAGAGAGCATGAGCAGGAGGGGCAGAGGGAAATGGAATGAAAATCGCAAGCAGACTGTCCTGAGTGCAAAGCCCAACACGGGGCTCCCTCCCAGGACCCTGAGATCATGATCTGAGCTGAAACCAAGAGTCGGCTGCTTATTGGACTGAGCTATCCAGGCATTCAGGAAATACACATTTAAAAAATTTTTTTTAAAGATTTTATTTATTTATTTGACAGAGAGAGACACAGCGAGAGAGGGAACACAAGCAGGGGGAGCTGGAGAGGGAGAAGCAGGCTTCCCACGGAGCAGGGAGCCCGATGCGGGGCTCGATCCCAGGACCCCGGGATCACGACCTGAGCCGAAGGCAGACGCTCAACGACTGAGCCACCCAGGCGCCCAGAAATACACATTTTTTATTTAAACTATTTTTTAAGAGGAGGATGGTATAAATGGGAAGGACAGTTAGTAAAAGTGTGTGTGCCCCTTTCACATAAATCTCTTTCAATACGTAATTGCTAATAAATAGATATTGTAACATAACATAGAATCTATTTGGAAATTGCTTCTTTTTGTAAGATTGTTATTCTTAGTTTTAAAGTCAACATACACCCTGTTTAATATTACTTCAGTACTTTTAAGACTTGAGAGTTACTATTTTTTTTTCTTTTTGGAAAGAGTGAAGTATAATGTGATAGTCTAGTTAGGATGCCTGTCCTGTCCATTGGGATGCATGGATTCAATTGGCCCTTGAGAATGAGTCAAAATTTCCTCTTGGACTAAGATGTTTCCTTATATTTCGGACATGGAAAAAGTCGTAGGTGCAGTATCATTTTTCAAAGCCTTGAGCACAAGGAAAAAAGATGGGCTTATTATATCTTCTCTGTGTAGGAAACAAAGGAACGTAATTTGTTGACGAACTAGATATCCATATGACAATTGTTAAAGGAGGTAAGACTTTAAAGGAGATCCCCTTCTTCTGTCAGGAAAACTGGGCAGCAGGAACCTAGGCTAGGACTTCTCTGTTTCCAGCTAAACCAAAAGATCTTCGGGTAGAGCTTTTCCTAAAACTATTGAAGGCAAATACTGACTTGTTATCATTTATTGGCAAGTTATTACCACACGAGCTGTGAACGTATTTCTGTTTTTCTTTGGCAGCTGTATTAATTGCCTTCTTTGATTATGAAGTAATACTCTCTATGAGATCAAATTAGTGAGCAGAGATCAGATTCGGCAGCCCGAGTTCCTTAGTAATTTGTTTGTCAGCCCTTACAGAGGCATCTCGAAACTACTGCAGATTGCTTGGTTGATTTTAATACTTTTCCTTTAATTGAAGAAGAATCCTTAAATAAGTATTTGGGCTTTTATTTTTATTTTTTTCCCCAATCTGATGGACTCGGCGGTACTTGAGCCATGTAGTGGGAAATTGTCACTTTTGCCAAGATGTGTGTATCGAATGATACTTCCTCTCTTAAGTGCTGAACGCAACTTGTATTGTCTGCCAGACCCTCTGTGCCTCAATGCAGAGAACTTGGCAATGTGAGTAAGCTAGTCCGAGTAGACACACTGCAGGCAGTGAATGAGGACCACAAGCAATAAACATTAACAAGGATTCATGAAAAGTTGACTTTCAAACACAGGCTACAGACTTCCCTTTTTCCAAGTAAGAACATTATCACTGATGAAATTGGAACATCTCCATTTGACCCTTTAATTCTTAACTCCAGATGTAGTATATACTCTCCATACCTAATATTTCATCTGTAAGAAGAGTGACAGTGTGTGTCTTCTATCATCTTTCTAAACCTATATATTCTATTTCTTGAAGCCGTCAGGGTTTTGTTCTTTTTCCAATTGGGACAACAGCAATTGTAGTGGGTATTTATTAAATTAAAAGGGAGTTAAAACAAATGATCCAGTATTTTCTTCCCTTCTAGTATTAAAATTCCAGACAATCTTCAGTCTGCTGAGGCTTCCTCCACTAGTTAACCTTCTAAGAGATTCATGGCATGATTTACAAACCTCTCGAATGCCAAGGCACCTGATTCATCTTCGCTCTCTAGTGCTCCATGCTCAGCTATATGCACTCGCCCCGTTTCAGCTATTCTAAGGCTTTCTGTTGACCTGAGGTCTGGTGCTTCTGCCATCCCCACCTCTCATACAGCTTAACTGATCAGTAGTGATGTAGATTTGTTTAATTTTTGTTGTGTTTATAAGGAGTGCTTGGTCAGAAGTTCTGGCTCCCTCAGAATTTTCACTGGTCCATGCAAGCCACCCAAATACACGTGTGATTTGGGGAAAAACACGGAGTTTACTAAGGTAATGCATTTCAAGGGAAGCCACTGAAGCTGTCACTCTCCTCTTCCCAACCCAAGTGTACTTTTGCCCCTAAGTTCCTTCCAAATAGAAATTTGGCAGGCAACGCTAAGTTGGACCATCTCTGTCCTACTGCACATTGTACCATGTCGCCATGCTGGCCTGCGCTGGATCTTTACTTACCAAGTACTTCATAAATTGTCACCTTTCCCATCTATTTGCTGCAGCCAGACTCTTGTCCCAGTGATTTTGTGCCTCTAATGAGACATATCCAATCAGTATCCTTAACCAAGCACTGCCTTGGCTGGCTGTTTGGAATTGTGTTTTTGTTTTGTTTTGTTTTGTTCTCAGAAATGAGAAGCTTGTTAAAGAATACCATTAGCATTTTATCTGGAGGAAAACTGGAATAAATCAGATCACACTGTTGTTTTTGCCTGGCTCTTTGGAAAGGTCTTGATGAAGTTTTCGTAGAGACACCAATGTATGGAGGAGAAGCTAGCCTCATGCAAGGCTGGAAACGGTGTTATGGATCCCAGGAAGCTTGTTCTTCCCTGCCTCATAAAGCATTTCTAGCTAACTACCTGATCTGTCATTTTAAAAGATCTCTGCCTTTGTTTGTAAACAAACAAACAAACAAAAAACAGTTCTTAAGATGTTGTCTGTCACACACATCTTAGTGTGAATTTCCTAAGAGAGTCATATCATTGAAGAAGCCAGCACCCCAAAGAGACATGCATTTCTCATTGTCAGTGGACATTGCAGGAGAAAACTGGGATTGATCCACGTCGTAGATACCCTAAAAGGGTAGCAAAAGATTTCAGGTTGACCCTCCCGTGGTAGGAACTGAGGAAGAGCTGAAAGTGGTAACAAGAGACAGCTTTCATTTTAAGAAAATGTGCATTATGAGGCCCCCACAGGACTTCCAGCAGAAGACACATCTGGACTTCAAGAGGAAAGAGCCAGCATTGGACACATGCCAAGCAGACATTTTTGGCAGCAATGGATGTTAAAGAAGTAGAGACAGAGAAAATCCTACCTTTGCCCAGGAAATGAAGAACTTTGTCTGTTTCTCTCTCCCTCCTTCCCACTTCATGCTGGAAGAGCAAGAACAGTTAGAGGTAGGAAACAAGGCCCAGTTCCTGCTGTCAAACCCTGTAGGTCCTATAGATTTTATTCTTACTTGTTCGGGGAAAGGGAAGAAAAGTGCTTTGAGTCAAATGGAAGACCATACAATAAAAGAAAAGGACCATGTCCTAAATACTCAAATGATGCTATTCAAATAACTCAAAGTGGCTAAAAGTATGTCTTTTGGCCCAATAAGCATTAAGGGAGATACCTACTCTGGGAAAAAGATGTTAAGTATGGCACAGAAGGGGACATTCACTAGAAAAATGAAATCATTTCGTTGTGTCAAATGTAGACCTCTTTCATATTGCTATTGGACTACCTTTGGTGTTACTGAGCATTGACCCGGCTCATCTTGAGGGCGGCAGTGGACAAAGTAGGTCTGTGAATCACATTTTTGACATGAATTGTCAACTCTTTATAACTTATGTTTATTCTGTAACATATAGCACTAGCAGTCCTAGCACGTCCATATTGAATTGGCCATGGTTTTAAAATCTATCCAGAATGATTTAATTTATACAAAAATGAAAATGACAAAGGCTAGCCTCAGGTTGGTTTATCTTCAGATGTGATCTGAGATCTTGAGAGAATGAAAAGTGGAGCTGCTTACGCGGGCATGGGGGCGTTGGGCAGAGAGGAGAGACAGCAATGGCTTGCAAGCTTAGCACATAGAATAAGGACCAAAGGCTAGTTGAGCTAGCCTAGTGCTCAACTGTATTAAAATTAGCAACCTGTATTAAAATCTATGTTTTGTTGGTCAGTGGCCAGTGGACAGAAGAGCTTGCTAACCTTTCTTGACTCAACTCATTTGTTCAGGTTCCATATCAAAGAAGGATTTAATAATTGAATAGCCCATCCTTGGTTAATTATATATTTGCTATATATAAACATTAGTCATATATTAATGGTTCTGGATCTCCCATTGAGACATACTGCAGTCAATATAGTTAAACAGGACGTTTAAAGGGTGGCTAATAAGCATTGATATTAAGTGAAAGAATATGATTTAGCATTAAAATTATTGTAGATTTAATTCCATTAATTTAAATTGATACTGTATACCATATTCTATGCTAAAAGGAATAGGTGATTCAAATTCAATTTTGTCTAGAAGTTTTAATTTGTAACTGATTTCCCATAGTAATAGTATAATTTTTTACAAGCAGAGAACCACTAGACAATATAAATATGTTGAGATTTATTGGTCTAATTAGTTGCATTTCCAAAATCCATTTAATATTCAATATTAAAAAAATCTGTGATCCTCTAAGAAAGAAGTATCATCACCTACCGTGAAATTAAGCAGAGCTTACAAAATTATCTGGTTTTGTAGTTTATGTTTTAATATGCATAATGAATATTAGGTATTAAACAGATTTGCATATCAGTGATTTTTAGAGCCCACGTCTTGCAACTTAAGAAACAAACATTATAGTTTTCATGGCATATGTCTAAACTTATTGTGTTTAGATCTCATCATGATGAAGTACTTTGGATCATTAAACTCTTCATAGGCCCCACTGTCTACATCTGAGATGAATGCATGCCATTTGACTGGAGTGTATTATTCCATGTTCTCCACAGGGCTGAATGGAAAGTCACTTTGACCTGCTGCACATTTTTACTTAAGAACTGCTTTTAACAATAAGCCACTAGTGTACTTGTTTCTGGACTGACTTGAGTTTTTGGCACAATATGAAAAGCATTTGGAAAGTATAAGTAAAAGCCTTCCATTTCAGAAGAAATAATGGCCCCATTTGCCATGGAAACCAGAGGACTTTATGAAAATGCACTCAACTGTTTTCTGTACTGAGCCTAAAATTATTCTAAAAATAAGTTGTATTCCTGGCATCTGCTAGCCAATGCACAAAGATCTCATCTCATAAGGTTTTCCCCTTCAGAGAAAAAATGCCATGCCATCGGAATATTTCATTTTTCCTATTGTTCAGAAGGTATAGGGAGATATATGTGTTACACACACAGTAGGCACTCAATAATGAGTTTTTAATTAAACTAAATGTCTTTTGAAAGGCATCACATAATAATATGAGTACGGCCCCTGAACACAGAGGATAATTATAGAGACCAAATACAGGATTTTTCTTCTAAGTTAGAATGGGTCATATTCAAAGTATCTTTTTTCTTTCTATGGGTTATTTTTATGTATATCATGGGAAACGAATGAAATAGGATGCTAAATGATCACGAACATTTTGGCAGACAAATACGAGTGAATAGAAACAAAGGATCTTCCTCTCTGACCAGAAGTCCCATGTTACAGATCCTGTCATTGAATCTGAATGCTTTAGTCCTATAGGTGGGGAGACCGGGAGCAAAGGGGTAAAGCCATGCCCTGCTAACTTCGTTTCCCAGAACCTTTGCAAGGGGATCTATTGCTTCACCAAAGTCTATAGAGGCCTCAGGCCAGGAGGCAATAGGCCGTTTGTTACCCGGAAGGCCAAGCTGACAGGCCGAAAGCATGAAGGAGCAGAGTAAATAAAACCCTCCAAATGGGATGTGCCAAAGGAGGCGAAGGAAGTCCACATAGGCAAGATTCACATCTGCACCCACACATCCTCACCAGCCTAAGAACATAGTCATTAAGTCACAGAATCACACTGGACAGATTAGGACATTGAGGAACAGAAATATTCATTAATTTGGTTTTCACCCAATAAATAATGTATTGAGTGCCTGTATGTTCCAGGAACCACATTAGCCGCAAGGAAGAAAGCAGTGACTGATCGCAACCCTCAAGTATTTATTGTTCTGCGGTGGCAAAAGTGCCTAAGAACTCACAGATATTATGACAAGGAAGAGAGAAAATCACTTCCTTAAACCTGCTGGAGAGGGGACCAAAGGATTTACAGGGGAAGATGGTTATAAAAACTTGGTTCATTGGCTCAATAACTCAGGGGGCCATAAATAATAATTTATTATCCACCTTAGGATATTGTGAGAGTGAATCAGGGTCCCAGGTGTGAACTGGGGTTTCTTGGTGGATCGGGACATGTAATTAATCTCTACATATACTTGAGGTCTGTTTTGGGGACTAACTAAACAGTCTCTTTTCTGTATAATTTACCATTATTTAATTGGTAGGGATTCTTAAAGGCCTTTATTTCACGATTTGGCGGTGGATGAGTTTCTAAAGTAGCATGGAGTTAAGAGCTTGGTGTTGAAACCTGCTGACCCAACCACAGACGCTCAAAACAGAGGGTCAGCCTGGCACACAAGCCGTGTTTCAGGACTGGGAATGCCTTAGTTAACATCTTTATGAAGACCTAGATGAAGTTATGATGGGCCTGCTTGTTGCACGTGCACAGAACCCAGTGTTGGGAGGCCTAATAGTCTGGCTCCAAGAAGTTCTTAACAAGCTAGAACCACAGGACAATTTTTTTAAAGGAAGGTACGTTACAGGGGTGGAGGTGAGATAGTGCACTTCAATGTAAACAAACAAAATCTGCATACATCTGACAAGGAGGAAGTGGCTTAGCAGTAGTATTTGTCAGAGGCGATACAAAGATGTATCTAACTAGATACATCTATGTATCCAATGCTAACTCTAGTGTGATAATATAAAACTTTGGCAGAGACTTTATGGAAGGGATTCATGCCTTCGCTGGAGAGTTGGGCAAGAACATACCTTCCAATTCTGCGAGTCTGTATTCTGGAAGTGTGAGGCAGAGACCGTATCTCATTCACATCCGTCCCCTAGCTGTAGAGGGTACCTCAAACGTACTTGCTGAATGAATCAATGGGTGCATTATGAACCAGGAGAGCTCCGATGAGGGAGTTGACAGATTTTGTGCAAGCCTGCATCACATTTCGCCAGCGTCCACCTCCCTTCTTCCCTGAGATGTTCCTATTCAATCTCCCCCCTGCTGTGGTCTGTTCTCATTGCCTTCCTTTATAAATACAGTCAGAGGATTGAATATCAGCCCCTGGAACCAAGAAGGCCTAATAATCCTGTGAAGGCAGTTCTCATAAATCGGTAGCAAAATATTTTTTTCTTTCTGTGTCAAAGCATTATTTACATAAGAGTTATCGAGCACATCTAGAAGATAATCAGCAACCTCCCCCCTCCTAGCTAGTGAACGGACTGGTCTGAACAAGGTTCTCCTCAGCTAGCTTGTTTTCCACACCCAGATTGCCTCCTGGGTCTCCTACAGGCAGAATGTTGCTGGCAGACACAGGCTGTGTGTTTGCACGCTGTTTCTGCATATCCACCAGAGGCAACACGGCCTGTGCTTTCTCACCTGTCCCATATAGCCTCGTGAACTTGAGCGTCCCTGTTTTATCTCCTTCCGCCCGTCTTAAATCCTCTTTCAATTAGTCAGTTGGATGAGGAAAACGCGGATTACTGGGGTTGGAATTACCCTGACTGCCCAGTTCCTCTGCTTAAATCCACAGGTTAATTACAGATGGGTCATTGCATCTCATGCCGTGCCCGGCTGGATGGGGCGGGGGGGCTTTGTCTTGTCTTTCTCATGGTTATTTAAAGACAGAGCCTCAAAGCCTGTTTATCAAAGTGGTTTAAAACTCTTAGGCACGCATCTGTTAAAAACTGAAACTGTATTTAATCTTTAGACTATAAACGATAGGTAATTATAATCTATAGATCATTTAGTCTCTACATTAGGTTTTCTCCTTCTGGAGATAGAACTCCTGTTACAGGTATTTTTAATGAAATAAATTATATAGTTTAAACTATTTCTCAATCACTTCTGCCAAGCGGTCCTCTTGTGCCTAAGATTTCCATTATTTAATGTGAACTGGATTTTTTAAAAAAAATTTTTAGGTAGCCATTTTTTTGAAAAAATGATACAATTTCATTACTATAGAGACAACTCTATTTTAAAAGCCTCACATTTTAAAAATAATTTCAAATACTTCAAACTTTACCACTATGGTAAATATGTACGTACTATTGTTGTTGGATGTTGCGGGCTGCTTTCTGTCCAGTTTGGCCAGAGACTCCCCATTCATTTGACAACAGGCTATTTAGATATTTCATTTATGAAACTGAGCTCTGGAGTATGTCATTCTTGCTTATGAATGAAGACTCTTCTCACCATTTGCTGGAATAAACAATTTGGATACAGGCTTTGGCAAACTAATAAACTTGCTTACTCCCGAAATAATGTTTTTTTGTTCACCAACAAGTAAACTTACTGGACGTGGATGACGTGCTCATAAAGGGAAATTGAACAAGACGCTGATCATTTCTAAGCATGATTGATTTATGGAGCTTGGAATGGCATACCAGCGCTTCTTTCTTCTTTTAAGCCGGTAGGACCAATGTCCCCCAGGTACGAGTCATTTGCATTTGTAACCTGGGTAAACTAAGTGTCCTCCAGAAGTTAAAGTAGATGCAGGCATTTTATTGGGTTGTAGATGCAATGTATGTTTGCAGTGTCTAAGCGACCACCAGGTGGGGAGATGGTAAAAGGTATGCAGTAGGTACTCAACAATTAATTACATATGTAGTATGCAGTAGTTACTCAACAATTAATTACAAAAATCGTTTAATATGTCATAATTTACTATTCTGATAAATCTCACATTTTTTACCACTCTCCCTTGAAAGACACAGCAAAGATAAATGCATGAGTAGAATGTTTTCTGTCTTCAGAAGAAACAGAAACTCTTATTTAACACAGTTCAATAGGCAGTAGCCAACGAAGCCACACATTATAAACATTTAGATTTAAATTCACTGAGGGTTTAAAGCAAAGAACCTGGCGCTAATTTTTTTTTTTTTTTTTTGAAATTAGAGAACTTTCTGATACTTGAAAACATGTATCAGATGGTCCAGTGTGAGACTTTGGGCAAATTACTTAATCTCTCTGTGAGTTACTTCCTCATCTCAAAATGGGGCAACAGAGAAGACCTAATGCCATCAAGTTACGGTGAAGATTAAGTGAGTTAACGTACATGAAGTTTCTTGAACAGTGGCCAATATATATGTGTTTCTATTATCAATATTAAGATTTGTTAAAATATGGAGTTCTCAAGTGTTCTCTGTTCCCACTCCCTCTACCAGAGCAGCATGGATAACAGTTCTAGAGAGTAATCTGGACTGTGAGAGAGTAATTGTAGAATTTTACTGAATAATATCCTAGTAGATGAGACCTCAACTATGCCATCAAGAATTTAATTTTCTAAATTCCAAGATGTTATGGCTTAAGTGATCACCCTTGAGGTGTCAAAACCTACATCAGTAACTTGATGGTCCTCTTCCTAAATGTATTCTTTACTTCACTGAATTAATACTGTGATACATATTTCAATGGACAAAGTTTTTTTATAAACAGCAAGCATTTTATCGCAATATTCCAAGACTGGTATGACTTGGAGGCGCTCTTTGCTCCTACACAAAATGGCCAGTGATGCTGTGATTTTAGAATCACTGTCTTCTCTTCCTCCTCCTTCCCCTGCCCCCCCTTCTTCTCCCTCTCCAACTTTTTCTTCTCTCATTAGGACTATTACTGTCTAATGTGGTCTCAGAGTGGCATTGTATGTCCATACTCTTCCCCCAGTACGTACTAGAGAATTGAAGAAGTGCTCACATGACGGGAGCTGGTTAAGTTTTAAAGTAAGCAGCGTCAGTTTTATCCACAATTCCCAGTCAACACCCCCTTTGGGAGGACGTGAAGGGAACTCCATTTTTCCACTTAGAAGACGATGCACAGTGACTGTTACTTCTCCCAGTTGCCACTTGCCAGTTCTCTTAGGAAGACTTAGAAGTTCATGGCTCTGTCTTGGATGGGAGACTTTTGTGAATATGCTCATTGCTAGGTATGTGGAGGAGAGAGCTTGTGGACATTGGTTATTTTTTTTAATGCAAGTGAAAAATAAAAACAGTTCGCAAAATATGGGATCATCAAAAAATTGGAAACTAGTATTGTCTCTTTACACCAGCAAAAATTATGCTTGCCATGGATAGTCTGTTCCAATGAAAGCTTTTTTATTTTATAAAGACATTGCTGAAGGTTCTGCCAAAATTTCCCGGGTGTTAAGCTTTAGGCAGTACAGTGGAACAGTTAAATGGGAGGAAAAAAAGACCCAAAACTCTGTAGCGCTACATCACAAGTAGGTGGACTAGGGCCCCAGAAGGGCAACCAAGAGTGAGGAGAAGATTAAGAAGAAAATCTAGTTTTGTTTTTTTTTTTTTAATCTGAGTTGTGCACCATCATGAAATGAAAAGGCTGTTGCCCAGAGACTTCTTTTAAAAAGAGCTTCTAAAATCCAAGCCTAAGTTAGTAGTTTGTTTTGTCAACTGCTAGCTTTAACAATGGTACTCAGCCACATGATGTTCCACTAAATGGTTCTTTTGCATGAATAAAATGGGGAAATAATCAGCCATTCTTACCTCAATGGGGCTTCTCAAAGGGGTGTTGGGTATAATTATTTTGTAACTTCTGATCGCAAGTCACTGGAACCTCGAATCTGGGTTTGAAAGATGAACCTGAACTATTTCAAGCCACACAGTCAATAAATGGGAAGGGATGTGGTTTCAATGTACAAGGAAACAAATTTTAGACTTGAGCCCAAGACTCCCTAAGGTTTGACAGTTTGGGGGTTGGCTAGAGCAAATGCAAAGAGGCATAAGTTGAAATGAGTCAGAACAGGTAAATGTTGGCTTAGCCCCTGGAGGGCTGAGTCAAAGAGGAAAGAGTTGCTTAGCATAAAACTGTTCAATTTCCAGACCCTAATCTCCTTTCAAACCATTGATAGTGGTGATTTGAAACTAGGAAACCTTTAGGCTATGAAAAAAACCAATTTCTAAAGGTCTTATAAAGGCAGGTAACATAAATGTTGGCATTAGAAAATAATTTGGGGGGAGTATTTTCTGCCTGAAATAGCAAAAACAATTTAGCTGTTGAAATTCTTCTCCCTCACTTGAAATTTAAACTACGTGAACCCTAAATTGTCCTCATTAAAGTCTGTCACTAACTTTGAAATCTCAACTTGGCATAAAGTGACAGTCAATATTTCACCCGGTCATAAATGATCCCATTATTCCTGAGGTGTTTCTCATGAGAAACAAGAAGAGCTAAGGCAATAAAGTGATCTGCATGATTTTTGGTAAGTCCATTATGCAACTTAAAGGAAAATTTACATCATTTATTATTTTTTATTAAATTGGGAAAGAAAGTGAAAGTTCTTTTCTAGGTGCAGAAGGGGGATTCTAGGACCTCTGTAATTGGCAGAGGAGGCAGCATCAGACAGGCATGATGGGAGAGGGAGGCTCACGGTTGTAAAAATATTGAAGTTGCACCAAGTTGTACACACATCAGCAGCCAGTGTCCCTCTCGCCCTGAGGCCTGATAGAGTGCTTATGCACAGTACTAGCTTACTTACCTTGGACTATCGTCCTCAGCTTTTTGAGTGATAAAGATGTATTGGATATCTCCACGTTCAAGGTCCTTTGAGAAACATAAAGGAAACTAGACCACGTGACATTACTCAGGTGGGGTGCAGTTAGGTGAGGGGAAAAGACATATGTACGTGAATAATAACCCTAAACAATATAGCCTGCTCTTGTTCAGACTGTAAGGACAGTAAGTACTATCAGGGCTGGGGAAGGTAACTCCCACTTAGCCAGGTAAGACAGGGCCTGGGACACTTTTTTTTTTTTACCTGGAGATAAAGAGCCCTCACATTCTGGGCTGGGTTTCTGGACTCCTAAGGGAATACCTTTCTCTGTTCTGTACTCCTTTGTTCTGCTTAAGCTCTTGCATCAGTGACCCCCAGGCATGTCCCCTGCTTGCTGCGTCTCAGACCCCACAGGGAGAGGGGAGGGGTCTTTCTACTGCAGCGGGCTGTGGGAGGTGTGGTCAGCTTGGAATGGATCCGCTGGCTGGGGGCGGGGAGTAACGCCGTGTAGGGAGCAGGCTCTGTGTGCTCTCTTTCCTCAGCTCTAAGTAAATGGTGGACCCCCTGAATGAACCTGGTACAGATGTCTGTTCTCAGTGACCTCAAATCCTGGTGTCTTACCTGTGTGGTTTTTACTTGCCTTTTAACCTCGAGGGCATCATGTTACATTCTGTCTTGGCACAGCGGGACCACCCCGTGAGCGGTGGAGCAATTAGAGTCAAGTAGTTGAAGGGATAGCTTTCAGAGTTGATGGTCTAGAGAGATTCACCAAGGAAGCAGGCTTTGAGACAGACATTGAGAATGGGTTGGATTTCAGTAAAGAGTCAGAGGCCCCTCCAGTGACATGTTTGGCATATAGAAATGTATAGAGAGTAGGAATCAAAGGGTACTCCAATCAGAGGTTGGAGTAGAGAGTTTATGTAGTAAAACAGTAAGTGGAAAGGTTGGAAAAGTAGATCAGAGCAGAGATCATGACAGTGGAGCCAGCTTGAAATCCGTCCATCCATCAGTAAATTACAACTGTAAATTACAATAAAGAGAATAGAAGCGTAGATGTTCATTACCACCT
The DNA here is from genome assembly GCF_003265705.2 of Callorhinus ursinus. Classification (NCBI taxonomy): domain Eukaryota; kingdom Metazoa; phylum Chordata; class Mammalia; order Carnivora; family Otariidae; genus Callorhinus; species Callorhinus ursinus. Next base: position 1,507,842 of record NW_027397069.1, read on the forward strand.
AAGGATTTCATGTGGCATGCATGTGGAGATGTGGGGATGGAGAACTCTCTCCAGGAAAGATGTTGATGCACTCTAGTGACACTGACAATATTTAACCATCCGTACAGCATGGGCCCTGACCCATCAGAGTGGGGGTAATCAGAAGAGTGATAGTCCTGCCACAGGTCTCAGTAAGGCAGTGGGAGTACACTTAGGTCTTTTGAACTGCACAACGATGCAATCTGCATGCTTCTTAGAAAAACCTGATAAACCATGGTGTAAGAATGGAAATGAAAAAGGCATGCACTCCAGTTTGCCTGATTTTTGCAACCATGATGTGTTCCGAGACTCAATTAGAGTTGTAGCAGCTGGAATATAAATGAAGGGAGACACGTGAATAGATTTGGAAGATGCATTCGTGTTAGATAAGGAGACAAAGTTCTTTCTGAGGTTTGGAGTTGACTTACACAGAAAACCCATGATACCCCTAAGGGAAATAGCAGTTGGGTTTTAGATATGTTCAGGTAAAGGAAAGAAGAGTTGAGATATAATGTTAGAACTAGATTTGAATCTTGGTTCAGCCTCAATCTAATGGTCCTCCTTGGACATGTGACTGGACCAATGTGATTTTTTCATCTGTAGGATGGAAGTACAATAGTACGTCTCCCGTAGAGCTGTGACGTTGTATTAAGAGTTCTCCAGAGAAACATAATCAATAGTGTGTGTGTGTGTATCTCTATCTATCTGTCTATCTATCTATCTTTCTATCATCACATGACACTATGGGGAAGAGAATGAGAGAGAGATTTATTTTAATGATTTGATTCATGTGATTATTGAGGCTGACAAATCCCAAGTTCTGCGGTATTAAGCTAGAGACCCAAGAGAGTCTATATGTAGTTAATGTCTGAGTCCAAAGGCCCAAGAACCAAGAGGGCAGATGATGTAATTTCTGATCCAAAAGTCATCAAGCTTAAGACCCAAGAGTCAACTTTTCAGCTCAAATCTGAAGGTAAGGAAAAAAAAAAACAAAACCAACAACAGGAAAACAAAAAACCCCTACAATGTTCCAGCCTAAAGCAGCCAGGCAGAAGGAAATCCCTTTTTAGCTGGGGAAGCTCAGGTTTTCTGTTCAATTCAGTCTTCAACTGATTGGATGAGGCCCACTCACCCTGGGGAGGGCAAGCTGCCTCACTCAGTCTAGTATTTCAAATGTAAAGCTCATCCAGAAACATCCACACAGACATACCTAGAATAATATTGGACACACATCTGAGCACCCCATAGAACAGTCAAGTTGACACCTAAAATTACACACAGAGTAATTAATCACAGAGGCCAAATAATCTGAAAAGGCTCAGTGAACCATGCTGTATACGCAGTTTGCTACATCTAGCAGATGCTCAGGAGAAGTCTTTAATCGAGGCTGGTAATGATTACGGCAGCTGCAAGACAAAGATCCTGCAATATCTAGTGGTAGATTTAAAGTTTGAGAGTGAAGCATTTGGAGTCATTTCATCACATGGAGTTGTTAGGTTCATAAAATTAAAATAATGATACTTTTAAAAATGAGTGTAAAATCATTTTGCTGAATAAGAAGAGGAAGCACAGAGTGAAAAAGTGAATGGATCTTTATTGAGGTTTCTAGAGTCAGGGGAAGGTCAGCAGTGCTGTAAAAGAATGCAGGATGGAGAAGGGGCCCATATTTGGAAATTAGTTATCATTGGTGACCTTTGAGAGTTCAATTTCAACTGACTTATAGAGTGATTTTGAAATGCTGCCAAGATCAAGAGGCAGTCAAATATCAGGTGTATTCCCACTAATCTCCATTCTTAGTGGAGAGATTTACAATGGGTATTGTATTAATTTCCGCAGGCAGGGAGGCTTACCCAGTCTAGAGGCCAGAGAGCCGAGATGAAGGTATGGGTAGGGCTGGTGCATTCTGGGCGCTCTGAGGGGAAGCCATTCCAAGCACTTCCCCGAGCAGCTGCTGCTCATTTGCTTCCCTAGAGAGGTGGTGCTTCCTGTGTCCTCCCATCACCCTCCTTCAGTAACTGGGGTTTTTTCTTTAAGGACACCAGTCATGCTGGGTTAGGGGCCTGTCCTGCTACCTACCACCTGTGCTACCTCATCTTAACTGCTTGTGTGTATTACTACTCTGTTTCCAAAAGGCCGTGGAACATGTTGAAGACACATGCCATAAATACTGTGAAAATTCTGGAAAGGTCTTAATAATGTTGTCCATTTTCACTTCAAAATGTTCTTAAATTCGTTTTGGGTTACAGAATTCCAGTATGAACATTCTGCATTTCAGGAGGAGACGTTTCTGGCTCACAGTGGAGATTCTGTGTCTCTTCCTTTATTGTTGAGTTCTGCTGACTGATTTGCTAATTTCTGTGATGCAGGTGTGTATGCCTTTAGCAGGCAGACCTAAGCCTTTTTCTGCTCACAGGGTTACATTTGTAAAAAGTCTCTAACGAATGAAGAAGGGAACTGTAGTCATACTGATAGGTGTTTAATTCTTTATGAAAAATTTTTATGTAAACATAAGGAAGCGTGATATGATAAACCCGGTACCTATTTTGAACAAGTGTTAGTTTGGGGCAGATTTCCAAGTAATTTATAGGAATGTGACCCATGGAATAGTAATAAGTGACAATCCTCCTCTTCCATACTTCCATACTTCTTTAGAAGTGAAATTACCGAATATAAGCACAGCTTCCTATCAGTCCTGGAAGGCTGAAATGACTGTTGGGAGCTGTGCACTTAGCAACATCCTTCTCCCCAGTGAAGTCCCAAAATTACTGGGATGGGCCTTGATGTCACTTAATGAGAACAAATTAACCTACAGCTCCTACGTGGACAATCAACTCGTAAACATCATCTAGAGAAAAGTGTGGGCCTGACTCCTTCTTTTCCTTTCCTTGATAGACCTCCTTTTATAACATTTCCCTCACTCAGGCCCTCAGTGACTATATGTTATGGCTTGGTTTTATTTGTGTATAATTATTCAGAGTGGGGAATGAGGGAGGAAGAACCGACAGAGTTATGTCTTCAAGTGCCCCATGCTCCCTAAGGAGACTCCATTCCTGACTAAGGACTTCTTTATTGTCACCTCCTGTAGAACTTCAGAGTACTTCTTCCCCTAAGGGTTTATGGCAGCCTAACCTCTCCCTTGCAGGTCACAGAATCAGACGTTTGAGAGAGGAACTGAGCTTCAGAAGGAATACGTGCTTCGCAGATAAAACAAACGTAGTCACTGTGAAACTCGTATCTGGGCAAATAGAGATGCTTCAGCAAAATACAAGCTATTCTTGTTGTTATTCAATAATTGGAAAATAAAAGAAATATAAAGAGGACAGACATTCTAAAAGAACCTTTAAACCAATATGCAAGAACTTCTGGTGTAAGTTTCTGTGGTTTCACGTGAAACTCAATTCAGGAATTCAATTTCCAGGCTTTCCACCGTAAGCATCAATAACTTACATAATAATGGACTCAACTATTAGTAATAAACTGTTTGAAGTACATCTTCTCCCATTTTATGGAGGCAATGACCTTTGCCAAACTGAGAAGACTTTAAACAGTTTGCCCCCATTCCTGCCTAAGACTCAATATTATGGACAACTACGCATAATTTAACATATCCTCCATCTGAAGTCCATTCTCTACTCTGCCGACACAGTATTCAATTTCTTAGTAATGCATAGAAACCGCTTTATTCTGCATGGTTGGAAGTTGCTATTTTATGTTTGGAAATGTATTATGTGTCAAGAAGAGTGTGAATAATAAGTATCTGTGTTGCTGGCCAACTGATATTCAGATGCTCTGACATCTGAGCAAATATCGTGAGCATGGGGACTGATTTCTCAAAAACATTGCTAAATCCAAAATTAACACCTCTGTGGCTGTCATATGAAGCCCTTTGGACTATTCATCGCCTCGGCGTTTTTCTTCTAACTAGACTTTCCGTTCCAAGAAAATTGGCAGGTAGCAAACAACTGCGGTGGGCATTCCAGTAACAGATCACTATTTGTCCTGATTTAGAAGCAAGATCACACCTCTATCTGTTTAGGAAAAAGGCTTCAGATAGTTTAGTATTAAATGGAGAAAACTAGGAGACACGTTGAACAGGAAGGTAGCATTCTGTTAATGAAAATGGACATCCAGTTGTTTGCTGGAAAATGCATAGAATTTTGTAGCTGGAGAACCTCAGAGGTTTTCAGGTCCAGACACCCTATATTACATGTGAGATCACTGAAGGCCAGAGACATTAGAGGACTTGCCAAAGTGCAGCTAGATAGCTCAGCACGACTGCAAACCAAGCCCCTGACATTGTTACTCCGTCATTTGTCCTGTGCTCAATGATGACACAAGGAGGAAGTCACACCTAGAAAAGGCTCCAATCTGAGAAAATTGTTATTCCTATTTAAGAAACTTCTCCTTAATGGAGTTTGGAAGAGTAATTTTGCTCTTGTGGATGTGTGTGTGTGTGAAACACCCTTATTGAGATATAATCCACATTCCATACAATTCATCCATTTTAAGTGTACAATTAATGTCTTTTTTCTATATTTACTTAGAGTGTGTCACCATCACCACAACCAGTTTTAGAACGTTTTTATCCCTAATCACAGAAGAGACTCTTCTCCATTTCCCTCCTCCCCACAGCAGGAGCTGCTTCACGGATGCAGCTTTTTCTTTTTTAAGATTTTATTTATTTATTTGAGAGAGAGAGAGGGAGAGAGAGAAAATGAGCAGAGGGAGAGGGAAAGCAGACTCCCCACTGAGCAGGGAGCCCGATGCGGGACTCTATCCCAGGATGCCGGGATCATAACCTGAGCCGAAGGTGGACGCTTAACCATCTGAGCCACCCAGGCGCTCCTCAGGGCTGCAGCTTTGAGAGAGTGAGGTGTTGTTCCGACTGTCTATACTAAATACGTGACTGAACTCGATCAAGGTGTCTGTATAAACTTTGAAGATTCTGGCAGGCAGATACAGAGATCTACTTATTTTGTAGCTGCTCAAGAAAAGCCCTGTAAGCTCCCTTGCTTGTCAAACCTGCCACCTACCAATACAGAGTGGCCTGATTCTTTCTTTGGTCTCTCCTTGTCCTCGCTATAAAGGAACGTTTGCAAGCCAACAGTAGTGGGAGGGAAGTAGTATTTTTGAGTGGTTTTGATTTGAATTTCCCTAATTACTAATATTGATCATATTTTCATGCATTTATCAATCATTTGTATTATCTTTTCTGGAGAAATGCCTATTCAGTGCTTGTTGCCCACTTTTTTAAAATGGGTTGTCTTTTGTTATTAGTGAAAAGTTATATATTCAAGATACAAGTTCCTTATCACATATATAGTTTGCAAATAATGTCTCTCACTCTATAGGTTGTCTTTTCACTTTCTAGATGGTGTTCTTTGAACCAAATATTTTAATTTTGATGAAATTGATTCATCTCCACTTTCTTCTGTTACTTGTGCTGTTGGTGTCATTTTTAGATTTGCCTAGGATTTACTCCTGTGTTTTCTTCTGTTTTATGATTTTAGTTCATACATCTTTGTCCATGATCTATTTTGAGTTAACTTTTGTGTATTCTGTGAGAAAGGGGTATGAATTCATTCTTTTGCATGAAACTGTCCAGTTGTCCCTGCATTATTTGTTGAAAAGACTGTTCTTTCCCACTGAAATTTCTTGGCACCCTTGTTAAAAATCAACTGACAGTCAATGTAATGGTCTACTTTTGGATTTTGAATTTTATTCCATTGAAATATATGTGTCTATCCTTATGCCCCTACCACACTGTCTTGATTAACTATAACTTTGTAATAAGTTTTGAAATTGGGAAGTTGTGAGTCCTCCAAACTTTGTTATTTTTCAAGATTGTTTTGATTCTTCTGGGGCTCTTGCATTTTCATATTAATTGTAAGAGCATTTTGTCAATTTCTGTAAAAAAAAAGAGCTGGGATTTTGATAAGGATTGTGCTAAATACGTAGGTCAATTTGGGAAGTATTGCCATTTCAAGAATAGTAAACCTTCTGATCCATAAACACAGATTTTTTTCTATTCAAATCTTCTATAATTTCTTTCAACAATGTTTTATAATCTTCAGAGTATAAACCTTGCACGTCTTTTGTTAACTCTTTTTTTTTTTTTTAACCTATTTTATTCTTCTGGATGCTATTGCAACTGGAATTGTTTCCTTAATTTCATTTACGGGTTGCTCATCACCAGTGCACAGGAATACAATTGATTGTTGCATATGGACCACATACCCTGCAGCTTTGTTCAAGTTTTTTTGTTTGTTTGTTTGGTTTTTGTTTGTTTGTTTTAGTTCTAATAGTTGTGTTTTTTTTTTTTTTTTTGAAAACAAATTCCTTAAGATTTCTTATAATCAAGATCACGTCATCTGCAAATAGAGATAGTTTTCACTTCTTCCTTTCCAGTCTGGGTGCTTCTGTTTGATTTTCTTGCCTAATTTCCCAGGCTAGAATTTTCAGCACAATGTTGAATAGTAGTGGTAAGGGCAGACATCTTGTCTTGTTTCTGATTGTAGGTGGAAAGTATCCTTCCATTCTTTCATGATTCAGTATGATCTTAGCTGCAAGTTGCTCATAGACACTCTTTACCTAGTGGAGAAAGTTGCCTTCTGTTCCTAAACTGTTGTGTGTTTTTATTATTACCAGGCATTGGATTTTGTCAAGTGCTTTTTCTGCCTCTAGTGAGATGATCCTGTGGTTTTTGTTCCTTATTCTATGGATAAGGTGTATGAAGTTAATTGATTTTTTTTAAAGATTTTATTTATATTTGTGAAAGAGAGAGAGAGAGAGAATATGAGGTGGGGAGCAGAGGGAGAAGCAGACTCCCCACTGAGCAGGAAGCCTGATGCAGAACTTGATCCCAGGACCCTGGGATCATCATCTGAGCCAAAGGCAGATGCTTAACAGAATGAGCCACCCAGGTGCCCCAGAAGTTAATTGATTTTCATGTGTTATAAGAACTTGGTATTCCTGAGACAAACTACACTTGGCCATGATTCTCTTTCATTTGATTCTAGTACTTTGAGTTCTGTCTTCTCTCTTTCTCTTCCTCATTCTAGTTGAAGGTTTGTCAAATATGTTGTTTTTTTTAAATAACTTTGGTTTCTTTAATTTTATTTATTGTTTTCTATTCCATATGTCATTAATTTCTGCTCCAGTCTTTATGATTCCCTTAATTCTGATTGGTTTAGACTTATTGCACTCTTCTTTCTTCAGGGTCAAGTTTATGTCTTTGTTTTGAGATCTTTGTTTATTTTTTATGTGGATGCTACAGCTATACAATTTTGTCTAAATATTGCTTTGGGTGTATCCTAAAAGTTGTGATGGGTTGGGTCTTCATTTTTATTTACCTTAAAATATTTTCTAATTGCTCTTGTGATTTTTTTTTTCTGACCTATTGGTTATGTAGGAGTATATAGTTTGATTTCTACATTTTGAGAATTTTCCAATCTTCTTTCATTACTGATTGCTAATTTCATTCCATTGTGGCCAGAGAATGTACTTTGTATGATTCCAATCCTTTGAAATTGAGGTTTTTCTATGGCCTAGCATGTGCTCTATCCTCAAAAATGCACCATGTGCACTTGAGAAGATATGTGTGTATGATTTGAGATAAGTTTTTATACAGTGAATTGGTGAAATGTATAGATCTTAAGTATACAGTTCAGTGAACTTTGATAAATGTACACACGAGTCAACCACCCTCTTAATCAAGATATATCATCAACTTTCGAAGTTCCAGAGTGCTTTCTTCTGGAACAAATGCACCTCTAATAAGCAACCATTATTCTGATTTCTACTACTATATTTTAGTTTTGCTTGTTTATGTCCATTAAATACATAGACTCACAATGTAAGAACCTTTATGTGTCTGGCCTTTTTGTCATTCAACCTAATGTTTTTGAGATTTATCCATACTGGTTTGTAAATCACTACTCCTTTTCTTTTTATTATTGACAAATTTTCCATTGTATGAACATACCACAGTTTGCTTATCCATTCTTTTGTTGATTGGCTTTAGTTTTAGTGTTTGCTGTTAGGAATAGAGCTGACATAAACGTACTTGTACGTGTCTTTTGGATCCACATATCTTTATTTCTCTGGGATAAATGTAAAGAAGAGGACTTGCTGAATCAGAGTGTAGGTGTATCTTTAGTTTTATAAGGAATTGCTAAACATCTTCTTAAGTCATTGTAACATTTTATACTCCCAAATGAAAATATATCAGAGTCCCACTTGCTCCGTACCCTTACAACTTTAATATGTTTGTGTGTTTTCCTATTTAATTTTAGCCATTCTTGTAAGTGAGAAATGGTATCTCATTGTGGATTTAATGTGAATTTCCTGATGACTAATGATGTTGAGCACTTTATGTGCTTTTTGGACATACATCTTCTTTTTTCAAAGTAACTGTTCAAATCTTTTGCCTAATTTTTTTTCTTTTATTGAGTTACTTGACTTTTTGTCATTAATTTCGTAGTTCCTTTTATATTTTGGATGCAATTCTATGTCAGATCTGTGTATACACATTTCCCTTAACGGTATTTTCTGTTTCTCTGTGGCTTGCTTTCTCATTTTCCTAAAGTTTTCTGTTGATACATAGGTGTTTTCTTTACTTTGATGAAGTCCAATGTATCAAAAATTTTCTGTTATGTTGAAAAACATAACATTTAAACATAAAACATTACATAAATATAAAAACATTTCGAAGTATGTTTTGGGTCTCTTGTTTAAGAAAATATTGCCTATCCCCCAAAAATATAAACATATTTTACTATTTTCTTCTTGACGCTTTACACACTTTGTTTTACATTTAATTCAGTGCCTTATTTCAAGGTATTTTTTGCACAGATGTTAGGTAAGGACTGAGATCTATTTATTAACACACATTTATCTAGTTGTTCTAGGGAAATGCTTTTTCCCCGTTGAATACACTTGGTGTCTTTGTTGAAAATCAATTGAACATGTTTTCATATACTGTCTATTCTGTGTCTATTCTGTTCCATCGATCTATTTCTCCATCCATGCAAAAATATTCTTTTGATTACTGTAACCTTATGTTAAGTCTTAAAATTAACTTTATTTGTGAGTCTTCCAACTTTGTTCTTTGTCAAGATTTGTTTGGGCTGATACAGATCTCTTGCCTTTCCTCATATTTTATAAAAACTTGCTCTTTTCTTAAAAAAAAAAATGGGCGCCTGGGTGGCTCAGTTGGTTAAGCGACTGCCTTCAGCTCAGGTCATGATCCTGGAGTCCCAGGATCGAGTCCCGCATCGGGCTCCCTGCTCAGCAGGGCGTCTGCTCCTCCCTCTGACCCTCCCCCCTCTCATGTGCTCTTTCTCTCAAATAAATAAATAAAATCTTTAAAAAATAAATAAACAAATAAAATAAAAAAAACAGTTGGCATTTTGATTGGAATGGCATTGACTCTATGGATCTATTTGGGGAGAGTCAACATTTATTAATACTGAGTCTTCAACCTGTGAGCATAGTGTATTTTCCATTTGTCAGTTGTGATCAGTTTTGTCCTTCAGGGAATCTGTAATTTTCATCTAAATTGTCACATTAAATAGCATAAAGTTAGTCATAATATTCCCATATTTTCCTTGTAATGTATGTAGGATCTGTCCCAATTTTCCCACTTATATCCCTGATATTGCTGTTCAGGTTTCTCTCTTTGTTCTTCATCAATCTTGTTAACAGTATCTTAGTTTTTAAAACATTTTTGTTAAACTAATATTCAGGTTTGTTAATTTTCCCTTGGCCCTTTAAATTCTTTGCTTCATCAAAAAGGAGGCCAGACTAGGGATCTCTAAACTTCAGGTAGGGACTCTAGGTCTAAGAGTGGTATTCTGTTCCCTTTGATACTGCTGGAAAGATTCTCATCATTGTCTACTTCAGTGATATCCATGTAGTAGACCATCACTGCTTTAAAAAAAAAAAAACTTATTACCTCTTCTGAGGGACAGTTATATTTCTTTGCTCTGTGGACATAGGGCTCGGCCCTGTGACTTGTTTTGGTGAATGGAATGCATGTACTAATTTGGCAGAAGCTTTAATTATCATGAACTACTATCTCTTTCTTCTTCTCAAGAGAGGCAATAGTGTCTATACAACCCCCTCCACCAACCTTGGTCCTAATGTGAAGATAAGGGAAGCAGAGGCCCCAGGCAAAACACAGTAGTGAGCTAAGGAGAGAAAAGACAGACCAAAAATCAATGAAACAAACAACTAACAACAACAAAAACCTTTTGGGGTTATTTGGGGTTGGGGTTGTTCGAGGTTGTTACCACAGCATAATGCTATAACCTATCCCAACTGGTCAGAGTCAGTTAATACTCACAAATTCTGGGTTTTACATAGAAATGAGGTGATGGGTCTTCTCACCAGTTCCTTGAAAACTTCATTTTTTAGAGCAGAACTGTTTGGTCCCTGAGACCCCACTCTCTCCTGAAAATGGTCCCTAGAGTTGTTGGCTCTCAGTCCTCCACTCGTTAAGGCTTAAATCCAATCTGAGAGGCTAGGTGGAGGATATATAATAGGCATTGAAACTTTTTCATCCTTATCCACCTGCTAAAGTGAGCAATTGGGTTTGGAAAGAATGTTGCTTCTCTGGAATAATTTAGGTTTGGATTGAAACCAAGCCTAGAAAGTTAATCTGAAAGAGATCTTTTTGTGGAAAAATTATGAATAAGTGAAAAAAGCAGAGTGTAGTATGATGTGCTTTAATGATCATTGTATTTTCCTGAAAACACTGTAATAAGAGAGAAATATAAAATTAACAATTTTTCCAGATAACCAGCTTCATTTATAAAAGGTAGGACATATATTTACTTTAAGAATAATTTATCCACTATCTCTTCAATGAAACAAATAGTCTCAGATATACATTATGTTAAAATAGGAATTCAGAATATGCATTTTCCATTCACATTTCCTTTTAAGCAGGTTTTTGTAATATCAAAGAGGAGTATGCAGAAAAACAGAACTTATGGGAAAAAAGTTTCAGTTCTTGCTTTTCTAAATTCAATACAGAAAAATGTATTCCTTTAATTAGCCAGTGATTCATAAAAACTGTTACTATTAAAATATATGATAAACACTAACATATTTACCGTTTATAAAAGAAAATTCTATTATATCTTTTTAATATTAACTTTACTCTTTAATTTCCTTCCATGGAATCAGAAAGAGCAGAGTGCCACATAGGGGACAATGTGACTCTTTTTGTTCTACTTACAGTTTCAAAATCACAACGTTTGGAAGCGCTTTTCTCATCTTGACACTACTTAAATTATGGTTCTCACAATTTGATGAAAATACATGTACTTGTTTCTAAGTTATCAATGTCCCAGAGTATTGTATGCTTTAGATTATTTTTAAATCAACAAGGTGTGTTTTAAAAATCATGTAAATCCAATACATCTGGTTATATTTTCTTCAACTTCTCCAGAATAATTTGCCTTTGGATTAAGACCAACCCTTGAAATGTAATCTGAAAAGGGATTGTTTTGTGTAAAGGTTATGAACAAGAGAAAAGGGAAGAATATGCTATGCTTTCATGACACCATTGTTTCCCCTGCAAACACTACAATAAGAGGGGAAGTTCACAGAACATAAAGCAAATAATGAAAGGAAATGCAGTGTTCCCACATCCTCACTGTAATTCTAGTGAATGAAACAGGAAACATGATGGCATGTGATTACCTGACTATATATACTTTTGTGTGTTGAAATGTGACATCATTTGCCAACAGGGATTCCCTTTGCTAATGACTGTAAATCTGTTTTTAGCCATTTTTAGACTTCTTTAAAAAAAATTTTCTGTAAAGTATTCTCCAAAGTAAAATTCCTTTGCTGTAGATAAAAATACATTCTTTTTTCTATTGTTAAATCGGTGGCATTGGTGTGAGATACTTCAGGTGCTATGCAAGCATCTAAGTACCCCCGCACCCCCTTTTGAACAAAAGGTAATTATTGAGCAATTACTAGTATTATTATAAAGCAATAAATGACTTAATTCTCATTTAAATACAAAGCCCAAACATAGCATACCTGTTTATTTTTACTGATTCAGATTATCATCATGGATCCAATCAGTTCATGGTAATTGCCTATTCTACAGCGGAAAAACAGAAAAGATGTCAAATTTCTTGGGCTCCTTAGTAGCAAAGCATGGGCAACGTGGAAATATTCGTTTTCATATGAAGGGATTCCAAGGAGTACAACACCCCGGTGAACACCAAATACCAGTTTGGCTTCCTTAAATATGGCTTTTAGAAAATGATTTCAGGTAGATTCCAGAGATGCACAGGGCATTGGCATGGCCATTAATATCAATCACATGATCATGCTCCTGTCTTACAGTCAAATATAATACATTTGGAGATTGCTTGAGGCTAGCAAGTGGTTTGAGGAAGGAGAAAAGAGAGCTCTTGTCTAGTGGAAAAGGCAGGCAGTGCAAAGGCCAGCAGCTTCTAGAGGCTGTATCTAAGGAAGGTGTATCATCCCTTTGGAAATGAAGGATGGTTGCTCTGATGATTCAGAGTTGATACTCAGGAAGTCTTCCACAACTTTCTTTTCCTTTTTCTATGCTCTTGCTATTTATTAAAGGTAGTTTTGAAAATGCCAGCTTATTTGCAGTCCTAAGGGATTTCTTGGTCTTATTTTATTTATTGTTAATTTTTTTTGTCCAATTTTAGATCAAAAATGTAAAGGGGCAAAGGCATTTCATAATGAGAATAAAGTATCTGGTGGTAGCAGAAGAAATCACAATGTGACAAATCCAGACAAAGAATGAACCCATAGAAACAGATTTGGGGGTTGCCTGGAATACTTCTTGCCACTGTTAGGGTGTCATCCCAAACTCTTCTCTGCTAAGTTCTTGACATTTTTTGTTCTAAAAACAAATATCTGTTAAATTTCGCATATTAGTGAGATCATATGGTATCTGACTTATTTCACTTAGCATTGCACTCTCTAGCTCCCTCCACATTGTTGCAAGAATTCATTCTTTTTGATGGCTGAGTCATATTCTATTGTATACATATACCACATCTTCTTTATCCATTCATCAATCTGGGCTCTTTCCAATAATTTAGCTATTGTTAATAGTGCTGCTATAAACATTGGGGTGCATGTGCCCCCTCAAATTAGTATTTCTCTATCATTTGGGCAAAACCTAGTAATACAATTGCTGGATCATAGCATAGTTCTATTTTTAACTTTTTGCGGAAACTGCATACTGTTTTCAAGAGTGGCTGCACCAGCTTGCATTCCCACCAACATTGCAAGAGCATTCCCTTTCTCCACATCCTCGCCAACACCTGTTGTTTCTTGTGTTAATTTTAGCTATTCCAATGGATGTGAGGTGATCTCTCATTGTAGTTTTGATTGGTACCTCCCTGATGATGAGTGATGTTGAGCATCTTTTCATGTGTCTGTTGACCATCCGGATGTCTTCTTTGGAAAAATGTCTATTCATGTCTTCTGCCCATTTTTTAACTGGATTATTTGTTTTTTGGGTGTTAAATTTGTAAGTTCTTTATATATTTTGGATACTAACCCTTTATCAGATATGTCATCTACAAGTATCTTCTCCCATTCAGAAGTTTGCTTTTTGTTTTGTTGACTGTTTCCTTTGCTTGCATTTTGATACAGTCCCAATAGTTTATTTTTGGTTTTGTTTCCCTTGCCTCCAGAGACATGTCTAGAAAAATGTTGCTACGGCCAGTGTCAAAGAAGTTACTGCCTGTGTTCTCCTCTAGGATTTTAATGGTTTCCTGTCTCACGTTTAGGTCCTTAACCCGTATTGAATTTATTTTTGTGTATGGTGTAAGAAAGTGATTCTGTTTCATTCTTCTTCCTGCTGCTGTCCAGTTTTTCCCAATACCATTTGTTGAAGAGACTATCTTTTACCACTGGATATTCTTTCCTGCTTTGTCAAAGATGAAATGACCATATAGTTGTTGGTTCATTTCTGGGTTTCCTATTCTGTTCTATTGATCTCTGTGTCTGTTTTTGTGCCAGTACCATACTGTCTTGATCACTATAGTTTTGTAATATAACTTGAAGCCCAGAATTGTGATCCTGGACTCCAGCTTTGCTTTTCTTTTTCAAGATTGCTTTGGCTAGTCAGGGTCTTTTGTGGTTCCATACAAATTTTAGGATTGTTTGTTCTAGCTCTGTAAAAACACTGGTGGTGTTCTCATAGGGATTGCGTTAATTGTGTAGATTGCTTTCGGTAGTATAACATTTTAACAAATTTTTTTTCCAACCCACAAGCATGGAAAGGTTTTCCATTTCTTTGTGGCATCTTCAATTTCTTTCATCAGTGTTTTATCATTTTCAAAGTACAGATATTCTGCTTCTTTGGGTTAGCTTTATTCCTAGGTATCTTACGGTTTTTGGTGAAACAGACTCTTAATTATAGGGAATAAACTGATGCTTATGGGAGGGGAGGTGGGCAGGGGGGATGGGTTAAATGGGTGATGGGTATTAAGGAGGGGACTTGTGATGAGCACTGAATGTTATATGAAAGTGATGAATCACTAAATTGTACACCTGAAATTACTATTACACTGCATGTTAACTGGAATTTAAGTAAAAACTCAGAAAGAAAAAAAAATAAAAAAAAATGAATGTCATTCTTTTCTAAATTATGGAAAATAGTTAAGTGGGATTTCAAGCCACAGAGTAAATAACTAAAGGAGAGAGTATGGTATTTTACTGAGTTCAATTTTCAAGAAAAGAAAAACCAGTTTCACCGGAGGATATCACCTGGTGTTTTGCTGAGATGTTTTTAAGTTTCCAAGAAAGATGCAAAGTGGATTTATTCCCCAGTCTTAGACAAAATTGGCAATTTCCATGATTTGTCTTCAGGACCCTGTTTGCCTTGTCTTATCCCCTAGCTTCTCAGGACACTCTTGCTGTGCTGGTTTCTTTTGGATCTGCCATTCTAGTCAGTCCCCCCTCCCCCATTTTGATTCACCTACTTCTCTTCAGAAAACTTGTGCTAGTCTTTTTTGCCATTGCCTTTCTTCTAAGTGACTGTTAGCTTGATCAAATAAGTTTTGAATTTTAAGAGAGAGACTGCATGCGTTCACCTGGACTGGACAATATGGCAGAGGCAGTATGGAAAATCCTTTCTGGTCAGAGCAGCAGTGATCCAGTGAAGAGACTGGTTCAGTGCCAACACTGGTTGTCATTTTCCCGAT
The DNA here is from genome assembly GCF_003265705.2 of Callorhinus ursinus. Classification (NCBI taxonomy): domain Eukaryota; kingdom Metazoa; phylum Chordata; class Mammalia; order Carnivora; family Otariidae; genus Callorhinus; species Callorhinus ursinus. The sequence goes on from NW_027397069.1 coordinate 1,523,078, forward strand.
TATCTACTAAGTTTTTGCTTGTGTGAGGCCTCTCAGATGTCAAGCATTTTGCAGAATTGCTCCTTGCCATTCCAAAACATTTTGAAATCTTTATGTATTCTAATTATCCATGTTCAGATTTGCCTTTTAAGAGGAATTGGGTGTAACCCCGTTAAACCGAAGGTCTGTTTCAGAATATGGATCAAGGTCTCACCCTCCACAGGTGAGCCACAACCCTAACAATCTGGAGTGCTCCATGTGCCAATTCCAACATTTGGCCAAAGACCCTTGCAGCCAGTTGGTTTATATCATCTGCTATAAGCTAAGCAGTGGCTAGGGTTTGAGTAAACCATCATTTAATATCAGTTCCACCATGTTTGTTTGATAATGTTCATTAGTTCCTTTTTTCCCTCTTTGGTGGACAACTGCAGGATGTATCGTTAATTTTACAACCCCAGTACATGCTCATTTTTCTTATAAAAGAGTCCATCTTCAGGGACCATCTCATCACCTGCATTCTGCAAGCTTGTATGCTTCTAAAATTTTAAAAAGTGTATACATCAAGGTATTAGATAGCTTCTTGGTAATGGACATTTTGCTTACTCTTTTAAACAAAGTATATGAATATTTGAAATTTCAAAAATGAACTTTTGACCCATTGCTTAGTGAACATTGACACAGGATGACACTAAAGCCTTAAAATGGCAGGAGTGTGACCCAACCCACAGTGCAGGGACTAACATACTGATGCTTCATATGTCCTGTGGGACAGAAGAGTAAAGGTGAGAGGCATAAGCATACAAGTCCAATATCTCCTTATTTCCAAAGTTGATTTTATTGACTTGGCGGGATGGATAGACTCACATTTGGCTCCTCATCACTGTTCCATGTGTGCCTTGGCTACAGCCCTCTGTCAGGAAGGTTTGCCATCCCAGTAAGTAGTAAGGAACGGATCTTCAGTTAAGGGTTCAAAGTAACTGCTCCCTTAGTTTAGAACTATGCTTTATTTGGGGCAGGATGTCCCTTTGAGAAACCAAGAAAAACAGGAAACTGACAATTTGTCTTAAGTGTGAGTGTCCCTGGTGGAACCCAGTTTAAAACACTTACGCCTTGATTCTCAGGATAAATACTTCAACTAGAGGCAGTGCCCTGAGCCAAGTTATCTTACTAGTTATTGCTGAAGTAATCTCTGCGGAAACCAAGATCCAGACTGTATGGAGTGGTGTAAAGGATGATGTCAACACCTTGAATTAAACTTTGAATATATATGTGTATGTTCCACCATAGAGAAAGTTTTGTTTAAATGTACAGGCAATATTACATTTTCTTAGGCATACAGGGGAAAATAAATAGTCAAAAATCACTCCATTCTTCGACTAATAGCATTTCAGGATATGGACATGTTTCTAGCTTATATTAATTCTGTTTTCTTTTCATACATGTGTGTAAAGTAACTGGCAGTGGAATTTTTTTTTATTTGTGTTTCTTTGGAGAAAAAGTGACATAGAGCAGTAAAAGATTATTATTTCTTAACTATAGAGAAGCACTTTTTTATGAATAATGATGGAGAAATAAATTTCAATGTAATTCCAAAGCAACCCTTTAGGTTTTAAAAATAAGATAGCATTTATATCAAAACCCATGGTGCACCTTTTAGTGTTTTTGTGTACAATATCTAAGAAGGCATATGATGGTGAGTGTTTCTCTTGGCTTAAAGGTGGTATCTAAATAGCTTCAGTGCCAAGAATAATTCTCAGAAATGTGAGCATTAGTCGCTACATTTAAAAATCCATATATGGTAAAATTCATTTAAGAGAGACATGTGTTTTATGTGTTATCTAAATCAAGTGTTAAAAAGACAACTTGGCTGAAATTTTGCTGTTTCTTTTGTTCTCTTTCTTTTTTTTCCCTTTTGTCATCCACCTGAAAGTTGTATAAAGCAATAACTTACCCCTTTCAACATTTTCTTTGGTAGAAATGGTCCTGCTTGACCGCCTATTCTGTTTGATTAGCTAAGTTTTCTAATACTTTCCGTTTACAAGTTTGTTTTATTTATGTAAGTTTCTCTGTTAAATTGAAAGCCCCAATAACAAGGGCTAATTAAAAAATGTCCTTCATTTACCAAGACTGAGAGAGAATGGGGGGGTGGGAGTGGAAATGTTTTTCTTTCAAATGCTGCATAGATATTGCATTATTTATTAAAGAAATGTAGCTTTTTCCTAGCCATGCAAATGGGACAGCTACAAGTAGCTTGGAAAATCTGAGTGATTACCTTATGGTATTTGGCTCTTTGTTTTCCTGTGGTCTGCTCTTCTACTACATAATTTGTGACTGAATTTGTAATGAACCAGGAATTCTATTATCTGGCATCCTTAGAGGGAGGCATAGGGCTTCAATCTTCCCTATGATTAATTAGAAAGAATATTTATAAGTGCTCAGGAAGCCATCACAGGATGGATATTAGCAACCTGTAGAATGGAACTGCCGAAATTCCTCTCTGCACAGGGCCTGAGTAGGTTGGCTGTGCTGTGGCATGATCCTAGCTATCAGCAGACCTAGCAGTGGAGTCTTGATGGGTGGGCTAGCAGAGAATACCAAGGCATTTGGAGAGGGAAAGCCATAGAGGTGAACCTGAGCCAAGCCCTTGAGAGATATTGGGAGTCAGAACCTGGGGAGATCACATTCAAACACCAAATTTAGAAATAAGGGATAGAGTCATTAATCAGAAGGAAGCAAAATTATAAAAGAAGCAGTCTGGGAACAAAGAAAAGCAAGAGTTTAAGAGATCACTGTGAATTGCTTACTGGGGAGGGGGCAGTTAGTTGGAACAAGAGCTAACCCTCATCCGTTGTAAATGTATGGAATGTAGCATGTTGGGTCAGTGGCATACTGCAGTGACCCATGGAGCTTAAAAATGCCTTAGACCCACTCCCAGAGCTTCTGACCTAATTTATTTGAGATTGAGCCTGAATATTGGGAGTTGTGAAATTTCCCCAGGTGATTCCAATACACAGTGTTGAGAACGCAGCCTTGCATAGAGGGTTGAAGATAAGTCATAGCAATGGCATGAGTGGTAGTAACAGGGGGAATGGGAGCACATGGAGATCAATATTTCAGCAGGACTTACTCTAAGAAGTCTTCCAAGAGCCACTAGCGGAGCTGGGGGCCTTTGGTGTAGACTTCAGTTCATTTTCTGTATAACTTCCTGATAATGGAACTCACACAGGAAAGAGTCCCATGAAAAAGTTAAAGGTTTTACCAATTAACTACTGCAGCCAGCATCATGTTTAATGGTGTTACATGGGACGTATCATGCCTCATGATTCATCCTGTTGGGAAAAATCTATTTTCAGTTTGGTAGTCCTAAGAGAAGTTGCTCTTCCTGCCAAAAGGATTATAATATTTGTCTCCTCATTGTAGGATTAGTGGAACACAACACATGTGGGATAGGGTTTTCAGATATAATACAGAATGAATTTGAAATTCTGATAAATTATGAATAACTTTTTAAAAGGTAGGTATGTCTCTTGCAATATTTGAGACATACTTAGACTAAAATATTATTAGTTGTTTGTCAGAACGTCAAATTTAACTTAGCACTCCGTTCTGTTTGCTTTGTCTTTGTTTTTCCAAGTTTGGCATCCCCTGTGGGAAGGATCCACAGCCAGCTGAATGAGCAGCATTCAGAGAGAAAACAGAGTTGGATACACATTCCTAGAAAATGAAACCTCATTTCTGGGATAATAAGGAATGGGTGGTAGGTATTTTGTAGATCAGGTTAGATAAATCCAAGCTCAAAACAACTGTCAAAACCACAATTCGGTATTAGGATGATTTTTGAGTAAGTTCTCAAGCCCATCAGGGATTTCTGCCATTTGTTATAAGACATAGAGTAGTAACTCTTCAGCGCCATCCTTGTGTAAGATGAAGACCAGAGCGGAGCCCACAGGCAAGGGTTCACAGAACCTGCAGAACTTGGTCAGAAGGGCATAGGCAAAACCAGTCTATGGTGATAAAAATCAAACAGCAGTAGCCCCCATGGAAGGGAACTGACTGGTAAAAGGGCACAAGAGATATTTTTGGAGGGAGGAATTGTTTTGTATCTTGATTGGGCCTGGGTTACAAGGATGTGTGCATTTGTCTCATTTATTAAAATGTTCATTGAAGACCTGTGCATTTCACAACATATGAGTTATGCTTCAATTATAAAACAAATTTAATAGCTGGGAGGACTGTAAGAGAGACAATTGATAAAGAGATTGAATTTGAAAATGGAGAACATTTTCTGTGAGCATTTTTAGCCTCAGCAGGTCGGTCCTAGTCACCACTGATGTGGATAACGTTGACAAAGACATAAAGCTCATTCCAATCAAATTTCAAGATGAAATTAAGCTGAGAGAAATGGCATGCATGTTTGTAATTCAAGATCCAAACAGATTTTGAAGAAATGAACTGAATTCTGCCAGCAGAAATTTGCTTAAAGTTTGTGAATCCAAGGGCAGGAAAAGTGCTATTTCATAAGTATAAGTATTCACAGCCACCCTCAGGAATTTTAGTTTGAAGAATGTATTTGCTTAGAATCCACAATGAACATGCTCATCAGTGAAGCTGCTGTGGTATTTGAAGAGGCTCAAGAGCCGACTGACAGACGGAGGAGCATAGAGATGGAGATGCCTATGACTCCTTCCTTCCGGGTCAAGGCGAGGCTGTAGGACTGCCTTGGGTGTGTGGTAGCAATGGATTTCTGACCCTGAACTCTACATCACACAGACTTAACCACACAATTTCAGGAGGTTCTGCAGAACTACTGACCTCTCATCTGAGGGCAGCACTTTTACCCCAAAATCTAACTGACGGAGAGTGACACCAGAATGTTCACCCCTGGCCTCCTAAGAAGGAGAGGGGTGGAGTGACGGTCCTCATTCTACACCTAAACTCCCAGTCTGCTAAGATCCTCACAATTGACATAAGATAGGAGGCAGAGAGAGAAACCGGAAGTGGTAGACAAATGAGTGCTCCTCCCCGTGAGGGTCTGGGGAGTGTTTCCACCTAACACAGAGCTGCATTAATGATCAATGATCTGTGAACAACAACGGATATGTACTATATTAGATCTCAATACTGCCAATGTCTCCAGCAATCTACTAAATAAAACAGCTCTCGATATTGTTTATTTAAAGTTTCTCAGTGCATTTAATTAAAACAATTGTAAATATGTAGACCTATCCTTTACAGTGAAAAATATTAATAGTGGAAAGTAATGAAGAGATAAATCTAAGATACCCAATGATAAAAGTTTGAGGTAAATCTCTGTCACATGCACCTATGCTTAATTTGAAAATTGACTTAAAATGCAAGATACAGTTTACAGTGAAAAAACACAATCTGTTTGATAAGGAAGGAAATGTCAAATTGCAAAGAACAGCCTCCTGCTGATGAGTTGACAGCTACGGAGAATCAGACCTCAGAGCAAAACGAAGGTCCATGGGAGGGGCCTGCTCCTGGTGAACTCTGGGATGATACAGCGTGGCTGCGCATACTTCAGATCCCTTACCCTAGTTGAATCACTTCCTCCTGGAAGAGAGCTTCTACCCTGATTAGAATGATGCTTTCACAACCAAACTGGACACAAAGAGAAAGGAAGACAGTAAGACTTTAGCTGGCATAGCAGAATAGGAAATAGGCTCACTGTTTTCAAAGATATCGATCAGACCATGAGGTCAGGAGGTAACGAAGAGGATCAGCAAACACTAGCAAAAGGAAATCACTAATATGGTTGGACATGTATTGATGTTTCATACACACATACGGACAACAGAAAATTATTATGATAAAGAATATGGTACACGAGTTCTTCTTACTCCATTTTATCTTATCATGTGTATGAGAGAGGCTGAACAAGACTCTTATGTTCAGGTGGGTAAAAATCAGAAAAGAAATGGGGCAGTGAACTCATTCACTGCAATCATTGTCTGAACTCAGGGAAGATGATAGAAACATTTAACCAGAAATGACACCTTTCCTATACTTACCTTTTGCCTCTTCTCCCCCACTTCCTGAAACTGATGTGGGGCCTCACAGATATGCTGGTTTGTCTTTACAGGCTCCAGACTATTCTGGGGAGCCCCTGGAGAGAGGACCCCCACAGATAGCAGTAATTCCAACTGGGGCTCTATTCTGATGGTTTTTACTTAGGGAAGGGGCATGAGCCCTGTTTCTCCTTCATCTTTTCCCATCAAAGCATCTGATTCAGCTCTTGTGGGAAAAGGTAATCTCAGTTCAAGGAGTAGGGCATGATAAATACCATCAGTGTGCACGACGTCATCAGAAAAATACCAAAACGTCACAAAGAAACCTATGTTACAATTCTTACAAAACACCCTTCACATTGGCATTTACGCATTGATGCAAAAAACCATTTTTTTCTAAGTTATTTGTGTTCTAATGATTTGTATGGCATATAGAAACAGTAGTTTAAACCTACTGATAAGTTGTACATGTAGGAAAATGGAGAGGGGTGGGAGAAAATAAGTGGTTTTGTGTATTGGTGAAAATATCCAAAATCTTCAATCATGTCTTCAATCTGGGTTTTTTAATTTTTTGGTTTTAGGTTTTGTTTTTTGGTGAGACATGAGTGTGAGCTCTTTATACATGATGTTATATTGCTTCAGAAAAGAAGGAACAAAGCAGCAACTAGCTGAGGCTTGATAAAATGACTGTAACATGGCTTAACTTGAGAATATACGAAGAGTCATTTCATTTTTTAGAATCTATTAATTTTTTTTTTTTTTTTTTTAGTCAGCTGAGGGTATTATGAGTATCAGGCCCTTAATGTAAATGGGTGTTTTTAGAAATTATGAAAGACTAAAGGGGATTGTAATATTCTGAAATTCTCTTTAAGCATTTGGGAAGCAAACTTCACATTATCTAATAAAAATACAATATGAACTCAGCAGAGCCTTTAGACTTAAGAGAGGGTGAAAGAAAAATCATGGAGTTTTGTCTAATTAAATCAAAAAATCAGATTTGAGGGTGGGGGGATGGGTTAGCCTGGTGATGGGTATTAAAGAGGGCACGTTCTGTGTGGAACACTGGGTGTTATGCACAAACAATGAATCATGGAACACTACATCAAAAACTAATGATGTAATGTATGGTGATTAACATAACAATAAAAATTAAAAAAAATCAGATTTGATATTTGACAAATATTTGAGAAAACTAAAATTGTAAAATACCATTTGTTTTAACAAATGTGAAAGGGTGAAGTGTGTTAGGATAAATCATGAGGTCATCTCATGCAACTATTGAAATATTTTATAATAAGTTAAACAATAAGAAAATGCTTATGTTATTACTTCAAATATTCCCCACTATTGACATTTGGAGCAGATGATTACCTTTTGTGGGGTCTGTCCTGCACTGTGTAGGATGCTTAGCAGCATAGTTGGCTTCTCAATGCTAGGCATCAGTAGCATCCCATGGCTCCGGACCTTACTAACACCCACGGTGGGGCCAAATTGCTTTGGGTTGAGAACCAATTCTTAAAATGAAAAAGAAAAAAAAAAAAAAAAAACTGTTTCTTCACAGATTTCTTAGTGGTGAAATTAGAAGTGTGTACTTATTGTCAAAAATATCCTATTATTTATTTAATAAATTTTCTATCTTGATTATTAATTAACTTTACAATAAAATTATCTTAAAAGGCAAACCTGTTTTTCAAATTTAACACAACTTGTATTAAAAGATCATTTTAAAGTGGAAGAATTGTTTTTTTCCTCTTATGAAATGGGCCAAATCTTTTTGTTTTGTGCAGCATCTCCTAAAATATTGTAGAAGGCTGGGATAATCAAACACATTTTAAAAAATTATTTCCCCTTATTTTTAAATTTTCGGAATGCCAATATTATTTTAAAGCAATCGAGAGATCAATTCTCATTCACGTGTTCATGTGAGAGGAGCATGACGGTGCATTTTTTTTTTTTTAAAGATTTTATTTATTCATTTGAGAGAGAGAGAATGAGAGAAAGAGAGCACGAGAGGGAAGAGGGTCAGAGGGAGAAGCGGACTCCCTGCCGACCAGGGAGCCCGATGCGGGACTCGATCCGGGACTCCAGGACTATGACCTGAGCCGAAGGCAGTCGCTCAACCGACTGAGCCACCCAGGCGCCCGTGACGGTGCATTTAAGTGGTACTATTCTCACGTCCTCTCAGTCCGTGACTAGTTTGTCCTTTGAGGGGGCCAGGAATGATTCGTTGGCCTTATTGACTCCATTAAGTTTGTAAAAGCTTTTCCAGACAGTTGCTGCATCTGTTCTTCACTCATGCTTTCTAGACAGAACTTACCCAGTTTCCTAACTTGGAAAAAACAACACCACCTCTTTCTTTACTTTGATCAGCTGAGATTTTGCTATGAGCTCTGTTGCATCTGTTTATGTTTTAACTACACATTATGTAAGGGTGAAAATGTTCATGTATAATGGAAAGAGTGGAATAATTTCATCTTTGATATAATAACTAATATTCTGTTAAATACCATTGTTTTAAAAAAGGGTAAACATACTTGTACATAAGCAATTTTTATCCTGTTAGCTATTTTTATTAACATTCTTTTACCTATAACTAAAAAAAATTTAATTATTATTCTTAAAGAAACAATTCATACTGTTCTGCTTGTGATCTTCCTTCTTTCCTTTTTTTTAAAGCTCAGGAGATCCTACGACAGTTCATTTTTTTTCCTACAATAACTTTGGAATTCTCCTTCCATCAATCCTAGATCTTGTTTTAAATGATCTTTCCCACCTATCATTAGAAATATTACTGTGCCTATGTTTGTTTGAATACACAGTCTGTTTTATCATTAACAGACCATTTTCATTGCGCTCGTTCCTGTTTCCTTCATAAAATAGTCATTTGTTTGTCCGCAATGTCATTGACGTACATAGTTTCAAAAATTCCTAAACAAAATGTCATGCAGAATGTCTGTGCTCATCCACAGAAGTGAAAAATTACCAGATTTCTGTTGTGTTATTTCTTTGTCATTATTCAAAGAATTACATTTAATATATAGAAAATTCCCCCTCAAAATTAGAGGGGAAAGATATGGCTATTTCAAGCATGCGTGTCTTCTAGAGAAGATACTCTGCAGTTCTCTTGGACCTTGAACCTTGCTCAGGGCGGGCCAAATTGTGAAGCAGCTCTTAGCTACATGTAATTCCTGGTCTGCCCTTTCTCTACTCTGTAGCTTATTTATCTTCAACTTAAAAAAAATCATCAAGAGTTACATTACTCTTTCTGATATGTGTTTAAATCTCTGAATTGTTTACAATGATATCATAGATGCGTTCATTTATTTACTTAGGAGACACATGTCCCAGGCGCTGTGCTAAGCCAAGAGGTACCATGATGGCTAAACCATGGTCTCAGATTTGAATCTGTTTGATTTTTTTCAGTTTTGAAGAAGGTTTTTTTCTTGCCTCTTCTGTCTGGTGACCTCTCCCTTTTCTCATTAACTGAGACTATATAGAAGTTATTCAAAGTTTTAATGAAGCCTAAAGTAAAGCTTCATTCCACCTATAATCTCTACTTCCCCGAAACATGGCACTTAATCATCACCTAATGTATACTATTTATAACACTTCTTTCTCATTATCATTTTCACCCCAGCAATGAAATGGCTTCACCAGAACATGAATAATTCTAAGTCAGTTAATCCAAGAATAACTAGGAATTTGAGGAGAAAATGAATTTAAATTTCCTTGTTTTCCTACCGATTTGAATTCAGAAAAGGAAAAGGGGTGAGAGCAGAAACATTTTGGGGTCTCTTCATAAGTTCACATGGCTGACAAAGATTGAAAAAAAGATGAGAAATATTTTTTTGTTTGTTTGCAAACTCTTCTGTTAAAAGAAACCCCACACACACTTAATATATGCAAGTATATATTTATTATTATATAATAACATGTGCTCTTATACCAATTATACATGCACTTTAAGAGTCACAAACAGAAATTAGAAAAAGATGAATTTTTAACAATAGAAATAGAAATTTTACATTTTTTGCCCATGCCCCTACCATGGTTTTTTAGCCCCTAATTCTGGAGTGGATGGACCATGATTTGTGAAGCATTATAGACCCTGGGCACATAAAATGTTGTGAATCTTTGCAACTGCACAACCCCATAGGAAAGACTACTTAAATCAGTGGTGAAATTGCATCATATCTGAAAACCAAATAGATTTATAGGAGAGTTAAATGCTTTAATATTGAGACTTTCCTTAGAAGACAGTACCTGGTTTCTGGTTAAAGAGCAATGAGAAATCCCTCCTCATAGACAGGTGTGCTTCCAGCTTATGTCATGAACCAATCCATTTTTTCTAAAACTCCAAGCAAGTGGCAAGCACCTGGAAAAAGACACATAACACATGTGGGCACACGTCTACACATGCGCACGTGCACACACACACACACACACACACACACACACACACACCCTCTGAGGATTTTAATTAGAATTCAAGTCATCACGGCATAAAAGATATACTAATCCTTTGAGCAAGGTGTTAATTGTTAATCTCATTTTTCCTGTCTAGTAGCCTTGCATAACACTGTTTATAATAGGCTTCCTGTGGTAAAAGAATGGGCTACTAAACCTCAGTACATGTTTTCCAGTAATCATTTTAGTGGCCAAGGGTCCTTATAATAGTGGCTAATCTCCATAACATCATCATTAGTGGATGAGGGTAACTAAAATTATAGAGACCCTTTGCTCTAATTATAGACTCTGAATTGCAAATCCATTCTTTAATCAACTGTAAATGCATTGTAACGGGAATTGTAAGTTCTTTCCAGGGAGCAATACGCATTCAAGCTAGCAGACTAGAACCAAGCAATGTAATGTGTTTGGGGAATAATAACTGGATATGCTCTTCATAGAGCCTGCATTACAATATGGCTCCTTGCTGGAGAGATTGTCATAGTAAATCATATGTTTCTAGCTTTCTAGCATCGTTACAAAGGTGTGGCATTAATATTTTACTTGTCCAGAATCCTCAACAGTAAGCAAGTTTTACTTGTCCAGAATCCTCAACAGTAAGCAAGTCAAGTGTGTTCTCAAATGTCTACGTTGTCCATGACCTGCTTATTTTCTGCTGTTCTTAAGAGCCCAAAGGGAGAAAATGTGTCTCTCAAAATACAGAAGCCTATGGAACCCATTCAATCCCATATATTTTGTTGGTATAGAAATGAATTTACTTTGGCTTTTACCTTTAAGATACAAAGCCTAAAACAGATCTGTTTCCCTGATCTCACAGATACTTTGTTATTTAAAATGGAAAACGAGAGACAAATTTTTAGGCTCTTTGGGTCACAGGCAACACCTTGATTTTAATCAAATGCTAGTAAACTTATGGATATTCCAAAAAATCTTATTAAGTGGCTCAAGAGCACTCTAGCTATACACAGGCTGGTCCAGTAACTGCTGTCTTTGTTGTCTTTTTGATGAGATAAAAAATGCAGCTCTACACATTTCCTTTTCAGAACGTGAGTGATTTCCTTGGCTTTCCTTGGCAGAGAATACAAATGCGAAGAGGAGAAGTATCAGCAAAAGAATTAAGGGCCTGTTTGTAGACTCTCAAATATTTATCTTTGGTATTCTAGATCTTTCCAGATGAAAACAACCTTCTCCTAATCACCTTCTCTCTCTCTCTCTCTCTCTCTCTCTCTCTCTCTGTGAGATGATCTCCAGTCTTACCTGAAAGAACCTAATGAGAAATCAAACCCTTTCTCCATGTCAGGATTGGCCTGGTTGTTCCAATAACCCAGACTTTTTCCGGAGACCATTATTTTTCTCAGTGAAGTTCCTTGCTCCTTGTCTCACTCCCAACCATCTCTCATCCGTGAGACGGACACAAAGAACATCATCTAACCACCCCTTTAATCTCATTCTGTCTTTGTGTTATTTTTGGGCCCTAATATTTTTTGGGGGGGAATATAATTTCTGTGTGATTATATAATATTGCCGGGTAGTTTTAATAAAGTACTCACTGTGTGTTCTTGAAAACTCCAACTAAGCCTCTTTCATTTGGATCTTTAAATTATTATTTCTCTTTTATATTGTAGCAATTTTGGTTTTTAAGCCTTTACCTTGAGATCTTTAAGTTGTTGATCAAAATAAATAATCAGAAATTAAAAGTCTCCACTTTCCAGGTAAGTCCAACACAACAAAGAAGAATGGCACTCAATATTAATAAAATCTTGTGTTTAGCTTTTAGTGTTAAGGTAAAATAATATCCTGCTAGTTTCCCGGAAAACTGGGGGATTCATTTATTACCATGATGTTCTTCTCTTTGCTTTAATATTACTATGCTTTCTACAACAATTTTCCTATATTTGAATTATTATTGAAAGCTACAAAGGTTAACATTAAATATATTAACTTTTTAATGTTATTCAGCTTTTTCAGCCATTAGTCTTCCTTAGACGTCTGCCATTATTTACATAATTATTTCGTCAATCTAGCCACAGCTTTTACCTTCAGAGTGTAATACAATGAGTCTTCATATTTCATTCTGCTCAAGAAAGGCAAGGAGCTAGATGAATGGCATAAATGGTGTCCATTCATAAGGCTGACCTGAAACAGATCTGTAGCATGGTGGGGAATTGACTTCAAATCTACACTAAAGAATGTGAGGCTAAAAGCCGAGTTTCAAGTCATCAGGGAGCGAACGAACATACGTTTGTTGTCAGTGCTTTTTGGAAAACCTGTATCTTGGTAGCCATGAGATTTTAATTTTTTTAAGCTAATACAGTCCTTATAAAATAAACGATGATCCTACCATACACCAGTACCCCGTTTTTTAACGTGAATAATTTCTGGAGTAATCTCGCTTTTACCCTTAGGTTTGTTCTCTGCGAGCCTGGATCTCCATATGTGGCTCTGGTTTGCTCTTGCTTAGTAAATATACCTGGTTGTATTGAGGCTTAGTGAGCCGGTTAATACCCAGTTGGTGCCTTCTTGACATCATGAAATCACTTTCAGTATTTTTGGTCATTATCCCTGAGATTTATGGGCTCATTGTGCACTGGCAAAGGGCCACTGTGACAATGCCCAGCGTTATCTCAGCTCCCAAAGTTAACAGTCTTGAAAAGGCAGATTTACAGGGGATTTTTAAAGCTTAGTTTCACGCTTTCATTTCTCATGGAAGCACCACAATAACAAAGGATTCTATTTAAGTTTCAGACCCCGCTGCCAACAGAAGCTACCAGAACATGATGGAGTGTCTCTTTCTTGTCTCATTCCTAGTCTAATGTGTCCAACTGCAGATGCCCAGATGACATCTGACCAAAGTATGAACAAACATGCCTGGATTTCAGGTTTTTCTTTTCAGAGAGTTTTGCATGTTTCATTTTTGTTTTTGACTCACCTTCAGCAGAAGAATACAATTATAGAGAACAGTGTAGCCAGTCAGCAAACGCCACGCCTTCTCTGAGCCAGGATTCCAGTCATTGCGATTTCTGCCACCACTCACATCGGCTGGTCTTTCTTCCCTGAAAGAGTTTGTTCCAAATATCTGTAGCGTGAGGGAGATGTTTCTGTAGCTCATTTTTACCTTAGTAACATTGATATCTACCAAACTAAGGAGTTCCACTTTCCTTTTTTTAGTCTGTGAAGAAATGCTATTCATTTAAAAATATTTTTTTCACGATTAAGAAATAGTTCCCTTGTATGAAACAGAGGAAGAGTGTAAGTTGAAGAACTGATTGTATTGCTTGTCATTACTATCCCATTACTGCTCTCTTATTTACATTAAAGCCAGAGAATAATATTTACTTTAAAGTGAGAAGTAGGAGGATTTATTGCAATGATCTTTTCTAACACATGGCTGAATTCCACAGCCCTTCATCTCCTATCCATTTGGCCTCAACAGTCTTTGTTTTACAACTTTTCCCTCAAGACACTGTCCCTGGCCCCTACTTCCATGACTGCTTACCCTCCTCAAACTTATTCCTTCATTTACTTTCTTTGAACTCATTCCAACTGCTCCTCATGTCTCATGAACTAATTAGAAAAATCACAAATTCCTTGGTAAGCACAGAATAAAGAATAACATGTCCAAAAGAGAGGTTCTCCATAATACAAATATTGCCCTACTTTAAAAACAACACTTCAAATGCTTTCTGAAGTATGTGTGTCTGTGTGATCTTCTGGAGTCCTCGTAATGATTCTGTGGAATGTTTAGGTGTGTTGGTTATTTTCCTCTTGTCTTTTCCCCAGTCCCTTCTCTGCAGTTTCTCCCCTGCCTGCTCTCTTTCCACCAGACTGTCTGGCCATGGGCTTTCTGGCTTGGTCTTCAGGAGGCACTGGGAGGAGTTCAGGGCAGATCGGGAGAGATCGGGCTCAGGTGCCATCCTCTGGGAGTGGCTGTCCCCCAAACCAGGGCTCCCCATGCCTTCCTATCTCCACAGTCCTGGGGCTCAATGGGCTCCACTCACTATTTCTCTTGCTCATCTTTTCAGCTCCAGGGTTGGTAACAATGTCCTGCTGTGAATTGTCTTGGGTGCCTCACCATCCTTTAAATCTGCCCACACCTTTGTAAGTAGTTCCCTTATTAACATCTTCATTGAATCCATCATGAGTGAATTCTGTTTCCGGCTTATACCTTGACCGACAAAACTGGGCATATTTTATTAGCCATTAATTTTGTTGAGGAAATTAAAGTACAGTGAAGTAAGGGACTTATCTTAAGGCACACATGGAGTCCAGGAGAGAACAAGGCTAGGAGCCAAGTCTCCTTGTGGGTAGTTTGTGCTCTCCACAGTCTTTGTGATGCCCAAAGATGGTCTCAGTCAAATGGGTAGTAACATTATTCCGTCTTGTTCACTGAGGTATCTCAAGATCCTAGAACAGGGAAAAACACCATGCGGTTGGCTCACCCAGGTTTCACTTAACACCCTCTAGCTTGCCTCCATGTAGCATTGGTGTGAGAGAGTTAAAGACACGTATCTGGCTATGTTTCTACACATAGATGCACCTAATGAGCTCGCATGTAGACATGAAGGTTAGGAAGCAGTGGAGATGCATGGGGCATGGAGTATGTGTCTTCAGGCTTGTGCTGGAGTGTCTGCTTTCTCTGCAGCACCATTCCCAACAGCTCGGTGCTGGGCAGCAGCTCACAGCAACAGTGACCTTCCCGTAGGAACACTCCCCAGGGCACCCCTGAGCATCAGTCCCAGCTCAGTTTCTGTGACTACATCCAAGTGCAACTTCCTACCCCCACCACCAGAGATGTTTTGAGGCATCTAGTGCTCTTTAATAAATCCCATTATGCCTCAGTGAGTGAGAAACTAGACATTCTGTAGTCTGCAGTTGACAACGTTAGTCTATGACTTCCGGACAAAATGATAGTTATGCTTTACCCCAGCCATTTAAAGCCTCCCGATCTGTACTGAAAACCTGTTTCCCTATTTCCCATGCCTTATTTTTCTTCCTGATGGCAGTAGGAGATATTACATTTCAATCCTGAAGGAGACATTTTTATGTATTATTAGGTTCAAGGTCTGTCTTCCCTCTGTCAGCCATAATTCACCATCACTGACTCCTTCATTCCTCCTTTCATGCAGTAAGACAGGTACAAAGGAGAAAATCTTCTCGTGAGTTTTTTCCTTTTTGGCTGTTAGCTGAACTGGCTCTCGGGTAGTAATGTTAGATACAGAAGTTAGAAGTTTGAAAATCCCTCCCCTTTCTATTGTGGAGAATAACATCCTGTACAACGAGATTTTGTAGACTTTATTGCCTCCTCTCTACACCTGTATCTATTTTTTATATAACTTGAGATAATAAAGCCCAAGGGGAGAATAAAATAAAGGAAGAAAAATAACATAATACTTCGGAATTTACATATATTGAAATGTATCTTGTTTTTTCAATGGAACCTGGGAAGCAGAGATAGACTTTTACAAGTTTCACCAAGTAGCTGGAGAACCTGGAAGTGTTATGAGATTTAAAAACTAACATTGTTTATTGACCATCCCAAATGTTAAAATTCTTGTCTTAAAGATGTCCTTGGGAATCATTAGGAACCAGGGCTTATGAAATCATTATGTCCTGCTCTTCCTCTGTTGTTTCCAGCCATCAGCCCCATAAGTATACATGTTTTAAAATTTTTGATTCCTTAATAATTTTAGAAGTACATTCTCAATAAAGGATATTCTTGAAGTCTCTGATACTGAAGGACCTACCTAGAACAAGTTATGCTTTTCACATTTTTTCATTCATACATTCATTTATTTTGCAAACATTTAATCTGTGATATCTTCAAGATGCCAGGCACTGGCTAAAGGTTAGTGATGTGAGCACAGACAGGATGTGGCTGGGAAGAAGGGGCTGGTAATGCCAGATGGGCAACTTCTTCAATGGTAGGTCATTTGCTGGGCAAACAGGGGCAAAGGGGGCTGAAGGAGCATGGTTTGGGGAAAAAGAATTTTGTACATCAGATCCTTCCCTCTTGCTGTCCTCAAAGCAGAGTTCTACACCTCAAATGAAGATTGTGTCATCAAAGGGCTTTGACTTAAAGCACTAAAGCACTGACTTAAAGGCCAATTATCCATTAGTATACATTTTATTTATTTATTTTAAATTTATTTATTTATTTTTTTAAAATTTTTATTGTTATGTTAATCACCATATATTACATCATTAGTTTTGGATGTAGTGTTCCATGATTCATTGTTTGTTCATAACACCCAGTGCTCCACGCAGAACGTGCTCTCTTTAATACCCATCACCAGGATAACCCATCCCCCTACCCTCCTCCCCTCTAGAACCCTCAGTTTGTTTTTCAGAGTCCATCGTCTCTCATGGTTCGTCTCCCCCTCCGACTTACTCCCCTTCATTCTTCCCCTCCTGCTATCTTCTTCTTTTTCTTTTTTCTTAACATATCTTGCATTATTTGTTTAAGAGGTACAGATCTGTGATTCAACAGTCATGCACAATTCACAGCGCTCACCGTAGCACATACCCTACCTAATGTCTATCACCCAGCCACCCCATCCCTCCCACCCCCACCCCCCCCCCAACCCCCCCCTTTTTTTCCGAGATTAAGAATTCCTCATATCAGTGAGGTCATACGATACATGTCTTTCTCTGATTGACTTATTTCACTCAGCATAACACCCTCCAGTTCCATCCATGTCATTGCAAATGGCAAGATCTCATTCCTTTTGATGGCTGCCTAATATTCCATTGTGTATATATACCACCTCTTCTTTATCCATTCATCTGTCGATGGACATCTTGGCTCTTTCCACAGTTTGGCTATTGTGGACATTGCTGCTATAAACACTGGGGTGCACGTACCCCTTCGATCCCTACATTTGTATCTTTGTGGTAAATACCCAGTAGTGCAATTGCTGGATCGTATGATGGCTCTATTTTCAACTGTTTGAGGAACCTCCATACTGTTTTCCAGAGGGGTTGCACCAGCTTGCATTCCCACCAACAGGGTAGGAGGGTTCCCCTTTCTCCACATCCCCGCCAACATCTCTCATTTCCTGACTTGTTAATTCTAGCCGTTCTGACTGGTGTGAGGTGGTATCTCATTGAGGTTTTGATTTGGATCTCCCTGATGCCGAGTGATGTGGAGCACTTTTTCATGTGTCTCTTGGCCATTTGGATGTCTTCTTTGGAAAAATGTCTGTTCATGTCTTCTGCCCATTTCTTCATTGGATTATTTGTTCTTTGGGTGTTGAGTTTGATAAGTTCTTTAGAGATTTTGGATACTAGCCCTTTATCTGATATGTCATTTGCAAATATTTTCTCCCATTCTGTCGGTTGTCTTTTGGTTTTGTGGACTGTTTCTTTTGCTGTGCAAAAGCTTTTGATCTTGATGAATCCCAATAGTTCATTTTTGCCCTGGCTTCCCTTGCCTTTGGCGATGTTTCTAGGAAGAAGTTGCTGCGGCTGAGGTCGAAGAGGTTGCTACCTGTGTTCTCCTTTAGGATTTTGATGGACTCCTGTCTCATGTTTAGGTCTTTCAACCATTTGGAGTCTATTTTTGTGTGTGGTGTAAGGAAATGGTCCAGTTTCATTCTTCTGCATGTGGCTGTCCAATGTTCCCAACACCATTTGTTGAAGAGACTGTCTTTTTGCCATTGGACATTCTTTCCTGCTTTGTCGGGGATGAGTTGACCATAGAGTTGAGGGTCCATTTCTGGGCTCTCTATTCTGTTCCATTGATCTATGTGTCTGTTTTTGTGCCAGTACCATACTGTCTTGATGATGACAGCTTTGTAATAGAGCTGGAAGTCCGGAATTGTGATGCCGCCAGCTTTGCTTTTCTTTTTCAATATTCCTCTGGCTATTCGGGGTCTCTTCTGGTTCCATACAAATTTTAGGATTATTTGTTCCATTTCTTTGAAAAAAGTGGATGGTATTTTGATGGGGATTGCATTGAATGTGTAGATTGCTCTAGGTAGCATTGACATCTTCACAATGTTGGTTCTCCCAATCCATGAGCATAGAATGCTTTTCCATTTCTTTGTGTCTTCTTCAATTTCTTTTCATGAGTATTTTATAGTTTTCTGAGTACAGATCCTTTGCCTCTTTGGTTAAATTTATTCCTAGGTATCTTATGGTTTTGGGTACAATTGTAAATGGGATCGACTCCTTGATTTGTCTCTCTTCTGTCTTGTTGTTGGTGTATAGGAATGCCACTGATTTCTGTGCATTGATTTTATATCCTGCTACTTTACTGAATTCCTGTATGAGTTCTAGCAGTTTTGGGGTGGAGTCTTTTGGGTTTTCCATATACAGTATCATATCATCTGCAAAGAGTAAGAGTTTGACTTCCTCTTTGCCGATTTGGATGCCTTTGATTTCTTTTTGTTGTCTGATTGCTGTGGCTAGGACTTCTAATACTATGTTGAATAGCAGTGGTGATAGTGGACATCCCTGCCGCGTTCCTGACCTTAGGGGAAAAGCTCTCAGCTTTTCCCCATTGAGAATGATATTGGCTGTAGGTTTTTCATAGATGGCTTTTATGATATTGAGGTATGTACCCTCTATCCCTATACTCTGAAGAATTTTGATCAAGAAAGGATGCTGTACTTTGTCAAATGCTTTTTCTGCATCTATTGAGAGGATCATATGATTCTTGTTCTTTCTTTTGTTAATGTATTGTATCACGTTGATTGATTTGCGGATGTTGAACCAACCTTGCAGCCCAGGGATAAATCCCACTTGGTCGTGGTGAATAATCCTTTTACTGTACTGTTGGATCCTATTGGCTAGTATTTTGGTGAGAATTTTTGCATCCATGTTCATTAAGGATATTGGTCTGTCATTCTCCTTTTTGATGGGGTCTTTGTCTGGTTTTGGGATCAAGGTAATGCTGGCCTCATAAAATGAATTTGGAAGTTTTCCTTCCATTTCTATTTTTTGGAACAGTTTCAGGAGAATAGGTATTAATTCTTCTTTAAATGTCTGATAGAATTCCCCTGGGAAGCCATCTGGCCCTGGGCTTTTGTGTCTGGGGAGATTTTTGATGACTGCTTCAATTTCCTTAGTGGCTATAGGTCTGTTCAGGTTTTCTATTTCTTCCTGGTTCAATTTTGGTAGTTGATACATCTCTAGGAATGCACCCATTTCTTCCAGGTTATCTAATTTGCCGGCATAGAGTTGCTCATAGTATGCATTTTAGAAACACCCAACCATACATCCTTCAAAAATGAGGACCAGACTTTTTTTTTAACGATTACATTTGAAAGAGAAATCTCATGAAAGATGTTTTGTATTCTAGGATGAAACAATTGTCTTCTTTGTAAAGGAATGAATGTGTGTGGCTTTAGTCTTCATTTGTGAGTGTAGATAATGTGACTGTCTTCCAAATGGTAATACATTTTGCACATTGGTTTTGGGCATTTTAATCAATTAGAGCTTTGGAAAGAGGTACAGAGCACTCCACGTTTGCTGTATAACATCAGCATTCATATTACGCAAGCACTTTGAATTGTAAAATAATTAAAATTCATTCTGCCAATGTGTTGAAATTAATGAATGAATACTAATATAAGCGATACATTTTTGACTGTGGCGTATAAGATTGTATTTACTGACTTGTTATTAGTAAAGCTTATCCCATCCAGGGCTAGCTGCTGACAATATGCTGAAAGCACTTGGATGGTGTATAGTCAACTTAGAAGTTCAGCATATCTCCTAATGATGGCAGTCTTGAACTTAAGTTGTATTTTCCCTTCAGTTTTCTTTTGCCTTAAACTTATTTCCAAGTGTATATATAAATATAAAGTGTCCTTAGGATTTTAGATGTGCATTTAGATCAGATACATAGGGTGATAAAAACAAAGTCAAAACTCTACTACCTTGCTCAGGATGCAGTGTTGGGACCAGTCCCAACAACACTTGCTTTTTGGTCCTTTGGAAGTCACTTCCTCAGTGAAATGTCCCTGTGTTCACATCTTTAATATTCAGTATTGCAAGTAGATAGTCATCTTAATCTTAACCCTGATGTTAAGATTAAGTAAATGCACTTATCTACCTCATATTATAAACATACCTTTCAAATTTAAACGACAGGTCATCTGCCTCACTACAAGGAGATTTTTGAAAAAGCAGGAGTGATTTGGTCAAGAATATGAGTTGGACAGATCAGTATGTAAATCCTTCCACTCACCTGACACTTCTCCCATCTGGCACCAAATGAAGTGGGAAGACATCACACAAATAGGAGCAGCAACAAGGAAGAAGTGAGGACTGGCTTCATCTAACATCAAGTTTTCGCTGACATGAGGAGGGTCAAATGCTATCTTCCCTGATGTCAATCGGTTATTCTTCAAATTCATTGGAAGATGTGGTTTGTACTTTTTTACTTTCAACAAATTCAGATTGCACTGAAACTCAACTTTTGGAAGATTTATTTTAATAGGTTAGTAAAAAATTATATATTCAAGATTTTTTTAAAGATTTATTTATTTGAGAGAGGGAGTGTGTGTGCAAATGGGGGGCAGAGGAAGAGAGAGAGAGAATCTCAAGCACACTCCCCACTGAGCCTGGAGCCCCCCACAGGGCTCGATCCCAGGACCCTGAGACCATGATCTGAGCCAGAACCAAGAGTCAGACGTTCAACCCACTGAACCACCCAGGTGCCCCTATATTCAATGCTTTTAAGTACACAGAAATTAAAATTTTATGTGACACTTTGTTTCCAGCAAAAGAATCATGTAGTTCATTGCATTTCCAAAGATATATTAAATATATATTGTAGACTTTTCAAAAGCCTATCCCCTTGGCAAGTTTCTTTTAAAAAGCAAACATTATTGAAAAGTTACCAGTCCTTCTAAGGAGCAGATGAAGCACGTGGCTTCCATCTAAAGTAAGAGAAGTGTCCGCTTTGTGATCTGCGTCACTATGTTCTTATTGTTCATATGTGTTTGCATTTCTAGTATCACTTTTGATCTGGAGGCTGCAAGGGTGTTTTTGGAATTTGCGTTAGGAAGGCACTGTCTAATTTGTAAGGGTTGATTTATTAATGCTAGGTCTTATGATCACTGAAACGGTGACTAGCAAACATGGATAGAGCAAGGTAATTAGTCAATCCATACTTTAGATAAAAGCTTAGTTTTTTTCTCTTATAGATTAAAAACTTGAATAGATGTTCTGGTATTTTGTTCCGTTACTCCTATGGATCCAGTGCCTGCACTCTGGTCCCCACACTGGGGACCTAGGAGGTTACAATTTGGCAGGAGGCATAGTGGGAGTGAGGGTCTCCAGGCTCAAATTCCTTACTTGAAAATTTGCTTCAGTCCACATACCCTGAGACCCCAGCTTCTTTCAGAGACTTGAACATTTCAGCCACGGGTTGGCCAGGCTGTTGGTACTACAAGCCTGAGTCAGAACTTCACAGTATGGCTTCACCATTTTTGAAATGGATTCTCATATTTTCAAATATTCATGTCAAATGAAAGAAAGAAGATGCTGTCATCTATTACCATGGCTGTTAGAAATCAAAATTGCCTCGACGGAATTGAAACCAAGTGGGCCTGGTCATCTTAAAACTCTTTGCAAGTTTCCTTCAATGCAAAGTTTTGAGCTTTTGCAAGTTTTCAGTCAAACCATAAAACAAAATATAAATTCCTTTTCAGATTGTTCATTTGGATAATTCATTTTGGATTATCTGTGAATGCTTCCTTCCGCACTTTTTCTGTTAATGCAAATAATTCAAATAAATGTTGATGTGTCTGATTAATTTCAGAGAAACGATGTTCCCTTCATATATATTAACATTAACTGGGCTTTATATTTTTTCAATCATCTGAATTCACATATCAGTCTATGTGAGGGGAACAGTTGTCTGATTAAAAAAAAAGACAAAATAATCATTTGACTGTAGCTCAGCTTTAATGCTAAGTCTCAGCTGTGCTAATACAAGTGACATTGACAAGCAGCTGGAATGATAATTGGGCTAAAAGTATTTCTCCTAACCCCTTACTAATGACAGGTTGGCAAGACATGGTAACATTATCACAGTTAACTTTTTCACAAATGATAATACACTAGAGCAATCAACTGGTATTAACCATCAAAGCTTCCTGGCTTTACAATGTAAACTCCTTTGTCTGTATTGGAAATATTTCTTCTATATGAAAGAAATACAATTGAATAAAGTTAAAGTGATTTTTTTAAATGCCAATGTCCAGAGCCATGAAAATTGGACATTCCAGATTCAGTACAGGGAGGCAAAACTTTTGTCCTGAAACTACGTTGACATGCTCTTAAGTATATTATTTTCTGGCTTAAACCCTCAGGGTTAATAAGTCTAAAACAGACCCATCGACTGTCCTGGTTTTAGAGGCCTCTTCTATTTGAACTTCCTTTCCGTAAGAAAACCAAAACACCTGATTAGGGCCTGGAGGAGTAGTAAGCATGAAAAGACAAGAAGACAAAACAAGTTCTCAACCTCCTGCCTCCTTTATGTTCCTCCTCTCTCATTTCTCATCTTTTCTTGCCCTCCCGGCCCCTACTGCAGCCCCTCTTCTCTCTCTCTGAGGGCGATTCTGCTTCACAACGCAGCGGGTTGTTGTCATGCCTCTTCCTGGCTTGTAAGCTGTTGCTGCGGAGGCAGGAGTTAGAGCAGCCTGCTAGTTCTGGGGTGGGTTTGGAGCCGGGAGCTGCATTCGCTGGCTGTGGGGCAGAGGTCGAGAAAGGAGCATAGAGACAGCCCAGGGAGAGGAAGAAGGGTGCCCAGCACCCTACCAGCCTCAGAGTCTTCATTTCTAAACAGGAGGTAGTAAGACCTACCTCCCAGGTTTGTTACAAGCATGAAATAAAATGGCTTTTAGAAGAGTTATGTTACTTGTACCTCCTGGGGAAATAGAAGGCACTCTGGGAGCCTGGCAGGCAGTGTGCATATGGAAATGGGATCCATGGGCATGCTTTTCCTCCTCTGGGGAGCTGAGGAATACTAACTAGCATGAAAAGAAGAAGGAAACTAACAGTTTTATAAGTTTAGACTCTTCGTTGAGCATTTCTAAACATGGTTCAGCAAAGAGTGCAAACACCATTTTGGACTGTTAATGAAACACTGTATTCCACTGTGGCCAGCCATGGAAGACCATTTTGGGAGGATTTTCATCAATTCTTGCTGCCACACTTAAGAGGAGTATTAACCTGCTAGTATGTGCTTGTAGGTTAGCCTTGGATGCTTCTGCATTTGGGGGGAGAGAAAGATGAAGATTCTCAAAAATGACCTCACCCAAAACACAAGGAGAAGGGTCGGAGGTTTCCCTGCAGAAGACAACTGTCACAGAGAAGGCGTGTTTAGGGGTGGCATGGCAAAAAGGGTTCTTACATCTTTAAATTGTTGGAAAAAACTCAAACGAATAATGTTTTGTAACATGGGAAATTTATACAAAATTGGAATTTTGTCCATTCATAAAATGTATTGAAATACATACAGCCATGCCCATTCATTTCTACATTTCCGTGGCTGCATTCATGCTACAGCAGGAGAGCTGGGTACAGGTGGCACAGACCAAATATCCCCCAAAGCTGAAAATTGTTACTATTGGCCCTTTGCAGAAAAATTCTGTCGATCTTGTTTTAGAGGATCGAGGACTTTGACGCCTGAGCACTGGGAGGAGGGAATACTTTGGCTTCCAGGACTTCGTCCCTGGTGAGTGGCCTGCTCATACGCGTGAGTGCCAGGGTAATAGAACTGCCTCTTGGGATGTTGGTGGACCTAAATGTTAGGGCTTGTAGACCCTCAGCACGGCAGAGAATCTTAAAAGTCTGAAAATTGTGGCTTTGCAAAGAATGCAACAGATTTTTGTGCCTTTGCTTTATTTCAGGAGATATGATTCGCAGGCAGAATTACTCCCCTCTCCTAGACACCTGGAGCTTTTCAGTTGACCTTCTTAGAAATGGCATTTCCTCTATGCAAAGTTTCCCTCTGCCTGTCTCCTGTCATCTGCCTTTCTGTGGTGGAGAGGCCCACGGATGGGATTCAGGGTCAGTTCAATGTGGTTTGCATCCTGGCTCCCCACCGTCTCTACACAAATAATTTCAGCGCTACATCCTCTACCTTCTTATCTGTACAATGGGAAGACTGAGGGGATGTTTGTGCATAGTGCTAGGCATCCAGAAGGACAATTCCACAGGGTGGCGAGGTACTCCTATGCACATGGTGTTCTTATTGCGCTGCTTTCATTTCACTTGTTCTGTCGTCATTTTTCCTGTGTGCAAAATTGTCCCTTCCCCTAGACTGAGAATTCCTTGAAGGTGGGGTATTTTTCTTATGCCTTTATCCCTCTCCAGAGCACAGCAGACTGCCTCCTGCAAAGTGAGCATGCAGGGCATGTTTGTTTGTTTGTTCTTAATTTTAATGAATACATGGATTTGTTTAATTAGTATATGTCCATGGAGTGTCATACATTTTTCTCGGAGAATGTTAACTACATGCAAAAGTCATATAGCTTATCTGATATATAATAAAACTGATGAATCCATAATTCAACAACCTAAAAATTTGAGATTGTGGAAAATACTGGCTTAATTTATTATGCAGCTGAAAAATTAAATTATGTCTATCATGGCTGTGAAAATGAACACAATTGACATCTGTAGGCTTGAAAATTGGTCAATCTATAGTAGAACTGTCCAATAGGATCATAAGATGAACCACAAACACAAGCCACATATGTGGTTTAATTTTTTCTAGAAGCCACATTTAAAAGACATAAACTAGTGAAGTTAATTTCAAGAATATATTCTGTATAACCTGATACAGCCAAAATAGAATTTTCATAGGCAATCAATATACAACTATTAATTATATATTCTAAGTTCGTTGTTTATCCTGACTCCTTGAAATCCCACATGGTATTTTGTAAATGTGGTACATCTCAGTTGGGACTGGCCCCATTTGTAATGCTGCTGGCTACTTGGGGCCGCATAACTCTAAAGTTTTTATGATACCCTGAGAGCACATGACTATAAATTAAAACGCTTCACTCAAAAGCTGGAAATGAGCAGAGAAAACGCCGTCGCCGTCCATCCTTATTTGGATGCTAACCAGGTGACTCCACGTGTGTTTGAATGTGCCTACGATAGTTGGTATTTGAACCACGGCACTCTACATGGATACCGTCGTGTCCGATAGCCAGCCGCTGTTTGAATGGTTTGAAGATTTGTGCACACCTTCAGCCCCGTGTCTTTGCCTGGTGAACAGCTGAGGAGGTAGCTCAGAGGGAAGCCCCTGCCGGTGGAACCGCTCGGGGCGGGGTGTGCCCGTGTTACGGCTGTTTCCTGGGAGCAGCTGACTGTTTCCAGATTAGACGAGGCTGTGCTCAGGCATGTTCCTGTTCGTGATGAATGTCTCTGTGCAAGTCCCAATTTGTGCTGTTTGGCATCTGTGCAAACAGACAGGGAGCTTCTGGCTAAACTGAACCGAAGCTCACGGTCCCAGCTCAGCGTCATTGCCTCGGGTAGACACAACCCTAAGACACACTTTGCTATGTAGACATATTTATGTTCATACTTTCAAATGCAAGGCGAAGTTAAAAGCAGTAACAAGATGTGGGTCGGGGTTTTTGCTGGGAGAAAAAAAAAAGACTGGTATCAGCGATCTAGTTTATCTGTTTATTCACAAACACCTTATTAGTTGCCAACAATGAGATTTCTTTTGGTTCTTTTATCGTTCGCTTTAAACCATATCCACGAAACGTTTGTATGCGGTTGCCGTTTGCACATTTAAAAAATAAATAATGGAAGCTTTTATAGATTCTGTTATGTAGACTTTGAAATCCCATTTTGTTCTTGGATAGCTGTTTGGAAGGTTTTTATGGGCGGACGGCCAAGACCAAACCTGGCTTTCTGGGAAAGGAAAAGAATGAATGAAGCCCCTTGCAGCTCCAGCCGTCTGCCGCTCTCGGAATCGGAGATAAGCCTTTTTCAAAATGAGGACTTCCGAACATCTGAAGTGTGAGTGACTTTAGAACGCCATAAAGGGAAAAGATCCAGCTGCAATTTATTACAGTCAGGTCAATTAAATAGGCTCGGAGCATCATCATCTTGTTTATATCTATCATGGATCATTGGAGATGAAAAAAAGAATGTGGTCTCAGCTCCTGCTTCCCTCTTTCAGACAAAGAGCTGTAGAGACCCCTCAGTAATGGTTAAGATACATTTCAGCAGCAGCTTCTCCACATGGGCAAGCGATTACGTTTAAATTGCTTAATATTCTATTGTTAATGGTCTGCCTTTTATATAGAAAGACATTCAGGAAGAGGATTGGATCACTACATAAATAGCATGACTGTCTTGGCTTTGTCCTGTGAAGTTCCTGCCAAAGACTATTGGAGTCTTCGTGTTTGTTCAATAGGTAAAAAAAGCTTTTGCTTGTCACAAACGGTGTCTCATTTATTTATCTAGATCCTTTGCCTTCTGTTTCGCTGCATCCTGTTCTAAAAATAAAAGCATATGGGCTCTGAAGATGTGGGTTTCTGCCCTGTCAGTGTTCTGTTTATGCTACTTGTTTCCTTTAAAGAAAATTACCTGGCTTCAATCTGACATCTCTTGAGACTACTTTTATAAGCAAAATATAGTATTTAGATGGTCAAGTGATTAAACAGGCCGGGATAAGAGCTGTGGACGTTAGGATTTCACATATTTTTCCTGTGCTTCCAGAGAGCTGTTTTGAGGCAGTGATTTGAAAACAAATCCAAATGCAGATGAAGAATAATTTGAAAGAATGGTGTAGTCCAGATTCCAAATGTCCTTCAAAATTTTAACCCATTGATTTTCAATTCTGAACTGCTACCTGCAAAAACTGTGCTTGTCACCATGATACGTTTTTGAGATGGTGCCTGACACCATCTTTGTTTTATCTTTGTTTTATTAACTTCATTATTTCAGACACCTCTTGCCTAAAGATGAACATCAGACTATGAATCCCTATTGAAATGACTGAACCTGTTTGTTTCTTTGTTTGTTTGTTTAGGACAAATGCCCACACAGGGCACTTGTCATTAATGCCACTTACTGACGATTTTGATAATTTTTCCATTTCCACTTTGACCCATGTCCCTGTTCCTACTCCATTCGCTTCCTCCTGTCCCTAACTTATATAAAATATTTCCATGTAAGTCCTTATCACAGACCCTTTACTTCCTCTCATTGACAGCTATAACCAAGGGGGAAGGCAAAAATCCAAAACAAAAGGAAACAAATAGAATTTCAAAAATAGTTCGACAACATGGTTCCAAGTGGACACAGCTTCCCTCAAGTCAAACTGCAGTATTTTGATATGCTCCTGTTCAGATGGCTGGTGAGTATGTCAGTGACCACACTCCTTCTAGATGCCACCTTGAAAAGTCTCAAAGTCACTACATGGAACAGACCAGGGGGCCATGGTAGAAAGTAAGTATGCCGACAGATGGACAAATGAGGTTGGGTCTTGGTTCTGCTTGTACCTGTATGACCTTGGACATGACCTTTTAATTAGCCATGTCTCTGTCCAGTTGTGAAAATAACATTTTTCCACCTCCTTTCCAGAATGATTGGCAGGATCAAATGAGCAAGTGAATATATGAGGATACGGTGTAGATCGTAAACAGCTATTCTAAGGAAATTGCTCACTCTATGGACATTAGTTTGGTGTGTGTGTTGTGGCTGATGGTTTCCTATTTTTGTTAGTGCCATCTTCCATCCTTTCCTTCCAAAAACTTTTACAACCCTTCTCGTGCTCAAAGGACACCCCTGAAAGAGGCCATGAGTCAATCCTTTCTGTAAACCTTGTTATAAGAGTGAGTAGACTGGGTGAAACACAGAGCCTCACCTATAACACCCATGAGGAATTCAGTGGCAGACACCAGGCCCATTCTTTCTAGCACCAGCCTGGTGTTTGAAATATGGTAGGCACATGATAAAAAGTATGTACTGAAAGTAATTCATTGTGTAGTATGGGTACATATCAGCACTTTACAGAGTCATACCTTACTTCAAGTGAACTTATTTTATAGAAATTCACTATTAATAAGGACTCAAATTAATTTGATTTTGGAAATCTGCAGCTTTGAAATGAAATATTCAAGACTGTACTTTTGGGAAGTTAAGATTTCATATTTCCAACTATCCTTGTCTCAAATTGTTTGTGTTTAATAAATACTAGCTATTTATCCTCAAATTATAGAATCAGCTGTTTGAATCATGGATATAAATGAATTATATTCAACATTTTTTTAATATTTTAAAATTGGAGAGCAGTTTCATGTTAAATCAATTAGGTCATTTAAATTGTTAAAAGTCTCCCATTCAACCAATATTTATTGTGAGTCTACTCAGTGTCAAGCACCGTGCCAAATTTTGAGAATAAAATGAGAAAGACCCAGGCCCAGCATTTCAACATTTTAAGTTCTAGAAAGTAGACAAATATGCAATAAGTCATTATTATAAGATGTTACCAGTTCCATGAAAGAGCTATTAATAAACATTATCAGAGCCTTGAGGGGACAATGCTCTTTATATCATGAATGGAAGATGGACAGCTTTGAAAGAAGAAGCAACTGTGGGGTAACCCTGGAGGAGAGCTAAGAGTTTGTCATGTGTGAAAGAGAGAGAAAAAGCTCTAGATCGAGGGAAAGGTGTTGGAGCAATGTGATACTGTGATGGCAATGTGGGCTCTGGGAAGGTCAGCTGGTTGTGGTAGGTGGGGAGAATTGAAGGGGAAGAGAGTGGTGGGAAAAGACCAGTCTGGTAGGAGATAATTAGAAAAGTTTGGGTACTATGATGTCACATATAAGAGAGTGGCAAATTAGGGGCACCTGGGTGGCTCAGTTGATTGAGCGTCGCACTCGTTGTTTCAGCTCAGATCATGATCTCAGGGTCATGAGATCGAGCCCCGTGTCGGGCTCCACGCTCATTAGCGCATCTGTTCCTCTCTCTCTCTCCCTCTTCCTCTGCCCTTCCTCCTGTGCGTGCACTCTTTCTCTCTAAAATAAATAAATAAATCTTTAAAAAAGAAAGAGAGAGTGAGGAGGGCACAAATCCAGATGTCTCCGAGGTTGAACTCACAGGAATTAGCAACAAATAGGGTTTGTCTATAAGCGTGCAGGTAGGGGAGGGCAATGCGTGTGGTCTGGGAATAAGAAAAGTGGGGAGCGGTGCTGATGGAGACATAACCGTGCTGTTGTCTGAAAGACGCAGTGCAGGACAAAAAGCAAGTCCGGGAAGAGCAAACAATGGGTTTTCCAGGATCTTGCTGCTCAAAGAGGGATCCTTGAACCAGCAGCATTGGCTTCATGCAGAGCTTGTTAGAAACGCAGGCTTTGGCCCCAACCCGACCAACTGAGTCAGAACCAACATTTGACAAGATCCGTATGTGCATCAAAGTGTGGTTAAAGCACTCGCTCTACAAGATGGGCTGAGTGTGTGAGGTCTGTGTGTTGGAGGAGAATGGCTATAAAATCAACTTCTTACAGTAAAGGAGCAAGATGCCTGTACACAATTGTTCCCAGGAATTAAAGACAGCAAAAAATTATTTTTAAATGAAATTGTCGGCAAAATTCAGGCAAAGTGGGATCCTTGGCTTAGAAGTCTGGACAACAGGGAATTTATAAACGTTTTATTGATTTATTGATTGAGTGATTGATTTAGAGAGGGAGAGTGAGAGAGAGCAGGAGTGGAAGGGGCAGAGGGAGAGAGAGACTCTCAAGCAGACTCCTCACTGAGCACAGAGCCCGATCTCAGGACTCTGAGATCACAGCCTGAGCCAAAACCAAGAGTCAGAGGTCTAACAGACTGCATCACCCAGGTGCCCCTATAAACTTTTATTTTTTTAAGGAGATGTCTGAATTAATCAGCCAACATGGGATACTTGGCCTGCTCATTCATGCGGATTTTTGGTGCCTGTGGAGAAATTAGAAGGTGATAAGGCTTTGCAATATTTCCTAAATACTGCAAAGTTTTAATTTTGTAGTACTGTGTTGAAAGCACTTGATTTCTGAGCTAGGATTTGGGTTTAAAGAAGTTGCATTTCAAAAGCAGTATTTAGAATCATGATTTTTATATTTGGAATCAAAACTGCTGCAGGCAAATTTTCTGTTGTCAGTTTTTTGGTATTGTGTCTGTTCGGTCTCTGGTTACAATAATATACAATGTAAAGCGATGACAAAATTGCCAAAGATGTTTTAAATTAACAGCTGTACTTCACCTTTCTGGCAAGGTTTGATTTTATCAAGCCTCCTCTCCCCCCTCCCCATTCTATCCAATTCCATCAGCATTGCCAACACTGGAATCAAATGCCTTTATTAAACTAAACCAGGCAAAGCCAATCAGGGCCAGTCATATGCCAACTGGTTACAATAGCTGATTCTAATGATGAAATATAACCCAGCGTTAAAGTCAGACCCAAAACAAACAAACAAATTCCTCCAGATTGGATGCCACATGGGCTCGCTTGAGACACTGGATATTCAGGATGAATTTTCTAATGGATGGAATCAGATGGAGTGTGAGCATTGCTTTCAAGAACCATATAATTTCTGTTCTTGAAAATAATTTTATAATAGACTTCAATATCTTTAGATTCTCCCAGAATCCTGAGTTTGGCCTCTTTACAGTAGTTAATTATATTTATTGTAATGATGTGATATTTGGAACTCTACTTGCTCTTGACACGTGTGGTTTTGATCCAGGCAAAAATCTATGGCCACAATAACCACATTATCCTGGCTCCTAACCCCCATATTTCACAGAGCAATTCAGCACTCTCCCCTCTCCCTAAAAAGTCTTCAAGATGATCATCTATTTTTTAAATACATAACATTTGAAAGCCCTTCACCATCTCCCTAGATTAACAAAAATGGAAAATTTTCCATTCTGAAAATATATGATGTAAGGCGACAGATTGACTTTAGGTCTAGGCAATCATTTTACTGCAAAATAAACTTACCCTCGCTTAAATTAAAAAATACATACAGATATTATATATATATATACATATGTATCTATAATAGATTATAGATGTAAATTAATACATATATATATATATATATATACATACAAGATAAATTTTTTCCCCAAAATTTTGCTGAGCATTCAATGTTCTAACACCACCAACTAAATGAATTTAAATTTTTGGTACTCTGTTGCTGGCTCAAACTATTTTGTCTCTTTTGTCATGCTGTTAGGTTAAAATAGATATGTTTTGAAATACAAATTAAAACACAATTTGCCTGACCCAAGACTCTGTTCTTTGAGGTCTAACTCTTCATCCCGTGGATGGTAGGTGATGGCAGGAAACACAAGATGAGCAGGTTACAGTTCATGTTTGCAGCACTGGAAAGCCATGTGCGTAACAGTTATGGTCTTTTCCCTCCATAGATGACTGTAGCGATTGGGTCTCTTTAGTCTGGCCTCCGGAGAATTTATGTACAAAGCAAAAGCATTTTACAAGTTGATACACGTCTTGGCCTCAACCGTCGAGAAGCCTTGGCTTTGAGTCATGCCTTTGGAAGGGGGTGGTCTTGCAAAGAGTTTTTAAAAAAAAAATCACAAAAACCAAGTATGATAGAATTGGGGCATCATACTTTCCACTTGCCTAGTAATATTTATTACTGTAATACCCTCTTTGCTTCCTACTCAATTTGAAATGCATTCCAAGTAACACACAAATAGAAAGACTGCCCAATAATAGAAGAATCAAAGATTTAGAGGTACTTCAGGCCATGTGCTAATTTTTTGCAAGTACCAGGAGCACTACCCTATCACCTTTTTTGTGTCACGGGGTTGCCTTCTAATGCCGTTTAGATTTAAATATGTCTGTTATGTCAGTTTTAGCTAACGTAGGTACACACAACTATAACTGAATCGAGAAAATATAGTGCATTAAAGTATTAACAATGAAAATAGAATCCATTAATATTTCTCATATATTCCAAAATCTTTCAAATTCTTATCTTCAGTTCAAATCTGTCTCCCAGACTCATCGGGCTGGCTGCTTTCTTGAAATGCATTCTCGAATGTCTCACAAGCATCTCAGATTTATCACATCCAGATTAACATCTGACTGTCTCCCAGACCGGCTCCCACCCTGTCTTCCTCTTCTGAGTATATGGTACTACCAGCCGCCCGGTTGCTCAAGCTGGAAACCGAGGGGGCAGCTTTGAGGTTTCTCCAACCCTCATCTGCACATTGGAGGACTACCCCATTGCAGGAGTCTCTCTCCTCCATCACTCTTACTACCATCTGAATTAGTCCTTCACAAGTCCAGGCACCATTAAGAATGTGCCATGTTTCTCCATTATGTGAGGGCTCCTTGTTCACATACAGTGAGGTCCTGGCTGCTCACCACAGGCTGCAAAGTTGCAGCCAAAGCCTATCTCCTCTGAGTGAACTCATGCCATTCTTCAGCTTGCTCACCAACTTCTGCCATGGCAGCCTCCTGTTGTGGGTTGACCAGTGCTCTTGTGCCCCTCCCCCCCAAATATGTCCTAACTCCAGGTACCTGTGAATATGACCTTATTTAAACATAGTGCTTTTGTGGATGCAGTCAAGTTAAGAGGAGGACATTGATAAGGGCCCTAGTCCAATACAACTGGTATCCTTACAAGAGGGGAAGACCACCGTGGGAGGATATAGAGCCATATGGTGACAGAAGCAGAGGCTGTGTGACAGGGACGGATAGGCACCATCAGGAGCCAGCAAGAGGCAAGGAGGGATTTGACCCAGAATCTCAGGGGCCATGACCCTGCTGACACCCGAGTTTCAGACCTCTAGTCTCCAGAACAGTGAGGGAAGACATTTCTGTTTTTCAAGCCAAGTTGATAGTACCTTCTTCCATCAGCCCTGAGAACCGAATTTGCCTCCTTCTGTTTTCCAAACACCTGAGGTCCTGTTCTATCACAGAGCTTCCACACACATGGTTCCCACTGCCAGGAATGTTCTTTTCAACTCTCATTGTCCAAACCTGAATCCAGTCTTTCTGATCTTTGCTTAAATGCTACTTCCTCAAAGATGCACTCTCTGGCTACCCCACGTGGGATTGTCACCCCTGTTCATCTCATGGCGCTCTCCAGTGACTCAGCAAAGACCCAACAGTGGATGGGCATTTTCAGGAGCTGGCTGGCTGCCTGTCCCCCACCTCTGGCCATACCCTTAGGCCACATTTCCTTTAGGCACAGCAGGTCCTACCACTGACCACATGGATTCCTCCTGCTTACCACTGAGCTCAGGTTTAAGCCCTGCTTTATACTAGACACGTTTCCTAAGTGCCACAACCCACGTACTTCCACACTCCATCACATCTCCTGTTTTATTTTACCTAAGTAGCCTCTATGTTTTTTTGGTTCACACAAGTCACCTCCCCCTTCCCTCCCACATACCAGTAAGAGACTTAACTACATATATAATTTAAAATAACTGTTTCTCAATCTCTAGAATAGTGACAGGCACACAGTCAGTATTCGATAAATAACTATTCAAGGGATGAATGCATGAGTGAATGAATACTAATTCTGTCCTCTCGGATTTCTTTTAAGCCTTGCACACAGTGGCCTGCAGTGGTGGTGCTGCTTGTTGTTGTTTTAATCCCACTGAAAACAAATTATCAAAGCATTTTCCTTACCTTAAAGTAAGTTTGAAAGTGAAAAAGCCATCTAAAAAAAAAAAAAATCAGTGGTTTCCACAATGACTTGCTCTAACATAGTATCCAGCAGAAAGTGACAAATCAAGGAATTTGCATTCTGACATTCCATTTTAGCAAGGGAAGCACCTTGTTTTGTCAATCAAGATTTCTCACATCTTTGATGAATGATAAGTGTCTGGAATGAATAGAATAATTACCTTCAGGGCCTGACTGGGTTTGCTTGGGTAGGTGCTTCCTGGTTTTGTTTTTGCCAGAAACATCACGGTAAGAAAAGGCTGCCTGTTGCTAATTACGGATTTTGCTCATTTTAGCACAAACTTAAAATCCCTGGATATTTTTACAAGTGGGATTCCTGAATGTTTCCAAGTTTCAAGGAGTTCAGTTCAGCTCAAATAATAGGAAAAATATGAGGTCATGGATCGCCTTAGCTAAATTGTCACATCCATAAAACATGCCTATGACACAGTGCTACTGGGTTTCCGTGAATCTTTGCGTATTAATACACTAGCACTGCAAGAATGAAAAACGCTATACGAATGATAAATGAAACAAATCAAGCGTAGTCTTTTTATACTTAGTTTGCCATTTATGTCTATGAGCATGTTATACGGAGGATTTTCTTTTCTGCTCAAGTGTGTTATGGGATATTTAGCAGTGTCTTTACAAATATCGGGAGAAAAAATATTGCCCTTCAATATTCAGAAGTATTAAGACACACACACACACACACACACACACTATATATATATATAGCATGTATGTAAATGCACAGGACCTAGTTAAAAGGCAAACATCCACATGGCTCAACGTAAGCTTTCTCCTTAGCATTTTTAAGAAGCCGAAACCTAACAGCTATGGCCAAGTGTGTAGTTGCCAGTGTGTGGATCTCCTGCAGTCTTGGGTGGGTCGCAAACGGGCCAAGCAGATCAGTGACGACTGGGTTTGGACACACTGACGGTGGGTCTAGCATCATCTATAAATGCAGAACCTTTGCGGTGCAGCATGTCGTGGCTGCCGTGGAAATCGGAGAGCTGTTCGTACCGATCGTGTGTCTCGCAGGTTGAATTTTCGTGGGTGCAGATCACGCTGCCGTCCCCACGGCCAGGTGTGCCAAGACCTCAGAAAGGGAGCTTTTACAGACTGTCTGATTTCAAGGCTGACAGCCTTCACCAAAAGGAATCTCTGAACGTTAATAGGGCCATTTGTACTTGGAGACAAGGCTCTGTCAAGAAAGAGGTTGCCCGTGTTTCGTGGCTTTCTTCAGAGCGCTGGGAACACATCCCAAACACAAGGCTCTGTCCCTGTGAGCACTGGGGAGGCAGCACGAGGTGTGGGCTTTTCTCTGCAGCTCGTTGTACCCCGACGACCAGGAGCTGACGTGGAACTTCAAAAGGAAGGCAGAGCACAGTACACCTGTGAGTGAAAACCCAGGCGGGACACACGTGCTTCATTATCGGGTGCCTTGGGGCCAAATCGGATCCAGACCTCCACCACCTGTTCTTATGCCTCAACCCCCACACAAGTGGTATTTTTCTTTCTGTGGAATTGGAACTAGGAAAAAAAAAAAAAAAGAAGAAGAAGCATGGGTGACGCGGCTCCTAGCCTGATCTGTCATCCTCCACCTACTCTTTTTCCATGTCTTTTTTCCTTTGAAGTTACCAGCCCAGGTTTGGAAGCTGCCTTCACAGCTCTGTCTTCCTAAGAAAAACTGATCATCTATCACCTTGTAGGCTTAGTGTGATGGTTCAGAGGGATATTTTTCAGACATATTTAATGCTGCTATTTTTTCTGGAGTCCTAAAAAAAAAAAAATTAAGATTTGATGCATCTTCCAGTTCAAATAGCTTCAAATCAAAGTCATGATAATCTTGCCATGCAGAGATGAAGTGATCTGGACAAGACTTGAGCCAATAGATTCCCACCCAGGCAGAGTTTCCCTAAGAACATTCCTGGATCTGAGTCACGGTGCAGACTTGGCCCTAGGACTCTTGCCTACAATAAGTCTAGGGAAACTCTCTCCTGAAGACAACAAAAACAGGCCTTTCTGAAGGTTCGGGGGCACCTCACACGGTTACACTGAGGTATCATTTTCAGCAGTTAACCCTGTCCCCAACTTGGCTGGGGAACTTTTATCCCAGTGATGGAGTATCACTATCTAGTACTGCTCTCATGTGGCACATTCATGGAGGTGTGGGCAGGGACACAAAGGGCTGGCTGCACCCCTCTCCAATTCCACATCCCTGTAATAATGGTTTTGAAAACTTGGGTGATTAGCCCACTTCCAACCACAGTTCAACTCTACTCCTGCTGGTGTTGAGCCGCGGTCAGTGGACTCAGAAGCTGGGCTTGGGCTGTGCTTGCTGCTTCAGAAAATCACCTGGTCTGTGCTCTGGGAGTTTATGAGGTCACCCAGCTCCTCCGTGGTGGCACTTTCACAAAGGGACTGCTTCGTGACCAGAGTCTCTTCCAACCCCACGCTTGTGTCCTCAGGCACCACGTCCAGTGCCACACCCAGGCTTGTCTCCCTTCTGGACTGTTCTTTAAAACAGGCTCTTGTCCTTTGGTCAAACAGAACACAGAAACGGCACTCCTCCATCCATCACAGAAATATGAGGTTTGAAGAGATGGGAGCGGGTTCTCTTTTGCTAGAAATCTAGGGCTGCTCTAAGTGGGTCCCATTTTCTTTTAAAGGACATGAAAACTATCTTTTCCTTCCTCCAGGATTACATTTGTCACAAATGAAAATGCTATTCTCAGGGTCCTTAGTTCCCTAATTCTTGGTCTATTTTATAGACCCCAAGGCCTGTAGTAAGTGTGAGAAAACCACATCACACAGCATTTGCCGGGGCTGCATTGTGCATGTGGGCCTTTGATTTGCCTGACAGCTGTGGGAGGACTCGCAGCCTGCCCGAGCCCTGGGAGCCCACATGTGTGTGGCAAGGGTGCACGCGATGGTGGGCGTTAGCTTACGCGCAATTACTTTCCCCTCCTGATCTGCCCCCTTTCTGCTAGAAAAACAGACCTTCGTGGAGGCGGATGCATGGCTCACTTAGCAGAGTGTTCTTCTGCGGGGGGGGGGGCCGGGGGGGGTGGGGACAAGAGACCCCAGTTTGGGCCCCTAGTTCTGCTGTGCCTTGTCACTGTCGTATTTGGCGAGTCCCTGACCTTCCCCAGGCCTCGGTAGCATCCTCTCCAGAGTCTAGTTTTAAGTGTGAGAATTAATAGTGTCTGCAAAGTGATGCGGGAGAATTAACAAGACATTCTTTGAGAGAATTTGATCACCCTTTTGCGTTGCTCTGGAAAGAACTGGCCATTTCCAATCTGTGCACGCGGTGACTGTTAGGTGGCCTCTTGACTAATAACATTCTATCAAACCCAGCGTGGAGAGAGGCAGTGAGATCGTGGCTCCTGAGCCCCCGTGAGGGCTTACCTGATCCTGGCTCACGGGATCCTTAAGACAATTTTGGGAGCTAAGATAAGAGAGAAGAAAAGTGAGGTCCAAATAAGCTTAATATCCTGCCCGCCACACATCATGGACCTGGTATAGCCAGTGGGTTCAGAGCCAGATGTTCCCTGTACCCCCCCTGCCACGGCTCCCAGCCCAGTTGCCCGACTCTAAACCAGTGTAAGCCCAGCTGACTGTGCTTACTTTAACCAAACGAGGTGGGACAGACATGGAAATGCCAAGGCATCCGCCCCAGGAGGCCTGGTGCCTGTGAAATTTTGATCCCGGCAAAGAGGTCCTCTGGCTTCCTGCTCCTTCCCCTTGGCCCCCTGAGGGGCCAAGTTGTTTTCCATTAGTGGGGAGCGAGTTGTTTGATCCTTTGAGCATGTGCTTTGCTGCCCGCCTTGGAAGAGGAAGCCGCCATGGCCATGCGAACACAAGAGCCTCACTGCAGCGTCCAGCTTCCTCCAGAATGACCTTGATTGTGTCTCTCCGAGCAGCGGCTCCAAAATACTCCGGGGAAGGAGCGTCCCGGCCAGGGGTTGAATTTTATTTTAAACGATCTGAGTCGTGTCGGTTAATACTTCCTGAGCACCAGCAGCACAAGCTCATTGATTCTTCAGTACAATCCAATACTGTCCTTTCTCATTCCTTGTTTCTAATTCTAGCACGTGCTAGAGAGGGGCTGAACTGGAATCAGGAATTTGCCCCAACAAATACCCACAACAGAGCAGCTAAGAGGTGAACGTGACTGTTGATGGGAAGGAAGGGATGACTCACGAAAACATCTTGAAAATTATTAATATGTGCATTTCACTGTCCTCAGAGGCCAACCAATGCCCTGCCCCGGGGCCTGTGACGTTCCCTTCATGTCGACAATGGTTCTACAGAATAAAGACATTGAGGACAGAAGCAGGCGTGGCCGCCTTCACTGCAGAGCTCGCCTTCCTCAGAGCAGGATGTAAATTTACCCCTACGACTAGCTAAGCCAGTAATAGTACCGTGTAAAATTAGTAGCATTTTAGAAATTAACAAATTAACTATGCACTACTCCGTGACTTTAACTATGAACAATCTCATTGTAATTCAAAGGATCTCATATAATTAGATTTAATAGAATCTGGTGAATACTCAGTAGCTTCCTAATTCATTGTATTTGGTAGCAATTTTGTGGGCAATTACGTGTATTGCGGTTTTGGATGCCTGAAAACCCAAGTATGTTTTCGGTATTAGAGCAAAATTAACATAAAGTGATTAAATGGCATGAATAAAGATGCAAA
Source organism: Callorhinus ursinus (assembly GCF_003265705.2). Lineage (NCBI taxonomy): Eukaryota > Metazoa > Chordata > Mammalia > Carnivora > Otariidae > Callorhinus > Callorhinus ursinus. The sequence goes on from NW_027397069.1 coordinate 1,561,936, forward strand.
TAATTGATACATCGTTGAGCAGAGAAGATATTGATGGAAGAAAAGAAAAACAGGCAAACGAGAAGAATGGCAAGGTGACCAAGGAAGGTAGGAAGAAATTGTCCAGCTACAAGGTGACATCTCTCATTGATTCTCTGAGGACTCTCTCTTCTCGGTGTGGTGAGGCTAAGTTTGAATTCTTAATTGAAAAAAAAAAAAAAGAAGGCACTCTCTTTTCCTTTGTTAATGGCAGAGTCCCCACAGAGACTCTGTGCCTCTCTAGGATTTTGTGGCTGCCCCATACCCAGCCTGCTCTAGGCAGGTCACTTGCTTCCAAACTTCTTCAGCTCAGGAGGGCCATCCCTAGCTTGGGCCAACAGGAAAACCACCAGAGCAAATGAGAAGGGAGATGCTAGTTCTCATGAGAGACTAACAAGGACGTGTCTTATTTGATCAAGCACTATAAGGAAAGGAATAATTCCTACAAAGGAAAACCCAAAAAGGATGCTGTGTCCCAGGCGTCGACACTGCCCAGCAAGATCTTGAGGAACACAGACTGGAGACTGTAGTTTGAAAGTCACTCGCCTGGAATATGGTGTAAGTGGGCCTGTGCGCAGGGGACTCTTAAACTCTCTGAACCCATTTTGTTCCTTATAATCAGTTCTTCTCTCCATCCAGTAAGCATTCAGTTTTTAATGCACATTGCCCAAATTTCAGTCATAACACATCACTGCCACAAATTTCCCCCTACCTTCTTAAACTTGTATTATTTTCACTTAATATTTGTCTTCAACTTGATTTACACGTTAGAGGACACTTCATTAATTAAAAAAACTGTTATAAATGAAAACTGAGTATTATATTTCATTAACACAAAAAACCTTAAGCACAAGAACGAGGTACATACACAACGTTATTAAATTTTAAAATCGAGCAATAAACAGGAGAACAAGGGCATAGCCTCATTTCCAGAAAGGCATATTCCTGGGGAGCTGGCGGGCAGGGAGAGCAGCAGAGAGCGTGGAGAGGGACGGTGATTTGCAAGGAAGGGTCTGGGAGAGAGCACGTTAGCTGGAAAAAGTTGGATCCTCCCTCAGCTCTGGGTAGTTGAAAGGGCTTTACCACCAGCTGCCTGCATTAAACCCCTGCCCAGAATTTTTCTAGTACGCACATTATAGCCAGTATTGGAATAAAAAGCTTTTTACAGGGAAGAACGTGGAGAAACGTTGCCGAGTTGAAAAGCCGAGGTCAAAAATTATTACCGCCAAAACCCATTTCCATAAAAGCCCTGAGGTTTTATTTCTCAAGATTTTACTCTAAAAGCTGTCAAAAAACAGTTCACTGCTTTTAGCCAAAATACACACAGCATTTTCTGTCTTGGTGCTATAGTTGTGTCTGTAAAATCAAGGTTAGGTTGTGCTGGTTATAGATGAATGTGAAGAGCATGTACATACTAATGTCCTTTTGGAAAGTTATACGCCGCTGGTTACAGTCTTGGGCTCCGTGTTCCAGGAGACAACGGATGGACCGGGATGCACATTTGGACGCTTTGCCTGGTTTTGATCACTCTTCTCCCCTCTGACCCTTGTATGCTAAGCACATCCTAAGGCACCTCTTCCTCCTCCAGTGAACTCTGTGATCAAAGACCGCCCCTCTCGCCTTTGAGGGCAGAGGATGTTATTTTACTAGACTGTTTGAAACTGAGCTCTTTAGTGGTCACATCCCTTGAGAAATGTAAGAACGCAGCAGAGCCTCAAAATCAGATTAACTACATATATGAGTTATCTTGGAAAACGATGTACGCACTGGGAATAAAAGTGTGCATCCGTCTCGTATCTTCAATAGTAAACACTTGGATATCAAGTCGGGGGGGATGGGGGGAGAGTTTGTCATACTTGGAATAAACAAATGTCTCAGAAAGACTATTTTTGGTGTCCTAGAAAGAGGAAATGGTTATTCCAATCTTTTGGTTTATTGCGTACAGAATCAATAAAGTGGGACTTTTTAAAAGATTTTATTTATTCATTTGTCAGAGAGAGAGAGAGAGAGAGAGAGAGCACACAAGCCGGGGAGCGGCAGGCAGAGCAGGCAGAGGGAGACGCGGACTCCCCACTGAGCAAGGAGCCCAATGTGGGGCTCAATCCCGGGACCCTGGGATCATGACCTGAGCTGAAGGCAGATGCTTAACTGACTGAACCACCCAGGCGCCCCTAAAGTGGGACTTTTATTTAAGGGAGAGTCCTATCTCCCAATAGATGTCCCTAAGGCCCCAATACACAGGCTTACTGCACCAGGCCCCGGGGAAGCCAGGGGTGAGGGAGACCATCCCTATCCTTGAGAACTCCGTAAGATATGTGAGAAGAAGTAATGCCAACACGTTCAGGCCCCCGAGCTCTGAACCCCAAAAGCACTGGCTACAGTCGCCGCCTGTATGTGGACGGAGGGAAGTGTGCCCAGTAACCGTCTCTTCGACTGACCACACCTGTTACTAGCACTGCTTTGAGCTCAGGAACCTCTTACTTGCTTCATTCTTAACCTCACTTCCACTTTACGCCTCTCTGTCTGTAGTGTTGCTGTCCCGCTATCTCGTTTCTCTATGCTGGAGCATCGTTCTTGAGAGTCACCGTGGGACCCCTTACTCAGGCGCTAACTTCCTCTTGTTAGTGTCCTGTTTGTCCTTTCTGGAACCAGAGGCCGGCATCCTGGGTAAAAGACCCTTTTACCTGTGGCAGGAACCCCTGTGAAGATTGCCGGTCCCTAACTGGCTCTCTCGCCATCATCCCTGTCCATTGCCTACTGCCTACGGGGATGGTTTTTCATGCCTGGAGGCTTGATTGGTCCCATCCCAGACCACAGGGCAGGTTTCTCTCTGGAAGCCCCTCCGAGTTTGACCCAACCACTAACCACAGAGCCCCAAGTCTGCCTTTGATAAAATAACCTGGTAAATCTAGTAATATTTGATAGATTTTAATAATTTTTAAGTTAACCCTTTTCCTCACAATTACAAGAGAGAGAGCATTTTATTTATCAGGCACATCCAGGAACACTTTTATTTATTCTGCCTTCATTGGGAAACCACTGTGATAAAACCTCCTTAGGACCAATCTGGGTATGCAGCTCAGCGAGATAACTGGAACCAAAAAGAGGAGATGAGCTGAAATGCAGGGCCAGGAGCCAGACCACCTGGGTCCTAATTGACCACGGCCACCTTGCCCGCTGAGCAGACCTTAGGGAAGCTGGTTTGACTTTCTATGTCTCAGTTTCCCAGACTCTAAAATTATCTCACAGTGCTGTTGTAATACTTAAATTAACTAATATTTGTAAAGTATGTGGGGGCAAAAATGCTCCAGCAGAAAGTTGGTTTTATCACTAATAACAAAATAAATGTGTTCTTTTTTTTTTTTAAGATTTTATTTATTTATCTGACAGAGAGACACAGTGAGAGCGGGAACACAAGCAGGGGGAGCGGGAGAGGGAGAAGCAGGCTTCCCGCGGAGCAGGGATCCCGATGTGGGGCTCGATCCCAGGACCCTGGGATCATGACCTGAGCCGAAGGCCGACGCTTAATGACTGAGCCACCCAGGCGCCCCAAAATAAATGTGTTCTTAATGTTGAACATTTTTGAAATATAGGGAAAAAAAAAACAATTACCTGTTTCCCCTCCTTTAGGAGTGTTAACATTTTGATACGTGTATCTTTAGTCTTCTTTTCTTTTCTAAGATTGTATTTATTTATTTGAGAAAGAGCGAACAAGCAGGGAGAGGGACAGATGGAGAGGGAGAAGCAGGCTCCCCACTGAGCAGGGAGCCCGACATGGGGCTTGATCCCAGGACCCGAGGATCATGACCCAAGCTGAAGGCAGACACTCAACCCACTGAGCCACCTAGGTGCCCCTTTAGTCTTATTTTCTATCTTAATTTATATGTTATGTTAAGAATAATAATATACATACTATGTATTATTTTGTGTGTTCAGTTACAAGTAACAGAAAGTGACACAAACTCTCTTAGATAATAAAAAGTAATTAGCTCATGTGATTGAGAAAGTAAGAGTGATTCCTTCATCTGATCGGTCCACCACAGGTTTCACTACCACCTGTGAATAATCCTTGGGTCCACAGTCTTGGGTTCAAACACCTTGGGTTTAGCAGCTTACCTTAGTTTACTTGCTGAGCCAGTCTCTGTGGCAAGGGGGATGGGAGCATGCTGATTGGTGGATGGGAGGTAGGGCAGGTGTGTTGATAACAGTGGCAGTGATGTGGGTGGGTAATCCCATGATAAAGGCTGTAACACAGGGGGTGCACTGAAGGGGTTCAGGGAAAGTATCCATCAACAGCCCCCTTTATTGCATTTCCTGTAAGATAATTTGTATCAGTGGCATAATATTCAACTCATGAATATACTTAATCCATCTTATTGCAGAACAGTAGAAAGTTTTCTATTATATTAAATAACATTATAGTGAACATTCTTGTATACATCTCTTTCTGCTTTCAGCCATGTTACTCCTATCTGTCTTTCCCTTTCTGATCTTTTTCATGAGTCCATTCTCATTTCCAACAACTACATTCATATTGTCTTCAAATTTTTTTTTATTTGATACCATTTTTGTGGCTTCCTATGTATTTTTTTTTTTAATGAAGCCAGGAAGTATAATAGAAGGCATATGAGATTCCACAGCAGGTAGACTTGGATTCAAATTTGAGCTCTGTATCCTAGTATGACTTTAGGGAAGTCTTTAATTACCTATGAATAGCACTCATTCTCCTTAAGATGTGGACAACAGACAATAAAAGTAAACAGGAGATAGATTGGGCTACATCAAAATTAAAAACATCTGAACATCAAAGGACACAATCAACAGTAAAAAGGCAACCTATGGGATGGGAGAAAATATTTGCAAATGATATATCTGATAAGGGGTTAATATCAAGAATATATAAAGAACTCCTAGAACATAACAACAAAAACCAAATAACCTGATTTAAAAATGGGCAAAGGACTTGAATAAACATTTCTCCCAAGAGGACGTTCAGATGACCAACAAGCACATGAATAGATTCTCAACATCACTAACCATTAGGGAAGTTCAAATCAAAACCACAATGAGATATCTCTTCACGCTCCTTAGTATGGTTACTCTAAAAAAAGAAAAAGAAAATGGCAATTATTGGTGAGAATGTGGAGAAATGGAACCCTCATGCATTGTTGGTGGGAATGTAAAAAGGTGCAGTTGCTGTGGAAAATAGGATGGTGGTTCCACACACAAAAAAATAAAAATTGAGTTATCAGAAGATCCAGCTATTCCATTTTTGAGTATACATCCGAAAGAATTTAAAGCAGGGTTTTGAAGAGATATTTGTGTACCTACATTCAAAGCAGTATCATTCATAGTAGCCAAACTGTGGAAGCAAGCCAAATGTCCATCGACGGATGGATAAACAATGGCCTATACATCCGATGGAATATTGCTCAGTCTTAAAGAGAAAAGAAATTCTGACATGTGCTGCAACATACAGGAAGCTTGAGGTTTCACCTTAGTGAAACAAACCAGTCACAAAAAGACAAATACTGTTGGATTCCACTTATCAGAAGTATCTAAAATAGTCAAATCCCTAGAAACAGAATGTAAAATGGTTGCCAGGGGCTGGGGGAGGGGGAAATGAAGAGCTGTTTGATGGGGATAGAGCACCAGTTTTTTAAGACAAAAAGAATTCTGGAGATTAGTTGCATAACGATGTGAATGTACTTAACAATAATGAACTTTTTTGCATCCAAAAATGGCAAATACAGTGCATTTTATACCCTGTATATTTTACCACAATTTTAAAAATCAATACTGCATAAAAACACTTGGTCATTCCTGATTAGTATCAAAATGTGATTGTTTTTTACCTACTCTCCTGAAATAAAATTTTACATCATTTTTTTCTTAGAAATTTTATTTTATTTTTTAAATAAGTTCCAGGTAGTTAACATACAATGTAATATTAGTTTCAGGTGTTCAATATAGTGATTCAGCACTTCCATATATCACTTGCTCATCACAAGTGCCCTCCTTAATTCCCATCATCTATTTCCCCCATCCCCCTGCCCACCTCCCCTCTGGTAACCGTCAGTGTGTTCTTGATAGTTTAGAGTCTGTTTCTTTGTGTGCCTCTTTCTTTTTTTTCCCCATGCTCATTTATTTGTTTCTTAAATTCCACATAAAAGTGAAATCATATGGTATTTGTCTTCTTCCAATTGACGTATTTTGCTTAGCATAATACTCTCTAGCTCCATCTCCATCTATGTCTTTGCAAATGGCAAGATTTCATTCTTTTTTGTGCCTGAGTAATATTCCATTGTGTATGTATGTGGGTGTATATATATATATTCACCACCTCTTCTTTATCCATTCATCAGTCAGTGGACACTTGGGCTGTTTCCATAATTTGGCTATTGGTGATAATGCCACTATAAAATGGGTCAAGCAGGAAATCAAAGATGGATTAAAAAAATACACGGAAACAAATGAAAAATGAAAACACAATGGTCCAAAACTTTAGGGACACAGCAAAAGCAGTCCTAAGAATGAAGTATATAGTAATACAGGCCTCCATCCAGAAGCAAGAAAAATTTCAAACAACCCAACCTTACTCTTAAAAGAGCTAGAAGAAGAACAGTGAATGAAGCCTGAAGCCAACACAAGGGAAATAATAAAGATTAGAGCAGAAATAAATGATATGGAAACTAAAAAAAACAATAGAACAGATCAATGAAACTAATTAATTAAATTAATTAAATTAATTAAAAATTAATAAAAGTGATCAACCTCTAGCCAGACTTATCAAAAAGAAAAGAGAAAGGACCCAAATAAATAAAACCAAAAATGTGACATCAATTTTAGAAGGCAAGGACAACTATACTGATCACACAGGGTAAAGAAACAAATGGAATAATACAGTATGGATTCTTCTTAGCTCAGTAGAAATGGTCCATCACTGTTATCTTGATCTAACTTTTGTTTTGGTCTCCCCACGGTGCTTTACATAGTTATAATTTTCCCATTTCTTGCATTGAAAAAAATCTAATCCTTAAAAGCATGTGTCAAGTTTTGTTGTTGGTATTATGATCATCCACGGGAGGAACAAGCAACGGTGTGTGGGTTTCTACAGGTGGAGGGTGGACAGTGGAACCCAGAACCATTCCCAGCTTCTGAAAATAACACCAACTGAAACATACAATGTGTGTTTATAGAAGCCCACGTGAGCAGTTCGTGAATGGCATTACGTGAAGCCACATATAACCTTTCAGATGAGATGGGGGGTAGGGGGAGGCAGCTGAGCAAGAACATTTCAACAAGCCATAAATCTTATCGTAATTGGAAATTTAAAGTACCTGAAGCAGGAGAAAAGTGACAGAAAAAGAAGTAAAACTAATATCATCTAGCTGAAAGCAACCCTGGTCACCAGAGAAGACATTTAGCATGTTCAGTGGAAATGCTTCTGGATAATGTTTCTCGGAAACCATATGGGAAGTGAGATTAGCTATTTTCTCTCCAAAATAACTTGTGTCTTTGTCATTATAGTGTAACATTTACAGAAGACCAATGATATGCTGGCCTTCTGTTAGGCATGGCCTTGTATGAAGTGGTTTTATTCGGTGTAAGACAATGATGATCTCAGAAGAAGCTCAAGTCTTGGGCAACATTAAAAGTCAGAACTATGGAAAGAGCCAAGTTGTCCATCGACAGATGAATGGATAAAGAAGATGTGGTATATATACACAATGGAATATTATGCAGCCATCAAAGAAAATGAAATCTTGCCATTTGCAACGATATGGATGGAACTAGAGGGTATTATGCTAAGCGAAATAAGTCAATCAGAGAAAGACAAGTATCATATGATCTCACTGATGTGAGGAATTCTTAATCTCAGGAAACAAACTGAGGGTTGCTCGAGTGGTGGGGCATGGGAGGGATGGGGTGGCTGGGTGACAGGCATTGGGGTGGGTATGTGCTATGGTGAGTGCTGTGAATTGTGTAAGACTGTTGAATCACAGACCTGTACCTCTGAAACAAATTTAAAAAAAAAAAAAAAGAAGATAGTACGAAGGGAAAAATGAAGGGGGGGAAATCGGAGGGGGAGATGAACCATGAGAGACTATGGACTCTGAGAAACAAACTGAGGGTTCTAGAGGGGAGAGTGGTAGGGGGTGGGTTAGCCTGGTGATGGGTTTTAAGGAGGGCACGTACTGAATGGAGCACTGGGTGTTATATGCAAACAGTGAATCATGGAACACTACATCAAAAACTAATGATGTAATGTATGGTGATTAGAATAACATAATAAAATAAAATTAAAAAAAAGTCAGGGACAAAAATTAGGATAGGAAGAGTCATGAGGAACAAAAATTACATATTCAAGCCAAGTGAGCAATAACACTTACTAAAAGTACAATCACAAATTTATGCTTAAGAAAACTGATAGCAAAATCTGAGGATTTTACAGTAACACTTCATTAATATAACAACTTCTGGGACACACATGTTCCAAGCAGTGAATTTCCAGATAATTGAGGCTTACACAATTGCTCAATCAATATTTAACCCAATATCTAACCCAACTTGGATCTGGCCAAGAATGATCGTATACTTCTCTTACCTTCCTAAAAGAGATGATTGACCGTAGTTTGGTCCTTAATTAACAATTCAGAGGAAACATTATCAGCATTTATTATAATTATAGTGAGCTCATAGGTATTATCGAAAGCTGACACTTTTGAGAGTGAAAGGGACAATTTTTGTCCCTGTGCCAAGATGCAGGTGTAAATGGGCTCTGAACCCGGGGAAGATTGGGGATGTGGTCCCTGTGTAATTCTATGGTGACATAAAGTCTTCTCTTTGCAATTGTGTGTTCCAGCATCTTCTGCCCTTGAGAAGTGGGCAGTCACTTTGCTGGCATTAACAGGCCTCATGTCCCAAATTTATTCCGGCTTCAAATGGTGGGCATTTAAATAGGAAATCAGGCTGCCGGGCAAGCTGAGAAATCCATATGAAAGGAGAACATGTCTCAGAGTCAGAGTGGAAGAGTAGGAGAAACGACCTTCTTAATGTGAATTTTGTCAGGTATTTCTGCTCAGGATTAGAATCCAGGGGAGTGAATAGAGGTCTTGGGTTAAGCAGGGGTGGGAGTTAAGCAAAACATCTGTTTCTGAAATCAGGTGAGAAATCTGAGTGCTTTTGATCTATAAAGTATGTTTTTTTCGTGAAGGTCAATATTGTTCTTCATGATTTCCCAGGAGCATAAGGAGAGCTGTCACAAGTGTCTCTCCTGGAACATGTCAGTGGTCACAGGGATGGGGACTGGTCCCCAGCAGTGATCTATCAATGTTGGCATGGCCTCACCACACCATCTTCTCTGAAGAAGTGGGAATAATGGTATAGTCATAACTGCCAAGCTGTGTCCAGTTCTTACAAGATGCCAGATGCTCTCTAAACCACGTTATATTCGTTTGCACACATGCTCCATATTTTACATGCAATAGTGTGATTTTAAAACCCAGGTTAATATAATATAATATGATATGATATAATATAATATAATATAATTATATAATTTTAATAATGCTGTCATGGACATTGGCCCTAGGCAGGAGGGATTTGACAGATGAAAGCCCTGCATCCCAGTAGAATCCTGGGGTAGTTGGAAAGCCTGGAAGGAGAACACTCTGGAAGCAGTAGGGTATCCCCTTTTTAAGAATTGCCTGTCCCTGTTGGGAATGTCAGGAGTCAAACATCTCGAGTAAATCTTGCCTCTGTCGTCAACATTTCAGGGACAAAGACACAAGAATTCAACCCCTTAAGATGTTTATCATCAATTGTTTTTACTTTACCACCACTATCTGTGGGTTATTAAGATAGGCACTTAATCATCCCGGTGATCATGTGCTAGACAGGTGTTGGCAACAACCAGCTGGCCTTGCACCTGCTCTTTAAAAGCAAGGCAGGAGTAAATGAACTTGGCAGACTGTGTACTCCTCTTTCCATTACTTTCCATTGCAGGAAGACATTTATTTTGTGTTTATATGAGAGGTGGCTCTGTGATTCCAGTTCTCTTTCTCTTCTTAAAAATATCTGACTTCAGCAATTCATGCATAGCGCACCGTACCATAATAGAGAGTAGCAATCTTGCTACTCATTAAATGGTTACTTTGTAAGAGAATTGGGTGGGTCAGTATAAAATCCTTAGCAGAACCCAAGGCTGAAATGTATTTAGGTAAATAACACCTCATAGATCCTATCACAAAATATTCAACTACTGTTTCTCAGGAAGTCAAAAGTAGTGTGTTGTACAGTAGGGCCCAGGCAATTACGGCCTTTCAGCAGCCATCCAAGATGAGTGGTTACTTAACAAATATAATCCTTGCTTTCAATCCAAACAAATTAAAAACAATATCAGCTGCAGAGGGGAATTTACAAACTCCAAGGAGACTGTACATCCTGTTGTTGAGGCCACTGGATGAACAAACAAATTATTATTTATACCAGGGAGAATAGCCATCATTTGGGGTTTTGTAATGAGCGAATTCTCCCACTTCCAAGTATGAGTCATTTTTTCCCGTGAAGTGGCCAGGGAATTGCCATTGGAGCTCTTGGTGGAAAAGGGTTCCTGGGGTGGAGGAGATGGACCTTCCCTGGTTCTTTGAAGCAGAAGGGAGTGTGCTTTATACCCATGGGAAAGAGGGACATTCTGAGAGTGAGGTGTGGCATTGGCCAGGGACAGAAGGGCGTGTTAAGGGTGGTAGTTAGAGCATGAGGAAGGAGGGGCAGGGTTTTATGACGCTTTTTTTTGTCAGTTTTGTGGTGTTTCGGGGACACAACAGCAACTTCACCCAGTGCAGGTCTCTTGTTCCAACTCAGCTTTACAACTTACACTGGATTTAAATATATATGTATATATACATATATGTATAAAAATATTCTTCTTGTACAATCTTTTATTGACTTCCGAGAATAGGGAAAAAAGGATCATCTCTAAAAAGGACCAAGCAAAGCCAGAGAAGAGTGTGCAGAGCTAGGGAATAGGAAACAAAGGGGAAAACATGAAACTTCTAATCTGCAGCACCAGATCTAGAGAAATAAGAATTTAAATGAATGACACCTGACGTTTTTCTTAAATTTATCTCTTAATTCAATTATCCATTTGCTCACCTTAATAAACATTTATTGATTATTCAGTGTCAGGAGATCTGGACTATTTCTGGTAAGACTAAGAAGGTTCAAATCCTTCTGGTAGGGGATAAATACATCTAGTAGGGGGTAAATACACAAAAATAAATAAGTATGATATAATATGATAAACATAATAGGAAAAGGAACAAAATGTTTTGAGAGCAGAAGACAGAATTGATCATTTTGCCTAGGCACTAGATAAAGGCTTTCCAGAGATGATACTTGATGTGGGTATAAAAGGGTGCATAGGGGTTTTCCAGCTGTAGAAAGTGAGGGTGCTCCAGAGAGCCAGGGTTGGAGGCTGGCCCCCACTTCTTACTAGTACTATGACCTTGCGGAATCTACTCAATCTTTCTTTCCTTGTATTTTCATTTGTGTGAAAAAGAGAAAAAAGTAGGGACCCCAGAAGATTATTGTCTAAATTAAGGAAGACAGTAAGTTGAGGACTGAGCTTGGTGTCTGATAAGCATCCTAGAATCATATCAAGGGAAAGCAGTCCCAGGCACAGAACTTGGCTTGCATAAGCAAGTGCATGAAGGTCTTGGTGTGTTGCGGCAGCACTAGAGCTTTGCTGCAGTGGGGGAGTGAGGCAGGAAGTAGGGCCGAGCCTGGAGCAGCTCTTGGAGATGGGGGTGTGACACTGTAGCTCCGAACTTCAGGCTGGGAGGCAGAGGGAGCCCAAGGACTGAGGAGAAGATGGAGGGGATGTGATTCCATGTGACAATTGGCAAGGCCACCCTGGAGGCTGGAAAGGAGAGGAAAGAACCTGCGCATGGCCGGCCAGCTCTTGAGGTCCAGACTATGTCACAGTCCAGAGCTGGATTTTGGGAGTTGTGGGTGGGGTGGGGTGGGCAGAAGCCAGTTTTTAGAATGTGCCTGGATGAAAACCAAGAAGATTGGGCAATATTTGGATGTGGAATGAAATGAAGGGAATGTTCAGGTGACTGATGTTTCTAGCCTGTGTGACAGGGAAGCTGATGGCTTCATTAAGAGAAATTACAGAAGCTGGAAGAGAAAATAATGCAGGAAGTAGATGTTGTTTGGGGGGGGGTGCAAAGGGAGTTAAGAAGGTTGTGCTGCCACCCACCATCTGGACATCCCATATGAGCCATCGGGTGGGCAGTTGACTTATGAACCAGAGACCTGGACATCGCCACAGGGGTTATGACACAGTGAGATGGGGTGGGGGGTGAATGGAGTCTCTGAGTAGTGTGGCGCCCTTCAAGAATACCACGGTTTGCGCTTTGCTCATCCCTGGACTTGCCGACCCCACAGCACTTTCCCTGTCTCCTGTCCAGCTCTTTGACCTTGTCCTAATGTTTGTGTCTTCTCATCTGATAACTTTCCCCTGCCTGTCCTCTGGGATATTCTGACTCTTAGCTTTCTCCTGGTCACCGTTACATCTAGACGTGTTGCCATCAGACACTTGGGGGAACTGGGTCATCTGGTCCCGCCCAGCCCTCAGGATCTGACCCTGGGCTGGGAGGTGGAGGGAGGCCATGCAAGCAAACTAGCCTCAAAGCAGAGCTGGAGGTGTGAGGGAAGAGGCTGGGGTGAGGTGTCATGGCAATCAAGGTGGGCCAAATAGAGCTTCACTGTATGAATAAATATCATTCATCTCGCTTCTCAGAAGATCCACCTTGAAACTCCAACTTTTGTATCTCTTCACTACTACTCAGATGCTTCCCACACCAGTAGTCAACTCTCAGGTCCTCCTTGTACTAGCAGGCTGTCCTGTTCCTCAATTTCAGGGCCTGAGTTTTCTCATGAGCGAGACGGGAGCAGCGAGAGCTGCTGGACTGGTATTAAGTGGGGAAATCCATGAACAATGAACACAGCAAGCACACCACATGTGTGTTTCCTTCCTTCTCCCCATGTTTTTCTCACATCCTCCAACTACCTGTGAAATAAGATGGACCCTAAAGTCTTCCCCCATCTCACAAGTTGGTCTGAACATACTGTGAAGGCCATAGCAGGGTCCCTTTGCAGGATCACTTCTGGGACAGGGGAGGTGATGGCCGGGTTTGGGTGTCCTGAGGACTTTGGTGTCCCTCGGACTGGAGGTCCCCGGCATCATGTACCATGTGGCGATGTGCTGATATCTTGTTGTGTCACTGTTTATTGATTGGGGGCTCTTAGACCTTTTCAATTCCCTCATTCTTATATTTGAGTTACAAAATATTAACAGTACCGTGAGGATTACTAGTAATGGAGTATCTAATATGTTCTAAACATTACACTCAGCTCTTGGCACAAGTGGCGTTATTTAGTCTTTGTCACAAACTCAAGAGATAAGCAACGACATCCACCATATACATTTACAGATAGGAAAATATGAATTTTGAGACAGTGTAAAGGAACTGTTTCAAGGTCACTCAGGTAAAAAGTGGCAGAGGCAGGAAGGAAGGCCAGGCCTGTCCGCTCCCAAACTGGCACTCCTCTTCCTCCTTGCCTGCCTGTCCTAATGCGAGATTCGGGAGTTCTCTCCTTGGTGCATAAAGAGTTCTGAGAAACTGGATAGATGAAACTTGATCCCCGGTTCATTTCCATAATTCAGTTCCAGGGGCCTCATTCATGGGTGAACGTGATCCTTCCATTGTGTAGCAGAAGCCATGCCAGTGAGTTACTGTGACTTTTCATTTCTGCGCTGCTTCCTTGGAGTTGCTGTTTTGAGAGAGCTCCTTAATTTTCCAGGATGTTGTGTTTCCTAGCCTCGCTAGCAGACAATCATTGGGAAAAGAACACTGAGAATCTTCCAAATTAGATTCGATACCGATCTACTCTGCAGAGTTCATGTGAAGCTTAACTGAACTTCTATGGGTAAGGTGCCCTTTCAATTGTAAAACATCACACAATGAAACAATAATATGATTTTGATTGCTGAGAGTAAGTCATATGTCAGCAATTTTCATGTGACCCAAAGTAAATCAATAAGATAGTAACAATGATAGCTAGCTAGCTTGTTGAGTGCTAACAATGCACTGTAGTAGGTGAAGAATGTTACATAGATTGTTTCATAAACTTCGCAAACAACCCCATGAGATTGGTAGCATAAAAATCTCACTTTTACAGATTGGGAGAGACCTCTGCACACATAAGAAATTTGGCACCGTCATCTGGATATGAACCCTGGAGGTCTGACTCAGGATGCTATTGTAGGATCTGTCTGTCTATCCAGGTCTATGCCTTGTTTTTTAAGTGGCTTGTTTCACTATTAAGTGTGTTTATTAAGTATTAAGTTTATTAGGTATTAAGTGTGCATATTAAAACAGAAACAAGACTTTGCAAATCAGATTTTCAGGATTGCATTTTCCTATGTGATATTTTAGATTTCTAGTTTTATTCTGTGATGATTAGTTGTTCAGATTGATTCATGTATAATTTGTTCTAAGCGCTGTAAATTTCTCTTCCATTCTTCTTGTGAGTGGGCATCCATGTCTATTTTATCTGAGGCGTAAGCAGATGGTCAGCAATTGTCACTAATAGCTCCTGACATGCTGAGAGCTCTGAGACAGGTTATTGTCCTGGAGTGGAACATATATCTGAAACATACCACTCGGAAGTAGGCAGAAATCTGGACTCGATTAGTGTGGCGCTAACAACTCAGCTTTTGAACAGATTAAATGCAATTAATACTCTGTTCCCTGGACAACCATGGTCTTTGTATCAGAAGTCTGCTGGGATATGATCCAGTGACTACTCTTTTATAGCAGTTTTGACAGATGATATCATATTTTATATGTAAATTTATACTTTTTGATATTTAATTATAATATAACAATTCCTGTTTTAAACATTCATCCCATAGAGCATGTTGAAGAATTACAAAATAATAAACTGTTTAAAAAAATCTTTTTAAGAGATGCTTTTGACTCATTCCAGCCTAAGCAGCTAAGAATTTTGGACCAATGTCTGGAGATACTATGAGGGCCAACTGTTGCGTCCCCTACATCAGAAGCAGACGTTCTCTTAGCAAACTCATCAGTAGGGTACAGTTCCTGTTTCTTCTAGGCTTAAAATTCCTTGTAAATTCACTGTTCACTACAGACCATCAGGGATTATTTTTCTCTGAAGTTAAAAGCCCTGCCATTTCCTACCTTAGTGAGGAAGTAAACTCACTGCCTCCAAATACACAGTTTTTATAAAGAAGTATATCTCAGGGGGGGCCTGGGTGGCTCCGTCGGTTAAATATCTGTCTGTTGATTTTGTCTGTTGATTTTGTTCAGGTCTTCATCTCAGGGTCTTGAGATCGAGCCCTGCCTCAGGCTCTGCACTCTGCGGGGAGTCTGCTTGGGACTCTCTCTCCCTCTCGCTCTGCCCCTCCCCACCCAGCCTGTGCTCGCTCACTCTCTCTCTCAAATAAATAAATATTTTTTTAAAGAAGCATACCTCAGATTATATTTCATCATCAATTGTTGCACAAACAAGGTCTATACAATCTCATTTGATCTCAACCGAACAAAAATCAATTTTTTGGAAGTCTCCTGGGCGAAGGACATCTTGGGAGGGTGTCCGTGTGCACCAGTGTGTGTGGTGGAGGATGGCCGTTGTTGACAGTGGCGGGCAACGACCTTAAACGTGGCTCTCGGGCAGGACTGACAGCACCTGGCTCCAACTTCCAAGCCTCTTCCACCAAAATACCCAAGTTACTTAGCAACCCCACTTGTCATGCTATCTCGGTATTTAAAATGACACCAAGCTAATTTTCTCCTCTTCGCAGGTCCTAGATGGGAATTACATTTTATATCAATTTGCATTTTAGTCTTAAACCAGGAATATTCTAGACTTTTTTGAGGGGGAGGTCTTTCTGTTTATTAATGATTTTTACCAAGTTCCCCACATGACTGTTAGATTGCCAAGCCTGGGTGTGTCCCCGCTGCAGACCCATCAGAGGCACGAGGCACCTTCACACCCACCAGTCAGCCCGACTTACAAGCCGAGTCCACAGCGCACGCACGCGGAGGCTGGCTTCCTACCAGGAAGCTGGTGCTGGGGAAGAGCCTATTAGCCATCAGGCGAGATGCTCGCGACGCCCTAGATTAGTTCCAGCAAGTGAGAGGCAATCTGCTGCATCCTAAGTGGGAGAAGACCGGGAGAAAGGACTTAATTTAGCTAAGGAAATTGCGACTAAAAAGTAGCAAAGCCGAGCCGCTGGCCTCCCTCAGCTCCGGCACCTTCTGCTTCTCCACCTTCATCCTTAACTCCTGGCGCGTCTCACACTCAGTGCTTTGTCTCCACGTTGTGTAGATACTGCTTAGGGAGCTCCACACCTCCTTCTCCCCACTCTCTGACCCTGCATTCCTGACTTCCGTCCTGGCTCATCTTCCTGGGCCTGATTCGCCCCTCCCAGTCCTGGGGTGCTGGCCCAATCCCTCTCCCTGCCCCCTGAACCCCTTGCTATGTGTGTGTTTAGTAAGAGGAAGGAGTAAACAAGGCTACACAGGGACAGACTCTTTGCTGATTCCTGTGAACCTGAGAGTGCCCTCAGCTGGCCTCCAGCGTGCCCAAGTGAGTACTGGGCTCGCTGAGCGTCCTTCCCATCTTACACCTGCTCTGCGTGGCGCATCCCACGGCCTTCTGCCCCACACTGGGGGTGGCTCTCAGGAGCCAGGCGGGGCCGGTATTTTCTTGGGGTCCGGACAAGGCAGAGCCTGCAGGCCGAAGGGAACCATCGCTGACTGGGTATGTGCAGCTGAGGAAGGCGGGGCCCAGCCTCATGCTGGGGGCGGGGCAGACAGTCCCCAACCGGGACCCCCACCCGTCCTCCCTCTTCAACTGCTGCTCAGACCTCCACGTGACAAAATATCCAAGAGCTCATCCTTTCTGATGCTCATGTTTTGCTCCAGTTATTGGCATTGTTTATCCACGGATATGTCGGGATCAAGTCCAAGTTTAAGAAGGAACTTGCCTGTGCTTTTTCCACACCCAGGCACCCAGGATTCCCTCGAGCTGGGGCAGGCATTCTCCAGTCAGGAGTGCTGACATATGTTGTGGTAATAATTCTTGAAACTATGGCTTGTGGAGTGCTCCTTTGAATGATCTCATTCGCACTGATGAAGGCCATCCTAGGGAGGAATGTTAGACAATCCTGACCTGCCTGAGGATGGGAGTTTTCAGGGAGGGCCCTCAAGTTCAAAGAAAATCAGCCCTGCAGCACTTGTTGCTTATTTACATGACTTAAATCGGAGCCAACCCATTGTGCCTAGGGCAGCTCCAAATAAGGTCTACACAATCTTTTGGATCGGAGGCTGCCAGCTTGCTGGGTGACACCCTGTTAATTCCAGTTTGGGTCGATACCAGAAGCACCATCATCATCCTAAGGCCAGAGGGAAGGTTTTTAGCTCTTATGGAAACAAGAAGGATGTAAAGATGGAGGGGATTCTGAAGGGATTGAGCTACAAGGTCAGCGTTTCAGGAAGAGAAAGACACTGATGGACTAAGGAGAAGGAAGAAAAGAAAGACACAGAAGAGTGAAAAATTCGATTTGCACAATCTTGGGAGCCATCTGACGCTGGCGAAGTCACTCCATGGAGCTGCGTGTCCTCTGGGACAAACACCGAATGTTAAGTAACAGGCTCATGGTCTCACCTGTTTCTCTTCCTCTAATTCCCAAATCGATGCCTAATTGCCTTGAGTTCAGGAATCAGAAAAAGATATTCTCTGCCGGTGGCTAAAAAATCTTTAGGACTTAACATATGCTGTTGATGTATAATAGTGAATTTCATAACTATTCAGAAAAGCAATAGTGTATGTCAACCCAAAATGAAGACAAATAAGTTAGCTTCCTTAAACAGTAAATAAAATCAGCACATCCGCTGACCTTTTACTTCTTTTGCCGAGTCATATACTGATTAACACTGGCAAATTACTGAAGGCCCAAAGTGAGGCAAACAGATTTTTAACTCTGTTGTTGCAAAATCCACTGCATGTTTTAGGCACTATATTTTCAAACCCCAGGGTCAGATTCCATAGGTTTATGATGCACCTCTCCATAGTTTTGATTATATTCTCCAAGAGTTTCCATTTTTATGCTAATGAGAAATATTCGGAGTGGTGTGGAGAAAGGTGAGTTTAAATTCAATCCAGTTGAATTATTTCACATGATTCTATTGTTCCAAGCTGATTCCATACACAGGAAGTTTATTTAGCACATACTCCAAGAAGTCATTGATTGCACGAGCCAATTCTGCAGGAATAAGCAGACGCTGGAGGGTGTCCATGAGCTCATCAGAAGGACGTGGTGAAGAAGAAGTCAACTACAAAGTGATTATGCACCGCAGAAAGCCTTCAAATTCAGAGGAGAGAACATCTTTGTGTCCCACTGATCTTTAAACTTGACTTCCAATTATTGTCACTGTGTAGCTAAAGTTTATTGAGCACCTAGCATGGATCAGGCTCTTCCCTGAGTTTTATTCTATTTGTAGCTCTTTGCAGTTCATCCCGTTGCTATCCCCATTTTATAGACGAGAACACTGAGGCCCAGAGAGCTCTGTGACTGAAGCCGGCCAGTGTACCAGCCGGCCAGTCCACGCCTCCCAAGTGGCCTGCCCCCGGCAGCGTCTGTCCCCTCTGCCCACCCCTGATCCCTATAGAGGTGGCTTTGTGGCCAGGTGACTTGGTCAAGAAGCACCTGAGAAGTTACGTATTTATCCTCTGGTTTTCCTTATCCTTTTGAGGTGATAATATTTTTTTGGACAGTATCGAGGTGTTCTAGATACCTTACCCAAAGATACATTCCCTCCTGGTGATTTGCTAGAGCGACTCGACCCTCGTATTGGGGTCAGTCCAGGGCATCTGGGCGTCTGGTAATCACATGCAGTTGGCTGCTTTTCTTTGCTGATTTTTCCATTTTGTTTAATACAGACTTTTGAGAATTGAGGTAATTTTTCCATAACGGTACAAACCAAATAAATGTTTCTAAAGTATGTAAATAATTTGAATGTTATTCAAATCTCTAGATAATTTAAATGTTATGAAAATATCTGGACAACTTAACTATGATTAAAAATAGGTAATCAAGACAACGTATTTCCATATGGGACTCAAGTGTCTGTATTTTGCTTTACTAATGGAGTGTTACCTGTGCACTGTTTTCTCAAACAGTCTGGAAGGTTTAGGGCGCCTGAGGCGAGGGAGCAGGTACTCATCTCAGCTCTGGCCCTGACTCACTGGGGTCTCCACGGACATGTTGCTGGTTCTGACAGACGCGTGCATGAGGTTCCCCTTGAGAACGGCTGTGGAGGGCTGATAAAATAATGTAGAAGAAAGGGCTTGAGGACTTCCAAGCACCTTTCAAATATCAGTCCCCATCACCCACTTCACTGAGCAGTTACCTTTTTTTTTTTTTTTTTTGAGCAGTTACCTTTTATGTGCTATGGTACCGTCCCCTCCTAAACCATGGCCACTGGGTAACGTGTTCCCGATGGATGCTCCTGACTCCACTGATCGCCTCGGATGTCTAATGAAACAGATACTGGTGTCTGCCAGCCCTTTTGTGCATGCTGCCTTCAGCATCTGGATTTCTGGTAACATGCCAATCTTAATGAAGTTGTCTTGTTGTTTTCTAAATACCTTTGGACACCTACGGGCATAATGACTGAGCTAAGGTGTATGATAATGATAAAATATGGCACGGGCTGGATGGGCTGAGGCTTGAGTTAAGTTGGACACGACCTGCTGAGATTTCTTCATGTACGATCGGTTCTTTTTAGAAAGGATGGGGCAATGGGAGACCTCAGGTCTTTTGGCATTGACTCCTAAGAATCCTAAGTCTATGAGACAACATTAATTTGTATTGCATGACTCACATTGAATCAGAACAAGTTTGTATTCAAGAATCATGCATTCCCAGTAATTAATCGCCCTTGTAAATGTTGGGGTGGATTATTGGTTAGTCACACACAGTTTTTGTTCCCAGAATGGACGCAGGTGTGCCACTCTGGTTCACTGTATAATTTTTCATGCCTGAATTGGCCTGGGCGCTTTCTGCTGTTTCCTACACCCTCTTCATTAGGCTCTCTCTAAACACTTAACTGTCCAAGTGTGTTATTATAAAGCAAGATTATCCACAAGTATTTCAAAACTGATTTAGGTAGTGTCTCTGCACTTCATGGCTTGAAAAGCACCTAATCCAATTCCCTTTGTCTTACAGACAGGAGAGCAATTGAGAGACTGAGGAAGTCACCTGAGGCCAGAGCTTGTAATAATTAATGAGATCTCCCCTTATGACAAAAGCGGGGAGGCCCTGTGGACCAGAAGAAAAGGGCAGATTGATGCTTCTTACTTACATACTATAAACCCACATTTATAAGAAGTGAAGTTCCAGTTCTTGAGGAAAGTAATTTGCATGATATTTGTTGAATGATTAATATCGGTGCAAATGGGTATCTTATCGAATGTTACTCAACTTCATGTCCAAAATGATTCAGAAATTTACCTCAAAATTTTAGAATTCATCCAAAAATACCCTCATGTTAATCTTTAAAAATAACTGGTACATTAAAATTATTCAGAGGTATCTGAGGCCACTTCTAACAATAAAATAATTTATCATTATGCCATTTTCAGAGCTGGTAATTTTTCTGCTTCACAGACATCACTAAAAATGTTTTATAAGATAGACAAAGCATAAAGCAGAATCAAATACAGAATTTTTGGGGAGAAAGATATCAAAGGCTTGGATCATTCACTTTCTAATATATAGTCAGATATTTATTTCCTACAAAAAGATATTTCTGGCACCAATGAGTCTGAACTGTAGTTTGGGTACCTTCTGGTGTTTCCAGTTATTTGAAAGAAAAGTTATCATCAAAATAGTGTATTAAATGAAATTCAGCTTAGTTTTCTTTTACCTAAAAAAATGGGTACCTAGCTCATAGACCCTGTGAAATGGTGGGGGGTTGGCTAGCAGTGGCACTTCCTCCAGATCAGCCCAATCAAGAGGGACTCTCAGTTCCAAATAGGCTAGACGTTATTTCTTACTCAAAAAAAAGAAAAAAAAAAAACAGGTTTTAAAATACATTTTGAAAGTCCCTCATTGGTGCCCAAAGCATCACTCAAAATGCCAAGTGATCAACTTTCAGGCAATCCATGTTAGTTTATATTCCATTGTTAAAGGAGAGAACATGTAGCGCCTACAAGTCAGAGGGCAGACTGTTATGGGTTGAGTTGTGCCCGCCCAGAAAGCTACATAGAACTCCTGACCCCCAGTACCTCTGAAAATGACCTTATTCTGAAATAGGGTCTCTGCAGATATAATCATGCTAAGATTAAGGTGGGTACCAATCCAATATGGCGGGTGTCCTTATAAGAAGAGGTGAAAAGACACTGACACACAGGGGGAAAGTCAAGTCATGACAGAGGCAGAGACTGGGTGGACGAAGTTGCCAGTCAGGGAATGCCAGGGCTTGAAGGCCACCACCAGAAGTAAGGAGGAGGCAAACAGAAGATCCTACCAGAGTCTCAGAGGGACCATGGCTCTGGTGACACTTGATTTTAAACTAGCCTCCAGGGTTGTGAGAGAACACATTTCCATTGCTTTAATCCACCCATTTGTGGTAGTTTGTTACAGTAACCCTAGGAAACTAGTACAGATGCTGATTGATTGTTTTTAGATACAAAATATGGTGGCCATTTTGGAATGCACAGGGAAAAAGACAAACTTATAACAATCACAACATAATTGTAAATCTACTTGAAGCTCTTGCATCTCAGAATTCTTAATACTATGATGAATTTTTTAAAATGTTGCTCTTTTTCTGAAATTATTCACTTATTTCTCTATCTATAACCTTCATATTGATTTTAAGCTTCAAAGCATCAAGTTTTCTGATTTGAAATGTCTACATTCACCATGTCACTCCTAAAAGGGGTCATCTGTGTCTGTTCAGTATTTTATGTATTAAATACTCAATAATGTCCAGTTTACAGGATAGTTGTCTCTTCTGTAGATATTTCCTAATGTGGATGTCCTATTTTTCTCCCTGAACCAATTTAAAGAGAACTGTGACATCACCATTACTTATTGTTATGGGTTGAATTTGTCCCTCATAGGGACATATCAAAGTAGTGACCCCTAGTACTCCAGAATGTGATCTTATTAGGAAGTAGGATGTTTGCATAGGTAAACAAGATAAAATAGGATCATTTAGGTGACCCTGACCCAATATAACTTGTATCCTTATACAAAGAGAAGACAGATACTCACAGGAAGGGCACCGTGTGACAATGGAGGCAGAGAGAACACGGTGGTAGAGTTGCAGCCATGGAACATCAAGGATTGCTGTCAACCACCAGAAACAAAGAGAAAAGCATGGAACAGATTCTCCCCTAGAACCTTCCAGAGGCCATGGCTCTGCTAACCCCTTGATTTCAGACTTCTGGCCTTTAGATCTGTGAGAAAATATATTTCTGTTAAGACACCCAATTAATGGCACTTTGGGAGCCTTTATAAAACTAAGACACAGATAAAGTATAAGACGTCTTTGTAACTATCTTATGAGAAATATGAGAAGTAAATTATAAAAGTCCTTGACATTTCTATTTCCAAAAGCATACATTAATTTTCTAAGAGATCCAGAAAATACCATTTTCAAGTGGTTAGTGCATAGAAAGTTGAACAATAATCATTGAATTATCTGTGCAGTAAAACTGTGAAGAATATGGAAGTTTGGGAATTCTATGGGCCACAAATGAGAGGCAAGTTTGTATTATTGGTCCTGTATGCGCATGCAAAAAAGTCACCAAAATATTCACTAGTTTTCTGCTCATTGTCTCAATAAGACACTTTGAACAATTCATTTAGATACAACAATTATGACATGGAAAGCAAAATTACTTTTTCCAAAATAAGTCAGTATTATTCTTAAAAACATTAAATAACTTGTGCCATTGGCCATGGCTCTGTATTGCTGATCTGTGTGCTACAGCCCGTGTCTCACCACTAGAGCAAACTTCCTCCCAGAGACCTGTATCCTAGGACAGTGGCCAACATCTCCTAGACATGCCTTCCTACCCTCTAGAGTCTGCCTTTTTGTTTCAAGACATAGATGACTTGTCCTTTGAATAGTCCATCTGAGGACACCCAAAGAATTCTGAATTTAGGATTTTTTTCCAAGTTACTAGAGTCTTCCCATTCATTTAAAAAAAAAAAGTGACTATCCTTAGTGCTTCCTTTAGGTTGTTAGTTCAATTAAGGAGAATGAATGGGACAGTTTTATCTCCAGCACTCAGGGCTGCCCTGGCACATGGTTGATAGTGAGATCAGCGGTTGATGGAATGAACGTATCCACGGGAACATTTACAGGTAAGTGAGGGCATGCTGGGAGATTTTTTAAAAGGCTACTTTTTCCCTCCTTCCTTCCTTCCCTTTCTTTTCCTTCCTTCCTCCCTCCCTCTTTCTTTCTTTTTTCTTTCTTTCTCTTTCCTTCTTTCTTTCTTTCTTTCTTTCTTTCTTTCTTTCTTTCTTTCTTTC